>NC_090273.1:106297195-106607195 GCF_040414725.1 Anabrus simplex | reverse complement strand
ACATTGAAGGAACTGAAAGAAAACATAACGAATGAAATCAGAAACATTACAGTGGCAGAACACACTCACGTCAGCCAGAATCTGGTTACCAGATACAGTGCCTGTATAACCCAGGAAGGAAGACACTTCCAGTATCTGTTATAAGGTAAGATTTCATATAAGATTGTATACACGCTTAAAGCAGTGCGGTCGCGCGCAAGCTAAGTTCGGCTGAGGCAGCTGCCATAGCGCAGAGTACAAACACCTTGCGTTCGGTATTAGTTTGCATGAGAGACCCTGTATAATCCCCCTCCTCTACTCAATACATTTCATCCATGAGTTTGCGTGGGAGATTTCGGAAGCCGACACATTGACTGGCGAAGTGAAAGAAATGGCGACAATGGTGAAATCATAACTGAATGAATAGAACAGTCCACACTCCACCAAGCTTTATGATTGTAAAGATCTCAAAGCATTCCATTCCACGCGATGACAGAAAGGTACTAACCCAGATCTATGCCTGACTAGAAGAAACACACCAACAAACCTTCTGTCATATCGTAGAAAGGTATTATCATGCTTCCCTAGAAGTCAATCCATGTACCGTAAATTATATTTAGGATTGAAATGTTTAATTACTTTTCTTCACAATCTTTGTCATCCGAAGCAATAAATGTACTCGATTGCATTTTTGAATTATCTAGGTCTAGATCATGCACAATTCTAAAAGTATTCCCAAAATAGAGGTAGAACTTCCGCAAGGAAGATTGGATGAAGTCATCCGTGGAGGTTGATTCTTACCTTACATGGATATCACCAATTGTACACAACTACAGATGTTTTGTTGGAGTTATAATATGAGCAACAGAATGGAACATATCTCGTGGGTACCGAAAGACATACAGTACACCCGCCCCCCCCCCCCTGGACTAAAAATGTTGAAACTTTTTATAGAATAGACGTAATAACCGAGTAATGGCGGTAGGGAATAAAATCCTTCAGTCAATAAATAACAAAAGTAAGAATCAATGGGAAACCACAATAGCAGACCCGAAAGCTACACACTTCAGTCGCAAAAGAGGGTCCCTTCTTCGACGCCTAGGCGTTGCTACTCTTGTAACATCCGAGAAACCTCGGATCTCACCATTAACGACTGTACTTCAGATTAAACGAAGATCAGAAAAAACTAAAGTAAATATCAAGACTGAATTGCTCTTGCTAAAGGAGTGTCATCAAGAAGATCCCACTTCGGCTTCACTGTTTACTTTCTTGAAACTAACCTCTGCCATGAAATCTCTCAAACCAAGCAAAGAAGCTACACCAGATGAAGTATTTTCTAAATTGATCATGAATCTTGGTAAGAAGTTAAACACTTAGTTGTGTGGCTTCTACAGCAGTACTTGAAGTTCAGGAAGAGTACCACGATTCTTCAAATTAGCCATTCTACTCTGGATCGAAACTTGAATGACTATTCTCAGAGACATGGGAGAAAGAGCATAGGAACCTAACAAGCCAGAGGATGGCACACGTAACTACAGGCCTGGTGTCTGCTAGAAGTTACTAGAAATATCGATCCATAATAGAACAATGAATCGAGTTCCATCATACCGTGCAGGCTTCAGGGCGAAACGAAACTGTTTCAAATGAGTTGTTGCACTAAATCCATTCACTGAAGCGGGCTTTCAGAGAGGACCCTGAAAATTTCTTACATTTGTAGATTTCTCAGCGTCGTATGACACCGTCTGGATGGACGGTTAACGGTCAACTCAGGAAGACCATACACGGCCAACAACTGCGGTAACTCCCAAGAAACATGATTAGAGGCCAATACATCAGGGTCACCTCCGTGAGAAGCAGAAAGCAGGTATTATTCCATAAGGAATGGACTGCCTCAGGGATCCATATTAGCTCCACTGCTCCATAGCTACATATGGTTTCAGGCATTTCGCTGACGTATACGCTGAACGTCGTGTCATAACTTTAATGACGTATAATATGTACACTTAAATTTTTTAGACCTAATTGCTCCGATGTTTCACAGATCACAGTGGCTTTCCAACATCGCTTCAATTCGCACATGCTCTCTGTCTGAGTGGCCATTGTTTTTGTTTGTTACTACTTTTGGTGAAATTGAATTTTGTATCGCTTCATTATGCGAGCCATACATTCCCTGCCAGGAACAAGTTTGAAGATGTTAATGTTTTAACGAAAATGTCTTGTTGGATGAGTGTTTTAAGACCTCTAATCTAAGACCCCACTAGTTTCTTTATATTTTAAGCTTTCGAAGTTTTAGCGCTTCAAAATTATGGACCAACGATTTTTGCAGTCGAATTCTGTGATGTTATATCTAGAAATATTAAGTGGGAAGAAAGGTTTTTTCTAATTAACTGTGGTGGTATTAAGGTTAAGGGCGATACTTTTGTGTTGGCATGAAATATAAACGCAAAGAGCTATGTGCGTCACACGTTACCCCCGTTTACGTAACGCTGCTACAATCGACACAGATGGCCTACGGGTTTATTGTTTAAATGCCATTAATAGCTAAGTCCAAAATAACGTGGTTACTTACCAACATAGAAGTAGATGTTGAGGAAGCAAGGGATGGAGACTTAAATCGCTATTTCACAGATTGTTTGTTGACCATTACTACTTGACGATCTGCTGCTGGTTTATTGAACTGTCTCGAAATGACTGTACTACCCAGTACTATTGTGTGACATTAGGCCATTCTTCTCTTCAGGACACGACTGATACTAACAGTCATGAATTCCGGAGCGAAGGTACTTTTGACTATCCTCACTTCGATCAATATTTATTACCACATACAATTCCCACCTGACCAACATAGCTCATCAGTTAATTAAAGGCGTCCAAACACTAACGAATGCTCATTTAAGAAAACATTCAATATCTCTCCAACTATTCAAGCAATTTTCTTGAAATTTTGCCTTCCGGGCTGAGCGACTCAGTCGGTTGAGGCACTGGCTTTCTAACCCCAACTTGGCAGGTTCGATCCTGGCTCAGTCTGGTGGTATTTGAAAGTGCTCAAATAGGTCAGCCTCGTGTCGGTAGATTTACTAGCACGTAAAGAATACCTTCGGGACTAAATTCCTGTACCTCGGGGTCTCCAAACGCCATAAAAGTAGTTAGTGGGACGTAAAGCTATTATTATTATTATTATTATTATTATTATTATTATTATTATTATTATCATCATCATCATCGAAATTTTGTCCATATTGAGAGTTTTGTTCGGTGTAAAAGAGAATGAAAATCGACGCAATTGTTTCTAAATGGTTTAAAAGTGTGTGACAGTATTTTTTAAAATTTAAAAATTTTGTGTTACGAAATTGGTTATAAAAGTTCTTTAAAAATGGTGTGTGATGCAATTTTGTTACAAATTATTTTAAACATTATTATATGTTTTCAAAATTCACAATACTATCCTGAAAAATAAAGAAAATAGGCGCAATTTTCTCTCTGCTCTTAAAAGCAAAGTTTTCTTCCTATAGGAGTGGTTCTGAAAAAAGAGGAGCACCCCTCCTGTAGGCGGTGAGATGTGCAAGGGGCACAAACAACTTTCTAAGAAGAAAGCAGGAATGCGAGGTCTGAAAAATAAATGTGTTATTGTGAGATTAAAGGATGGCTGCTAAGAGTGGAAAGATTTAGTCCGGTGCATCTGAATTATCGTCAGTCATTTCCAGCTCCATCACTAAATGGTTAACGTGATGTTTTGGTCTAAGGAGTCTTTTATATTTAACCTTCGTTGGTTAATTCTTCTATCTCTGGGACTGGGTGTATGTATGCCGTATTAAACATGAAGTTCATCATAGGTATGGGCTCATCCTCATAGATTTGAACCGCGGATACCTTTCTGAGAGGCCAGTAACTAGGCTATCACATCCCCAAGCTGCAATATCAATACCAAGCCATGAATGCCTACGAAATGGTGGAAGGTAAAGGCTTCCGCTAACCGTAACTTCTGTACTTGGTGGGGTAGAGTAGTTAGCACTACGCCCTGACACCTTTGCCCCGAGGAATTAACCTGGTACTTTCACGGATTATGTTCACCAGAAATTGCATGAAGACCTTCACAGCGTGACACAGTTACCAGTCAGTCTGGGTCAATCTCTGATGACCTGGTTGAAGAGCTGTGCTAACAGTCTCATTGCATTCCAACAGTGAGAATACCATATTTCTGGTGGAAGATCATTTGGAACTGTGGACTTTCCTGGCTTAATTTCCTTCAGAGTGGACTTGACCTCTTCGAATTCGGTTTCTTTATTGAGGCCCTTGGACAACAGAAGTTGTCTGGATTGGTGGTTGGAGAGATTATCGTTGATCGAACCACTTGAACGCTGCGACTTAAACAATGGACTAATTAGTGCATGGACAATTTCGTTACTTTTCTAAGTGTGGACATATTTTGATGGACATTACATTTTCAGAGCGTATTGGATTTACTACGTGTATCAGTAGCATAGACATAGTGGCGGGGTTCAGGACGGAAGTCCTATTGAACAAAAAATCGAACATGTGATGAGGCTCAACATACATAAAAGGTCGACAATTATTAAAATTACAAGGATGAGAGCGACATTCCACTTTATCTGACAGCCATCTCATATCATTAAATTACACAGCGACATTCAAGAGGTCGATCCACGCAATGACTAATTCAAATTAACTTTATAGCAACGTGAAATATTATTAATACCTAGTATCATAACTTCTCTACATTTGCCCACTATATCCATTTTTACCATGTTGGGCCTAACAGTGGAAACTAGACATTTCATATCACGGGCATCTCCATTGAATTGACCTTTCAATGAGAAAATTTTGATTACGGATCTTTATTGAATAAGCGCATGGGGAGTTATGACTGAAATATTTATTTTTTGCACCAAAAACTTTTTCTTTTATTTGTAAAAACATAGTCCATTCCTTCATCTATCAGATACAGTTATCATTTAAGTCGTTCCGCCACTTTTAAAGCCCTTTAGCGACCATTTAAAAGGAGAGTATTTATAGGGCTACGACGCGGCCTGACGCATCACAATATGTTGTGACCTTGTGCCTCAGGGCAGAAAGAGAACCCGTGATCAAGAGAAAATGAAAAGAAGACCTCACAGGTGGCAGAAAATACCCAAGGAAGAATTATGAGGTGTAAAGGGGAGACATACGGTACAGGGGAGTTCTGAAATGAGGAGATAGTCTCTTGCTTTTATTCTGGCTTTGCAATTTTTCAATACTTTGCTCTGTACAAAATGCTCATTGCGATGCAATTTTTATCAGAATTTGTTTCAACTTGGTTGCGATTGTTCTGAAAGGTACAAGAATTTAAATTTGTCATCTTATATATAAAAATCGAATCTGTCGTACAGGGATGAGCCAAAGCTCATTTTAAGCCTCGCGATGCGAGTAACAACCTTTGGTATGTCCCTACAGGACCCGAAAACCACATTTTAAGGTCTTAAAAACAACCGTTTTCGAGATATTGGCACCTAAGCACCCCGGCTCCAGGAATCGGCTAAATAAGTGATCCGCCGTAACCATGGCAACGTTAAATCATGGCTTCTAGATTATCGATAAAGATCAATATTAGTGTCGATCCATAGTTTTCAGGGTCGCTGAGATGAACTGTGACAAAATTATAGATGTAATAACCTATATATATATAAAATAAATGTATAAAATAACATGTCCTGACTGACTGACTGACTGACTGACTGACTGACTGACTGACTGACTGACTGACTCATCATCGCCGAGCCAAAACTACTGGACGGAACGAAATAAAATTTTGGGGTTACATTTATATTAGAGTGTAGGTTCTCATTAAGGGAGGATTTTTGGATATTCCGTCGCTAAAGGGGTGAAAAGGGGGGATGAATTGTTTCAATGAGCATATCTTTAGCTCAGAAACTTAAAAGTTCACAGACGTAATAATTGGTATTTAGAATCTCCTTTAAAAATAAAGAAATACGTGTTTTCTTGTTTTTGAAAAATCCCCTTAAGGGGAGTGAAAAAAGTGGGAAAAGTGGTTGAATACCTTTTATGAGGATACTTTTATCTTAAAAAACTGATATAACAGACATAAAAATTGGTATTTGGAATCTCCTTTAAAAATAAAGGAACATCTAATTTTGTTGTTTCAGGAAAATTCAATTAATGGGGGGTGAACAGGACTGATAAAGGGGGTGAATTTAAAAAAATGAATATATCTACAGTATATTTATTTCAGAAACGTAAATTGTTACAGACGTGAAAATTGGTATTTGGAATCTGCTGTAAAAGTAAAGAAGCATAGATTATTTATTTTCGGGAAATAAACTTAAGGGGAACTGAAAAAGGGGATCAATTTTTAAAATCACAATATCTTCAGAACATCTCATAAACTTACCATGTTCGAGACGTGAAGATTGATATTTTTTATCTCTTTTAAAAATAAAGAAATGTATTTTTTGTTCTCAAAAACACTCAAGGGGGAGGTAAAGGACTGAAGACGGGATTTTATTATTTTTATTAGGATAGTGATATGTCAAAAACTGAAGATTTTTCACAGGTGAAAATTGGTATTTGGAGTCTCCTTTAAAAATAAAGACATAGGTACCGGTATTTCTTTGTTTGCAGAAAATTCACTTAACGGGGGGTGAAGGAATTGAAAAATTAGTTGAATTCTATGTACGAGGATACTTACATCTCAAAAAGTAAAGATGTAGCAGACGTGAAAATTGGTATTTGGAATCGCCTTTAGAAATAAAGAAACACGCATTTTTGGGAGAAAATCAGTTTAAGAGGGGAGGTGAAGAAGGCTATGAAATGTTTTTTTGATGATGCATATATCTCAAAAACTGAAGATGTTACATTCGTGATAGTTGATATTTGGAAGCTTATTTATAAATAAATAAAATAAAAAAAACAATATTTTGTTTCCCGAAAATTCACGTAGGGGGTTAGGATGAAATGAAATGGCCATGTTCGGCTCGCCAGGTGCAGGTCTTTTGATTTGACGCCGGTAGGCGACCTGCGCGTCGTGATGACGATGAAATGATGATGAAGACGACACATACACCCAGCCCTCGTGCCAGCGAAATTAACCAATTATGGTTAAAATTCCCGACCCAACCAGTAATCGAACCAGATTCCCTGTGGCCAAAGGAGGGGGTGGAGGGTGAAAGGAAGTGATTGAAATTCAATCCTTTTTATGGCGATACTTATATCTAAAAAACTGAATGTTACAGACGTGAAAATTGGTATTTAGAATCTACTTTCAAAATAAAGAAACATACATGTGGTGGAGGGAAGAGGGAGCGGGGGCTGGAATCAACTTAATGGGGAGTGTGAGATGAAAAATGAGTTGAAATATTTTTTACGAGGATACTTATATCTCAAAAACTGAAGATGTTACAGACACGAATATTTGTATTAGGAATCTTCTTTTCAAGTAAAGAAATGCGGTTTCTTTTGTTTTCTAAAAATCCACACTTAAGGGGGCGGGGAGGGTGGATAAATTTAAAAATTAGTTGTTTGCTTTGTATGAGGGTACTTATATCTCAAACACTGAATATGTTACATACATGAAAATTGTTATTTGGAATCTCCCGTAGAAATAAGGGAACACGTATTTTTTCGGAAAATCACTTACGAGGGTGAATGAATTGAAAAATTGGTAGCAAGGGAATGGTTGGCTGCTTGTCTGCTTGCCTTAACAAGAATACTTTGAAACGTAAATGCTCCAAACAGCTCAGGAATTGTTTCCAGTGATATGCCAGAAATGCAGTCCTACATCCCTTAAGGCCAAGAGCGTAATAGCTAGTGTACTGTTTCGTTTCCTGTTGACTGGGCCCCTTAAAAGGATGAAATAATAGCTTAGCTACAATGCGATCGTCATAGCGAAATAAATAAAATAAATAAATAAATAAATAAATAAATAAATAAATAAATAAATAAATAAATAAATAAATAAATAAATAAATAAATAAATAAATAAATAAATAAATAAATAAATAAATAAATAAATAAATAAGTACACACTGTCTGAAACTTCTGTATGTATATCTCAAATCGGGAGAATATATTTTCTAACCCCACGTTAATAATCTTGAAAGGGGCATTCCGTGATTTCCGAGTTTTAAGAGGAATAGTTTACTGACTTTCGAAAATAGGTAATTCAGTACTATCGAGCGAATGGCTGTGCAGTTTGGGTCACGTAGCTCTCAGCCCTACTACCGGCAGCCATGGAGTTGCTCTTCCGTGGTTTCCTATTTTAACACCATGCAAATGCGGGAGCTGTACCTTAACCAACGCCACGGTCACTTCCGTCCCCATCCTACCCCTTTTCTATTCCATTGTCGCCATAAGACCTATCTGTGTCGGTGCGACATAAAGAAAATTGTAAGGAAAATTAAAAAATAATTATTAAATTAATATTTTATGTTTTGAGGAGGATCATAATCTTCACCCCATTAAATCCGAATCCGCAGTATATCGGACCGTTTTATAATAGGCTCCTACTTTATAACACATATGTAAATACGAAATAAAACCAAGAATTAAACGAAGAAAAACGAAGAACTTGATGGAACTAAAAAAGAAAATAATGGTGTAATATAGCACAGTTTTTTCATGAAATAATAGAAAGACGGAACTATATATAAACAATCTTTTCCTCCTGGTTTCATTCCCAGTTACGTGGGGTCAACAGTTTTTACGGCCAGGTATCCTTCATGACGCCAATCCTTGCATAGGAATCGAACGCGAGTCCTCTAAATCTAAGGCCACTACACTGATCATTCAGCCAAGGAGTCGAAGAGAATTATATAAACAATAGGTGAATAAAAGATGGCAATAATAAATACCTTAGCGTACCGCAGATAGCGACAAAGCGCCTGCAAAAATCGCTAAGTGACCGCTATGTATTGGAAAAATACCAACCCGCAGCGCTTATCTCATCAAGAACGAGAATTCTTTGAGTATTATCGCACAATATTGAACCTTAGATGACGGATCCTTTCCAGCCAAAGTTTTAAGCAGACATATTTTTACACAGCGGTTTCCGCAGGCGCAATGACGATAACGTCTGCATGTTGAGTATTCAGCCCGAAGGCTGGCTTGATCCTCAACAATTATTTACAATCTGCTTTGCGTCGCACCGACACAGGTAGGTCTTATGGCAACGATGGGATAGGAAAGAGCTAGGAGTGGGAAGGAAGTGAGCGCGATCTAAAGGTACAGCCCCAGCATTTGCCTGGCATGAAACTCGGTAACCACGGAAAACAATCTTCAGTGATAGCGACAGTGGGGTTCGAGCCCACTATCTCTCGAATGGAAGCTGACAGATCCTTAACAGTTCTGCAATCACCTGTCGCAGATGGCTTGTATGTCACTTAAGAGAAACGAAGGGAGAGGTAGTTTCCTGTTGCTTTCCTCACCGAGTCAGTTTTTGCTATTACATATCAGTCTGTGAATTCCACCAGAATGCATGAATCAACCGACTTTATGATCGAGATATTCACACTAATGATTACAAGGACTGGCTACGTAGACAATGGCATTACTGGCATCGCTCATACCTCAGATTTCACATACAAGTAGATGTTCCGTGTCTATGATCACGATATCAACAGTCATACTGTATGAAAAGCATTGAGGTTTCAGATCGCAGAGGGATTGTAAGGACTAGATTTTCAGTATGAATCAATTAAAGAATGCTATGAGATGAATAGACAGCTATGCGCATGTTTTGTAGAAAAATACAGTATATTAATAATAATAATAATAATAATAATAATAATAATAATAATAATAATAATAATAATAATGCTATTTGCTTTACGTCCCACTAACTACTTTTATGGAGACGCCGAGGAGCTGGAATTTAGTCCGCATGAGTTCTTTTACGTGCCAGCAAATTTACCTGCACGAGGTTCACATATCTGAGCACCTTCAAATACCACCGTACTTAGCCAGAATGGAACCTGCCATGTTGGGGTCAGAAGGCCAGCACCTCAATCGTCTGAGCCACTCAGCTCAGCCTACAATTTAATATCTGAAAGCGTGAAAAGAGGTTCAGCGAGTACGATATAAAAATTTGCATTTTACAGACTAAAGTGATATCAGTAGGGAAGATGTGAATGTCAGGTTGGGAGTACAAAACTGGAACAGTTGCATCATTTCAAATACTCAGGATGTATATTCTCCCCGGATTCTACAGTAAGTGAAACTGAAACAAGGTGCAGCAAAGGTAATGCAGTGGGCTGCTCGCAAGAAAGAAGAGAATTCTCGGTAGAAACTATCTTAACACCGGTCAGTTTCCGGACAGAATTTGCTGTACGGGAGTGAAAGCTGGGTAGAGTAGGCTATCTTATTCATAAGTTAGAAGTAACAGACGTGAATGTTGCGAGAATGATTGCTGGTACAAACAAGTGGGAACAGATGGCAGGAGTCCACGCGAAACGAGGAAATGAAAGCTACGTCAAGAATAAACTCGTTGGATGAAGCTGCACGTATAAACAGGCAAATGCAGGAAAATAATGAGCTCTGCCAAGAAAAGGAGCAGAACTAGAGATGAATGTTACAATGGTTAGGCAGACTTTCTAGAGGGAAAATGAATGTACTGTATGAATAATAATAATAATAATAATAATAATAATAATAATAATAATAATAATAATAATAATAATAATAATAATAATAATAATACATGTGACAATGTCTTCACACTTACCTTACGTCACGGCTTTTTTCATACTAGCCTGAATTCGCAAAACTGCTATTTGCTTTACGACACAGATAGGTCTTACGGTGAAGAAAGGACAGAAAAGTCCTAGGAATGGGAAAGAAGCGGCCATGGCCTTAATTAAGGTACACATCGGGCGAGTTGGCCGTGCGTTTAGGGGCGCGCGGCTGCGTATTTGCATGCGGGAGATAGTAGGTTCGAATCCAACTGTCGGCAGCCCTAAGGATGGTTTTCCGTGGTTTCCCATTTTCATACTAGGCAAATGTACCTTAATTAAGGCCACGGCCGCTTCCTTCCAACTCCTAGGCCTTTCCTATCCCATCGTCACCATAAGAACTAATTGTGCTGGTGCGATGTAAAGTCACTAGCAAAAAATTAAGGTACAGCCCCAGCATTTGCCTGGTGTGAAAATGGGAAACCACGGAAAACCATCTTCAGGGCTGCCGACAGTGGGGTTCAAACCCACTATCTCCCGGGTGCGAGCTCACAGCTGCGCGCCCCTTAACTCGCAAAACTACTTGGCAGACAACCAGCTCTCGTATAAACAAGAAAAAATCAACGCAGTGGGAATTTACGTTTAAAACCCATTGACTATGAGGACCAGCAGGCCAAGACGAGGATCGTATATAGGTTAAGAGAGGGATATTATAAGACAAGAAGAGACACAATGGAGATTGTTTTGTGACCCTTCTCTTTGCTGACGTTTTGTGAAGTGGTAGGCTCCGACCCAAATAAATCACGACACGGGAACGAACGAGTGAGTGAATCTTAGAGCTCTCTGGCGATGCGCGCTGGTACCAAGCGGCGCCAGGACGTCTCCTGACGCAGCCACAGACACGCAAAGAAAAAAAAGGGGAAGATGCGTTCTCTTGCATAGACTCAGGGAAATAAATGCAAAAGGAAATTAAATCAGACCTTTCTGGGGTTTTAAGAGAATACGGGACAAAGTTTGAAGCTGCCTCCTGTCGGTAGATTTACTGGAACGTTAAAGACCTGCTTCGAGACAAAATTCTGGCACCTAGGCATCTCCAAAAACCGTAAAAATAGTTAGTGGGACGTAAAAATCATTAAAGTTATTTAAAAAAAACAAGAGTCAACTAAGGCTGGTGATGATGGTGGTGATTATTGTTTTTAAAGTGGATGTACAATTGGGTGTTAGTCGAGGTAGTTATTCTTTTAAGATGTACCTCAGTACAACTAGGTGATAGTGGTTACTTTTAAGAGGTTGTGTAACTTGGAGATGGCGATGGTGGTGATTATTATTTTAGGAGGAAGTACAACTAGGTGTTGGTGGTAGTAATTATTGTAAGAGGCAATACAACTGTGTTGGTCGTTATTTTTTAATTTAAGTAGAACTGGGTGACGGGGATTCTTTTTTTAAGAGTTAGTACAAGTGGGCAATGTTGTTGGTGGTTGTTTTTTAAGAGGAAGTGCAACTGGGCGATGGTGGTTAATGTTTTATGACGAAGTAAAACTAGGCGATGAAGGCTATTGTTTTTTAACAAGTTGTTTTACGTCGCACCAACAGAGATAGGTTTTTGACGACGATTGGATAGGAGAAGGATAGGAGTGAATTGGAAATCACGGAACAACACATTCAGGGCTGCCGACAGTGGAGTTCGAACCTACTATCTCCCGATTACTGGGTACTGGCCGCACTTAAGCGACGGCAGCTACCGAGCTCGGTGGTTACTATTTTAAGAGGAAGTACGACTGAGCGATGGTGCTTATTTTTTAAGAAGAGGTACCACTGGGATACCATCCTTTTTAACACTAATTAGAGGAAAACTAGAAGCGACCCAACACTCGAAGAGTAAAGATATCAGCAAAAAAGAAAAAGGCCTACGAATGGCGTGGAAGTGAAGAAATCCCTAGGCCTCGCTAGCATCACATTTTGGGGGTCGGAAGAAGACAAGAGTTGACCAAGGGAGATCAGATAAGAAAAGTGAAATTGAGAAGCCTGTCACTAGTAAGTACAAGGAATGATACACTCAGATATAGGTCCCATATTCTCCAATCCACTCCCCTAAGGTCCCATTCCAGTCATCTAATACGACGCAGGGGGGAGTCTCCTAGGTAATCCATTCCCCTTCGCTTCACCTTCCATATATCCACCACGGAAGCCAGTTAATTCGTGAAAATCCTTTCCGATGTGTTTGCTTTCACTAAGCGATTCGTTCTTCATTACAAAATTCTTCCTGAGTTCTATAATTTCGCTTCTCTTAACTCTACCTTCTGGTATTCGTATAGCTTTAGTCTTTGTGCCCTAACACCCGACTTAAAGGAGGGAGTTATTTATATGAGATAGAATTAAGCGAAGTCCCTTAATGTGTCACTCGAGTCTGTCTCCGTCCCCTTCACTAATTTAGTAGAGTTACAATGACCCCCTTAGTTCCTTGGCACGACGTAAACGTGACGACTGCGCAACTTTTCTAATGTGTTAAACGGGTTGCGTGTTTACGGGGCTGAGTGAGGAAGGACGGAAGAGTGGCAAACTCTCACGAGCTATAGAACACGAAACAAACATATAAATAAATAAATAAATAAATAAATAAATAAATAAATAAATAAATAAATAAATAAATAAATAAATAAATAAATAAATAAATAAATAAATAAATAAATATTCACAGCATCCTGCAGATTGAACACAAAGTCTTTACAGTAAGATTGCTATTTACGAGTGATCAATCAATCAATCAATCAATCAATCAATCAATCAATCAATCAATCAATCAATCAATCAATCAATCAATCAATCAATCAATCAATCAATCAATCAATCAATCAATCAATCAATCAATCAATCAATCAATCAATCAATCAATCAATCAATCAATCAATCAATCAATCAATCAATCAATCAATCAATCAATCAATCAATCAATCAATCAATCAATCAATCAATCAATCAATCAATCAATCAATCAATCAATCAATCAATCAATCAATCAATCAATCAATCAATCAATCAATCAATCAATCAATCAATCAATCAATCAATCAATCAATCAATCAATCAATCACCACTGATTTGCATTTAGGGCAGTCTCCCAGGTGGCAGATTCCCTATCTGTTGTTTTCCTAGTCTTTTCTTGAATAACTGCCAAGAATTTGGAAATGTATTGAACATCCCCCTTTGTAAATTGTCCCAATCCTTAACTCCCCTTCTTAGAAAGGAATATTTGCCCCAATTTGTTCATTTGAATTTCAACTTTATCTCCATATTGTGTTAATGAGGGTGGATGATGTGGCTTCTTGGCTGAATCGCCAGCTTACTAGTTTAAATTTCAAGAACGCCGGGGTCAATTCCCCATTCCGGTCGGGGATTTTATTTTCTTGTGGTTATTTTTTCTCTCTCGGGGCTGGATATTTGTGTTCATCGTAATACAATTCTCTTTAATTACCGCAATTCTAACCACCATAGAAACACGTAATAGTGAATACGAGTCATAAGAAAGGACAATAAGGCAGTTTAGTGTGATGTAAATGAGATGACTCTGAATGTGAACAAACGCAAATAAGATTTAATAGGGTGAAACAGCATTTATCATATCGGTTTTCACTGTGCGGCAAAATTCTCTGAGAATGCTGGAAACATACATTTCGAGTAACATGAAGTGGAATTAACACGCTGTGGAAGCTAGGTACAAAGTCGTAGACATGATATTGTGACCGTGAGGCCACAAATGAGTGAACAGGTGTTGGTGCGGCTTGTGTTCGCTTGTCGGCGAGATGGGGTGCGCGCGACCTTGGACAAGGGCGAGAACGAGTTTTTTTGTGCGGAGAGCGGCCGGCTGGCTAACGGAATAAAAATAAAAAAATGAAGGTTGGCGAGTGAGAGAAGGAGGCCAGCGCGTGTCACCTGTAATTGCGAGGAACGATATGAATGAAATATTCGTAATATCTTCGGTGGCGACGTGCATAATTACGGAAGGCTCAAGGGTTAAAGTAAAATAAACTGGATAAAAAAATAGCACATTTAGAGGATATAAATTAAAAACTGAAATTTTGAAATAATTTGCACGACCTTGTGGCTAAAATGGTGATGAAGTTGTAGATTCGTACAGTAGAGGAATTTAGTGTCTAAATTGACTTTACTTCCGTGCATGTGCACCAGACATGATATTTAAGTCATGTGATACGAATACTCATTCTCACTCACACACTGGCGTGTTCCTGGACTATCACCTTCAGTCGCTCAGCGTGGAACGTCGTGAATACTGGCTTCACTCCTGTGCTCTACACCTCTGATAATTGGATACAATTTAGAACAGTGCTGTGATCAGACGTCGAATGTGCAGATATTAATCCCTTAAGTACGTGTCATTTCCAAAATATAGTTACGTGTGCGTTTGGAGCCTACTCTAAAGCATTTTGTGTAAGTTTCAGCTTTCTTACGAGTGGACGCGGAAGACGTGGACGTGAATATTTCCAGAAGAGGACGGAATCTCACATCATGGATTACCAGTGCTTCACCATGAAGTTCTAAACCTTTGACCATCGTTGGCGGCGTCGGGATGCAGATTCTTTCATCCTGGCATGGCTGATTGAGAACCCAGACTTCCAGACATGAAGATTTCTCTATAAGTTAAGTCGATTACGTCTCATTTATATCTGTTCTATGTAGTTTTGTTCTATTCTTTCTTTCTTCTTAGTAAGCTATTTTGACACTTTTTATGGTTGTTTATTTGCTCGAATACGTTGTAAAACTGACACATGTGATTACTTAATGACCATGTGGCCATGAATTTGACAGTGAGGCTTCTGATAGAGTTATCCATGTGTTATCGACACCATCTTTGCTTATTGAGTAAATTTCGTCACGAATATGAATTAATTTATGTCTGATTGATTTACGGGTAGGATATTTCGTCCACATTTTCTATATTTTCCTTGTATTGGAACTTCTACTTGTACCTCGTGTCTGAGACAACGTGTCATCGGGATATTGAGTCCGAATTCTATGTACGAATTTAATGTGAACATGTGCATTGGGAGCATGTGATAATTAGTTGGAGTAATTAATCATCGAGACACTTTTAAGTGGATATTATGTATTTGTAGGACGTTGGTAGGTCCTGATATTTCACGGCTACACATATTTGAGATTAGGATGCGACAAGTTAGGGTCGTCATTGTGGTACACTGTACGTGTAGAGTATATGGAATAATTGTGCATGGCACAAATCTTCGTGAAACTGAGCTTTTCACATGTTAATGGATTATTCGCGATAAATGCAGTGTAGTCTAATGTTAGTGTCTTCAGATGAAGAAAATGAAAGTCCATGTTAATCGATGTACTTTTTAATTCGTGGGAATATCCCAAATTTTCTCAAGTAATCCAGTCATTTCAAGCTCAAGGTACAGATGAATGTTCGAGAAGGCCTTAGGTCTAAAGAACAGGTCTTCGACGAAATATCTAAATAATATCTGATTCGTGACTATATCAGCTCATTCGTTGATGCAATTTTTCGCTCTCATGTGATAACTCAATCTTGCTGTAACTCAATAAATTCGTTAACAGGAGAGTAATACGGTTGATCGACGCTCGTCGACATGTACATAGTGTAGATATTTTCTTCTTGGTACTTACAGTCTTCTTGACAATTTCCGTAGTTAGCTGTAGAAGTAGTAATTTGTTAGTATTTAGAGGATTATTTTTTATGTGTTCTGTTCTGAAATATGTGACACTGATATTATCGATTGATAGTGGACAGGATTTCCACATGGATGGTATTCTCCCCATTTATTTACGTTTGCAAGCCCAGGAGGCGTTTTATTTTGTTTAATTATTGGTCAATACTTAACGTTCAGTATAATTCTCACGGAAAGAGATGTGAGACGACGTGAACAGGTATATCCGACGTCTCGGATTAACTTAGAGAAAACCAAGGCAAATTCAACTTTTCATTTTATTGTTAAGACAACGACTGTAAATTTTATTTTTGCTATGAGTGTTAACTTTTTGAATCTTGGATATTTCTTTATTATACTCGTTCTTACAATTACTGCATTTTTTCCAGATTGTCGATGAAGGCTTGGCCCAGACCTCATTTTTCTGAATGAAAATTTTAATTCAACTTTAAACCAATAATTTCATAACTTTAAAGACGAGAAAAATTTTTTTTCACAATGTAAATACTCTGTTAGAATGTTAGGGAAACAACTGTCGTGTACCATCCCATTTGTTTGCGCCTAGGTTTGTTACATCAAGAGCCATATTAAATTCCATAACGTAACGATCATAATCATAATCATAGATTTCAGGATGGCCAATACTGCATTTAATTACATAAAAGTGTCATATATGTTCTATACTTGGAACGTGCTTATTTGATGAACCCTATGATAAATCCTGCCACATTCATTTATTTTATAAGCCTACAGCCACCGAACTGAGCACCCCTGGGGTGTCTCGTGTTCGCAGACTGACTACGACGGGCACAATATGGGCTTTTGGGCTTACGCCGTGTCAGGAAAACAAGGTGAAAATCTTTACGTTCCGCAGAGAACTTTGCTCCGCATTTTCAGAAGAATTTAAGAATACTTTACCGTTGGACCTGGAATGGTACGCTCGTTCGTCACCAGTTGGCTCGGCGTATGCTGGCACAGCGCTCCAAGCGGGAGCTGTCAAAAACATTAAGCTCCAGTTAACATGTTCTCTCACACCGTGTTTGGGTGAGTAAACTCACTTCACTTTCTTCTGAAGACGGGGTGCCAATTTCTCTGCGAAACGTATTGAGTTTCGCCTTGGGTTCCTGACAGGGCATAATCCCGAAAGCCCATATTATGTCCACAAGTACGGGCCGTGAAAGCATCAATGTTAACATTAGATAAAGTCTTTAGGATACAAAGATTCGTCCCTCGTAGTCTTCAAAGGTCTAGAAGCCGTGCAATCCGAGTGATGTATATTTCCATGCTACCTCCCTGCCTGGCTTCCTGCCGATGAGGAAAATATGAGGAAGATAAGGGAACCTTATAGGTAATGCTAACAGTGAATATATTTATGTACACCCCGTGGAACACCCTGTGGAAAAAGTAACCATTTGAACATCTTAAGAAAGAAGTCATGGATGAAGGGTACCACATGTTGAACAATACCATGCGGACTTATTACGTTTGCACTAATAAGGTCTGAGAAATAAAATAAGGAACTGTGCGAAGCATTTCTTCTTTAAAACAAAATTATCAGTGTTTGTCACACGAGTATTTCAATTCTAAACTATCACTTTAATTATTTGTATATGAAGAGTAAGTTATGTAAGTTTCATATTTATAGCTCTCTTACACTAAACAAATGTGCGCCTAAAATAAAATAAAACACTTTAATGGTAATTTCAAATTAAAAGTTATACACATAAAAATGCTGTGTTTCCTTCACAATTAGGACAATACTAGCCCATAATCTGGATCATCTTCAACATTTGCATCTTCCCTCTTCGTTTTAGTGCTCCTGTGATGCTTTCTCATAACTTTTCTATTTTTCTGGTTTTCATCAGTCCCTGTGTCTTTACTTGTGCTCGTCCTCTCCTTTAAAAACACTGTACATGTAGTTCAACCTTATCCTGGAAACACTTGGTTTGTTTTTGAAGTAGGTTCACTTTCTTACTTACTGCTGCTTATTTCAACAAACATTTCTTTACAATCTCTACGCTTACTTATTTTAGTGGTGTACTGATTACCTCTAAAATTAGTTTTAGGGGGAAATGTTTTTATCCTAGGCATTGTAAGATTATTGTTTCACATAATACAGCACATGGACACAAATGTCATACATACCGACATTTATTCCTAACCAAACACTCCATCCAGAGAATTAAGAAGTGATTGTACACGAAGTATATGTATTGACAAATAGTTAAATATTACATTTATAATAAATTTGCTTGTGTGAGACTACATAACAGAGATATACTGTATGTGTTTTAGTCTCTGCGTGACCTACTAGCACACAGTGGGAGAAACCACTTTATATTTAAAAAAATAGTGTCACGATTTTCATGAAAACACGGATATTTACTCAGAAATGTATGTGTGTATAATCAGGTCAAACAATACAAAAACCAAACGAAACCAAACCCCATGGCACTACAGCCCTTGAAGGGCCTTGGCCTACCAAGCGACCGCTGCTCAGCCGGAAGGCCTGCAGATTACGAGGTGCCGTGTGGTCAGCACGACGAATCCTCTCGGCCGTTATTCTTGGCTTCCTAGATCGGGGAAACAATACAAAGAATATCACAAATTACACTAGTTGAGGTTACGAGGTCTCCTTAAGTGCAGTCCAACATCGAAGAGAGCGACTCATCTACAGACAAGCTAATAAAGTCGTAACTAATTCATAACACCTATTAACGACGTATGTAACTAAATAAACCTAATCTTTCTTCGAAAATCTGTGGAAGTCACTGTTAAACTGTCCTACTTTCACCGCTTCCAGCTATCATATCGCTCAATCTGGAGGATTTTTCTCTCTTTTCCTCTTGCTAAAACAAGAGCATGAGCTTACCGGACAAAAATTAGTCACCTCAAGAGAAATCATTACAAGCATCGCTTAATACCGTTCAACTTTGGACTTGATAACCGCCTGGATTCGGTTAGGAAATGAATCCACAAGGTTGTGCAGGTACATCGCATCCAGGTTAAGCCACTCGCTGAGGATTTCAGCACTCAAATGTACCAAATTGCGGGATACTGGTGTCGGCTGTTCCAACATGTCCCACAGATTTTCAATGGGGTTCAAGTCAGGCGATATTGCAGGCCATTCGAGATGTAATAGGTTGGAGGAGTGTTCATAAAACCAGTCACATATGCGTCCAGACTGATGAACTTTGCTGTTGTCATCTGGAGAAATCATGGGATCAATAGCATACTCATCATTAGAGTCCGGAAATTTAAGTACACATAGGTTAGAATGCAAAGTTACTGAAACGATTAACAAGTATAGTCTACCCTGTACAACGGTTATGGTTTGAGATTTGCATAGACATTGGGGGGACAGTCTATATATCTCCTGTAATTTATGGTACCCTTGCTACATTGTGGAAGAAAGGTTTGCATGACATTTCCTACGAACCAGATTACTTTGCATTCTAAACTATTACCAACTAAAAATCCGAGCTCTACTCATCATGCAGATGTTGAGTGAAAGGCAACACCTGAACATTCAGAATAAATAAACATGATGGTTCATAGGCAGTTGTATGTACTAGTGTACAGAAGCACTACATTTTCCTGTCTGCGTATCACGTATGGCTAGTGTGTTCAGCAATGACGAATACACATACATTATTTTAATCTGTGGAGAATCTGGTGAGAATACAGCCGGAGCTCCAAACGGACGTCTGCTTTCTACACACGTATTTCACCGAAGTGTATTAGTTTTTGTTTCATACAAACAACTCTTTTATAGAGTGTAATGTTTACACGTGTGTAAATTAATAAGTTATTAAATTTTCTTTTCTGCACCTTTGGCGTATTAACAAATGCATTCTGTTATGGAACGTGTGCAGTAAAATGACTGCTATTTGTTTCTCAACACCCACATTACAGTACGTTGTAGCACTCCTTCGAAAATAAGTGACTAGGCACCCCATGCATCACTAGTGCATGCGGGACAATCATTGTAAGTATAAAGTACGGCGCTCGCGAGCCGCTTTGTATATGATACACAATACCGAAGAATACATGCGAAAAAGAAGAAATCCAAGCAATTGTAATATATTATACATACATTTACTTTTTCATATTTATTTCCACAGAATTTACATTTTTTTAATGGTAATTGATAGAATTATGAACGCAATATGCTCAGCGTCAGAGGTCCACTGTACGGGTAAGTTATAAGGTTTTCTGAAGAGTAAAGTCGTGAGAAACTCTGAAGTATAAATATAAAGAAGAAGAAAATTCATCTCCGTATAGGGCATGAAAGGCCTTATAGGAATGAAAGATAAAGGCGCTCACTATTCGGAGTTTCGTCACAAAGTAGAACAGAGTGGTTAGCTCTATGCCCGGCCACCTTCGCCCCAGGTGTTAACCTGGAGTGAACTCCCCTGCCATGCACCAGAAATGGAAGTATCATTTCTACACTTCTCAGTTTCCTGACGGGGGATAGAACCACATGCACTGAGCTTTCCTTTACCACCTAAAATAAGCAGCCCAGTAGTAGTAGTAGTAGTAGTAGTAGTTTAGTTTATTAATTTGTGGCATGCTAACCAATAAACGAACAGAGAATACTTTATTTATATTTGAGTTCAATGATACCAAAGTTAAAATTTAAAATGTAACAAAAAAGATTTCGAAGAAACACCACTCAAAAGATATATTGAGAAAGCAACTCCTCTTCTTCTACGGCTGAGCCTATAGGGAGCGCTCTGGCGGAGTTCCGAGAATTAATACGGTGAGAGTGCGTTCCGCTGGAAGACTTGCTTCATAGTTACGGCAAAAAATATCGTTGCATCTCTTCAAGATAAATATGAAGTAATGCTATGGAAGTTGTAATGCTGTACATATAAAAATACATTTAACCTTGACATCACAGGGCGATATGAAGAACAATATTATAACTACCTCATATCTATGAAACCGTGAAAACTCAAATTTCGCAAGTGAGATTTCCGGTGAAATTGACTGTGCTTTTGACAAGCTATTGACAGGCAGCATCCAGTAAGCAAATAAACAGGAATTCAGTTGGAATAAGTAGATAACACATCATGTTGCTAAGCGAAGTTCTGATAAGATAGATTTATACGAATGGATTATGTACAGGGTTTCTTTATTATTGGTGGCAAGAAATTTGCTAGCACACAAGCTACGTAAAAAATATCGCTGATATACGGAAACAGATCTTTAGGTATGTTTTTAAAGATTTTTGAACATTTTCACCCTGTGTATGCATCTGTCAGCATGAATTCGCACATTTGCTACACTTCATCTTCTGTAAATCTCCCGTTGTGAAGAAAAGGCGGCGTAACAAGTAAAGAATGAGGTGACTGTGTTTTAAAACCTGGGAATCCCTTGTCGGCCAATATAACGTCCCCTTCACTCAAAAGATTTAGGAAGCCTGAATTATTAACAATAAAAGTATCATCAGTACTTCCACCTTAACAAGCGGAAACAAAAACAATAGTTCCGTTTGGGGCCACAGCTAATAAAAATGTAAAAGTATAACATAACTTGTACGAAGAATACATGTAACATCTCTCATCTATTCCTGCTGGTGTTTCTGATTTCATTTCTGTGCAATCTATTATAACTCATGCGTCAGGATAAAATGTCTTAAAAGCGTTAGGCAAAGTATTTTGCACGGATAGTTTGCTAGATCAGAAAACAAAATTAGAAGTGAGTTTCTTGACTAGTCCGAGAGCAGTAAAAAATATTCGCAAAATATGACTGCCAAGGAAGCAAAGGTCCAATTTCATTTTCATTAAAAAGAGTAAACAAATATCGTTATTACTTACAGTATATTTATAGACGCTTCAGAAACAAATAAACTAAAGAACTAAATGTTCGAAATGAAAACCTTGTTAAATCCTTCAATTGTGCCTCATTTTTAATGCTCTGGTACTCATGAAAACCTCTGCATATATCCAGGGTGGGGGGGGGGGGGGGCGTGTTGGGACCACAACTTTTATCCACCTTATCCGAAATACTTGGAGGTACTGTGCTTGAGTTGCACTGTGTGCCTACATCATTCCCACAAAAAAAAAAAATGAATTCGAAAGTCGTTACTTCAATCTCAAATCCTGCTTGCTCCGACTTATGTACTTTTTCACACTCATTTTTCACAATAAATTCATGAGTTTTCTGATTACAAGACATATGTATATTTGAGCATTTCATTCGTTTACTCGCTCTTAAAACAGGATACATCACATTCTTTTCGGTTTCTTCTTATAGCTCTCATGAAACACAGATGGTATGTATGATGGATGATTTTCAATATTACTTGGCTTTCCTCCAACAAAATGTTCACTGCAAATGACGGAGAATTTGGTGGGTTTCGATGGAGTTCCATCTGCACTGAAATGCAGGGAAACATTTTTTATTATTATTATATTATTATTATTATTATTATTATTATTATTATTATTATTATTATTATTATTATTATTATTCGGCATAGTCAAGACACGTGCACATGGAAGGACATGAATGTAAACATACGAACCTGCTGCAATGCATAATTGAAATGAAATGTACTTTTTCAAAGTGTACATAAATAGCCTAAACATGTTCTGGACTTGGTATACCTGGTATGTTTGAAATGTGTGATATGAAATGTGCGATTCACGTCAAAAATGAAATAAGGTAGCCTACTGTACTTACTTTATCCTTACCACAGCCGAAATCCCCACTTCCTGCCTCTGCCCGATTCCTATGGACGACCAGGAAATGTGTGAAATGTAATTCTTTTTCCATGCATGTTTCTTTGTGTGTTGTGGCAGTTCACTGCACAACAGTTTCTATTTGATTTAGGAATTTTGATACACTACTACTACTACCACCATAATTTTACACCCACAGTTAGACAGCCTGGACTGACAGCTCAAGACATGATCACCAAAATATTACCGATTTCTTCCGCTAGAGGCGCTAAGAGCGGCCGTGCACGCTCCCTATACTGCAGAGGGTGACTAGATGGGGAAATATTAAGTTCCAAAATGGTTTTAATAATAATAATAATAATAATAATAATAATAATAATAATAATAATAATAATGTTATTTGTTTACGTCCCACTAACTACTTTTACGGTCTTCGGAGACGCCGAGGTGCCGGAATTTAGTCCCACAGGAGTTCTTTTACGTGCCAGTAAACCTACCGACACGAGGTTGTCGTATTTGAGCACCATCAAATACCACCGGACTGAGCCAGGATCGAACCTGCCAAGTTGCGGTCAGAAGGCCAGCGCCTTAACCGTCTCAGCCCGGCGGTTTGAAGAATTTAGAGTTATAGAAAATCATAGTCATCCCCATATCAAGTTGAGTGGGAATTAGTAGAGGGTGAACACTCTTTATTCACTAAGTTACATATTTCAAAGCAGCGATTTGAATAGAATCCTTAACCTGTGTAACTTCGGGCCATAAGCCCATGTAGAACTTTAATTGTAATTCAAAAGGAGTGTAAGTGTTTCGCTTCCTAGCATTTTGTTCATGGCCGATTCTCTTCAAGCTTTTTCTTTGTACATTTAGGCCATTTAGAATGGGCACTATTGCCCCTGATTAGATTCTAGCTCAGTCTCCTAAAGTGTAATTGAGTGGAGCAATCATGCACTCTGAAACACTGTACCTTTAGAGCAGGGCCTCTCAGGGTGCATGGGCTTGGTGCATGCACTGTGCACGGTGCAAGAGACGACTTGGCTTGGTCGAACAGAGTGCAGACCCCCCCACTCCTCGATTTGGAGCAATAGCGCTTACTCTCTCTATCCTCACGCCTGTCTCGCTCGCTCCGCCTGTCTCCATCTGTCCCACTTGCGCCGTAGCGCTCCAAATCCAGGCTGACTTGAGCCGAGCATAGGCGAGTTGAGCCGAGCTTAGCCGAGTAGCCCAGAGACGAAGCGTTGATCCGAGCCATGCCGAGCGGCAGCGATGCACAGTGCACGGAGCTCTTGCGCCTCGATCTGCACGCGTGAGATTTTGGGCGTTTGAGAGGCCCTGCTTTAGAGCTACAACGCTCATTCTTTGTAAATTATTGTGCCAATTATTTTCCTTATTGTACATGATTTAGGACTTATAGAGTTACGTCAAATATATGTGTAAAATCTGCATTACACGTGCGAACATCGCCTACAACCAGCAAGCTTCAACATGAGCAATTCTAATATACGACTTTCGAAATATAGCGACATATATCGGAGCCTATCCCCATTGCTGTTCAACTGCGTTCTGGACAAGATCATCAAAGAATGGAAAAAAGTACTGACGATCTCGTGCTGTTATTAGAGGACATCAAATCGCCTCAAATGCAAGTTTTCATCTTCGTATTAATAAACTTTTCTCCATCCATACACAACACAGAAAACGGGCAACCACGGAAAACCATCTTCAGGGCTGCCGACAGTGTTGTTCGAATCCACTATTACCCGAATACATTTACGCCCTTTATGGCCTATTCTCTTTTACAGATACCGTCATTTTCTGGTCAGGATGCTTCCTTTTTTCATTTCAGGTTAAGAGTTGGGACGGTTGCCTAATTTTACTACCTTTGAAAACAATATCACACCGAGTGAGTTGCCTCGCGGCTTGAGACACATAGTTGTAAGCTTTCATTGTTTTGAACCGCACTGTTGGGAGGCCTGAAGACGGTTTTCCGTGGTTTACCATTTTCACAACAGGAAAATGCTGGGGCTATACGTTAATTAAGACTACGGTCGCTGTCCTAACACATCGTCACCACAAGACCTTCGTATCTGTGTCGGTGTGACGTAAAATAGCAAAGATAAAAATAAATTAGAACCACCAACACCACCACCACCACCACCACCACCACCACCACCACCACCACCACCGTCACTTAAATGCAGATTTGTTACACTTTAAGCGGTTATATCTAGAGGCGTTATATGATGCTCTAATGACTTCCCTTTCACGGCGATGTAGCCTGTCGTCCATCACTGCGGCTTTGTAAATCGAAATTTTTGGAGTCATTCAATATAGATTAATCCACTTTAAAATTCCCTCTAAATTTGTTCTCAACAGAGAAAAGGAAACCGAGATTTATGCTAAATAGGACGAACAAATATAGATATGTCTGATAGTAAAATAAAAGATAACTTAAAACCTCAACCATATCTTTTCTTAGAGTTCCATTTCATGGATAAGACTAGAAGGTGGTAATTTTCTCCAATTACTTGTCAGGCACGCGGACATATCTTTTCTCTTGAAGTTTAGAAAGGATGCAGAAATTTGCCTTTCATAATTAAAGTAAACGCAACATTCCGAAACTATGAATTATTCATTTGGAAGTGTACTTGAGAAGGAAAATTTAGAGTGATTGTTTATAAGAAGATCTAATCGCGTTAGAGGAAGCTCCGGTGTATGCGTGTACTAGACAGAAACATTATGCTAGGCATTATCATATGCTAAGTGGGAGTCAGTTATATTTAGAGTCCAAGACCTTGACGAGAAACGTGAAGGAATAAATCTATATGGAACACTGAAAAAAAAAAAGAGAAGAGAATCACTAACCTTCCTAAAGAACCATTATACTGTGTGTTTCTATTTAATTCAATTCGTGTCAAAGGTTAAACAGCGTTGTCGGATATTAGAAGTCGTTGTATTACTATTGATCATTAAGAACTTCCAGCGGCTCCTTGGTAGTTCATTCAGTAGCCGCTAGATAGTGTGCGGTGTACGTTGTAGTTTATTACGAAAATCCTGCACGTGTTTCCAATTATAGCTCTCTAAATCCACAATAAAGAGAGTAGCTTTGCATCAGTGTGCAATTAATAATACTAATGATACTATTACTACTTGCAGTAATAATAATAATATTAATAATAAAAATGAAAATCCACAGCCTCTTTCCAGTCATTCGACTGGGTCAAAAATGGGATGAACCCCATCTAACGGCGAGGATAGGAATTGTGCTGGCTGCCGAAGCCTGTCGCACTCCTCTGGGGCAATGATTAATGAGTGACAGATGAAATGATATTGGAGAGTGTTGCTGGAATGAAATATGACAGGGAAAACCGGCGTACACGGAGAAAAACCTGTCCCGTCTCCGCTTTGTCCAGCACAAATCTCACATGGAGTGATCAGGATTTGAACCACAGACCCGAGCGGTGAGAGGCCGGCGCGCTGCCGCCTGAGCCACGGAGGCTCTAATAATAATAATAATAATAATAATAATAATAATAATAATAATAATAATAATAATAATAATAATAATAAAATATCCGAGTTGGGTAGCTCAGACGGTAGAGCGCTACACTTCTGGGTTCAAGTTGGCGGGTTCGATCCCGGCTCAGTCAGCTCATATTTGAACTACGTCAGCTTTGTGTCGCTAGATTTCCCGGCACATTAAACATACCGAGCGAGTTGGCAGTGCTGTTACGGTTGCGCACCTGTGAGCTTACATTCGGGAGATAGTGGGTTCGAAGCCCATTGTCGGCAGCCCTGAAGATGATTTTTCGTGGTTTCGCACCTTCACATCAAGCACCTTAATTAAGATTGCGGCCACTTCCTCGCTATTTCTAGCCCTTTGATATCCCATCGAAGCCATAAGACCTATCTATGTCGGTGCGACGTAAAGCAACTTGCAAAAATAAATAAATAAATAAATAAATAAATAAATAAATAAATAAATAAATAAATAAATAAATAAATAAATAAATAAATAAATAAATAAATAAATAAATAAATAAATAAATAAATAAATTAAAATCATGTGGGACATAATTCTGCCAATTTTCGTCTCCGAAAACCGCGAAGGTAGTTAGTGGGACGTAAAAGAAATAACAATCATAACTTAATAATAATAATAATAATAATAATAATAATAACAATAATAATAATAATAATTTTAATAATAATACCGAGCTCGATAGCTGCAGTCGCTTAAGTGCGGCCAGTATCCAGTATTCAGGAGATAGTAGGTTCGAACCCCACTGTCGAAAGTCCTGAAAATGGTTTTTCCGTGGTTTCCCATTTTCACAGAAGGCAAACGCTGGGGCTGTACCTTAATTAACGCCACGGCCGCTTCCTTCCCACTCCTAGCCCTTCCCTGTCTCATCGTCGCCATACGACCTATCTGTATCGGTGCGACGTAAAGCAACTAGCAAAAAAAAAAAAAAATAGTAATAATAATAGCAGAGATCGAGTCTGAATTAGATCACGCAAGCGTGAGACGTACGCGTTGAAGTTATGGTGTGGCGAGACGCAGGCGAGGGGCGTAGTTATTTGCCTGAGCCAGTGAATGCTAGTGGTTCCGGCATTTAGGGTGTGAAAATGGAAAGAGACTTTTTGGCTGAAGAGTTACAAGCACGTTATAGAAATTCAGCCCCCAGTGTACATTAACACCATTAACTGGCCATGGGACAAAATTATCTCTAAAATCTTCTTCTTCCTATCCAAAAACCATGCCTCAAATACGGTCATGGCTGATACATATTCCTAGTGTTTTCTATCGATGCGTCACTGAAAATCTTCCTGTGTTAATAAGCTATTCATCATCATCATTATTTCCTATTATCTAGATGTAGCCGGGTAGGGGAAATTATGGTTCCTTTCCACTTTATTTCGTCTTTCCACCACTCCTCCTCTAACACTGTGTCCCAGTCAGGTTTCTTTATTTAATACTGCGTTTGATTGTGTCCTTCCATCTCAATCGTGGTCGTTGTGGCCTCTCCTTCCTTGCATTTGCATATCCATCACATTATTTGACATTCTTTCATCACTCATTCGCTTTATGTGCCCAAACCATCTCAATCGCCTCTTCCCTATTCTATCATTCATTTTTTCAACTCCAATTTCTTCTTGGGTTTTCTCATTCCTTATTTTGTCTCTTCTACTCTTCTGTATCACACTCCTCAAGAACTTCATTTCGGCTGCCTGTATTCGACTCTCATCCTTCTTTGTCATTGTCCAAGTTTCTGCTCCGTAAGTTGTTATGGGTACGTAATACATCTTGTACATAGTTTCCTTTGCTTCCATTGGCACACCTTTGTTCCATAACATATTTCTTACACCATGATAGAAACAGCTTCCAGCTTGAGTCCTCTTACTAATTTCAACATCCAGTCGAGCACTCTCCATTAATTCACTCCCCAGGCATTTGAACGTCTCCACCTTTTCAATATAAATTCAAGTACTACTACCTTTGATGACATACAGCTGTTAGAACTTCATGACGAGTGATACACAACTCTAAGTATTCTTCGGTATCCATAAGTTATGCAATACGACCAACACATCGCAGAGCAAGATGTCAGAACTTCATAACGAAATAATTAAAAGTCTCAAGATTCTTCGACATCCAAATTGATCATCTTGAGTTCTTCCCTCAACGGAAGCTAAGTGCATTTTCTGAAACTTTTACCACTCATCTTTATAGTGTCAAATCCACTATATTTTTGCGACTTCTTTTACAATTTCTATGAACTATTTGATACATTGTGCAACTCGTGCTTTTGGCTGATGATGACCCTGATAATGGGTCGAAACTAGTATCTAATAAATGTTTCTTCTATAAAGTAGCACACTTTACTTGAATTTATATTGAAAAGGTGGAACCATTGTACTTCCAATTTTAATTACCTCCACTACTTTCAGGGGCTTGTCTGCAAGTCTAACCTGACCTTTCCCTTCTTTTTCCCCCTCTAGTCATAACAAGATTTTTACTCTTTTCTACACTTATTTCCAATCCACTTTCTTCGATCTTCCCATTCAACACATCCAACTGTTCTTGAACCTTCATGTAGTCTTCTCCCAGCACCACAATATCATCTGCAAATAACAACATGTTAATTTCTCTTCCTCCATATGCTGCTTTTGCTATTTTCATGATGTCATCCATTACTATTGTAAACAGGATTGGTGACAGAACACTTCTCTGTCTCAGTCCACTAGTGATTTTGAACCAACTTGTGTTTGCACGCAACTACAACATTCCTTGTACATTGCCACGATCATTTTTATTAATCCCTGTCCAATTCCTTTTTGCACCAGACTGTCCCAAACTTTAGTCCTTGGGACACTGTCATATGCCTTTTCAAATGAATGTCATCCATCACCATATAATTCTCATACTCCCATTTCTTTTCCATTAGTTGTCTCATAATGAAAATGGGCTCTGTTGTTGACCTTCCACTTCTGAAACCAACCTGAGTTTCCTGTATCTGTTTTTCAACCCTCAATCTTATCCTACTTTCCAGTACCCTCTCTATTATCTTAGAAACATGGGATATCAGATTAATTAATAAGCTAATGAAACTGAATCAGGCAGAAGAATAATTCTTGAATATAATAAATCTTTAACAAATTTACCGCATCAAAAATATTCAGGGAAGTGGATCACTGCGAGACACATTGCGCATCCCTTATCGGTGTTAAGTACGTCTTAATGTTTATAATTCTATTTACAAGATGTTTAATTAAACAACATTTGGCGTCGTTGTAAATGTATCGTAAAAATATAATTGTCTTAAAAATATATAGAACTGTGCAAAAAAAATGTACACTGACTGACAGAGCAAATGCAATACCAAGGAGGAGTGGTTCGAAAGGGATGAAAGTTGGGGAAAAAACAGAGACGGCACGGACGAATAATTGATGTTTATTTCAAACCGATATGCAGGTTACACAATGCGCACGGCATCGACTCAGTAGGATGTAGGACCACCGCGAGCGGCGATGCACGCAGAAACACGTCGAGGTACAGAGTCAATAAGAGTGCGGATTGTGTCCTGAGGGATGGTTCTCCATTCTCTGTCAACCATTTGCCACAGTTGGTCGTCCGTACGAGGCTGGGGCAGAGTTTGCAAACGGCGTCCAATGAGATCCCACACGTGTTCGATTGGTGAGAGATCCGGAGAGTACGCTGGCCACGGAAGCATCTGTACACCTCGTAGAGCCTGTTGGGAGATGCGAGCAGTGTGTGGGCGGGCATTATCCTGCTGAAACAGAGCATTGGGCAGCCCCTGAAGGTACCGGTACGGGAGTGCCACCGGCCGCAGCACATGCTGCACGTAGCGGTGGGCATTTAACGTCCCTTGAATACGCACTAGAGGTGACGTGGAATCATACGCAATAGCGCCCCAAACCATGATGCCGCGTTGTCTAGCGGTAGGGCGCTCCACAGTTACTGCCGGATTTGACCTTTCTCCACGCCGACGCCACACGCGTCTGCGGTGACTATCACTGACAGAACAGAAGCGTGACTCATCGGAGAACACGACGTTCCGCCATTCCCTCATCCAAGTCGCTCTAGCCCGGCACCATGCCAGGCGTGCACGTCTATGCTGTGGAGTCAATGGTAGTCTTCTGAGCGGACGCCGGGAGTGCAGGCCTCCTTCAACCAATCGACGGGAAATTGTTCTGGTCGATATTGGAACAGCCAGGGTGTCTTGCACATGCTGAAGAATGGCGGTTGACGTGGCGTGCGGGGCTGCCACCGCTTGGCGGCGGATGCGCCGATCCTCGCGTGCTGACGTCACTCGGGCTGCGCCTGGACCCCTCGCACGTGCCACATGTCCCTGCGCCAACCATCTTCGCCACAGGCGCTGCACCGTGGACACATCCCTATGGGTATCGGCTGCGATTTGACGAAGCGACCAACCTGCCCTTCTCAGCCCGATCACCATACCCCTCGTAAAGTCGTCTGTCTGCTGGAAATTACTCCGTTGACGGCGGCCTGGCATTCTTAGCTATACACGTGTCCTGTGGCACACGACAACACGTTCTACAATGACTGTCGGCTGAGAAATCACGGTTCGAAGTGGGCCATTCGCCAACGCCGTGTCCCATTTATCGTTCGCTACGTGCGCAGCACAGCGGCGCATTTCACATCATGAGCATACCTCAGTGACGTCAGTCTACCCTGCAATTGGCATAAAGTTCTGACCACTCCTTCTTGGTGTTGCATTTGCTCTGTCAGTCAGTGTATAAATATGCAGTGTACCTTAATAGCCTAATCTGACCACATTTTGAGCTTTCGGGCAGGCGCATACCAAGAGAAAACAATGCATTTACATAAAATCCACAGTCATGGTCCTTCAGAAAAGCTACTCAAAGTTGAAAACAACCTAGGGATATGAGTTACGAATTTCAAGCAAATAAAATATGATGATGTATGAGAATATATTCTTTATTTATTCCTAAAAATTACAATCTTTTCTTAATCAACGTTATCCGCTCCATTCGATTAGCAGTTTGCCTTTTCTACCACTAGGAGCGCTAATGTGAGTAAAGACATTGTTTCACTTAAGCACCACTACGAGCGCTGCGACATTAAAAAAAAACGTCTGAGTGTATTCAACCAAGGTACACATTACCGAAAGAATTATGTAAATAATAAATTAATTTGGCCAGGATTTGAATAAAAAAGAAAACGAGTAAAGAAACAAGCGATTTTAAGCTGGAAGTGATTTTCGAAATTTGTTTTTAAATTTCTTATAGCTGTTTAGGAGTTGCAATTTGAAACATTTCCGGGCCCTTTAAGCCCTTCAACATTCGGCACAATTGAGGAAATTATTTCATTTTACAATTTTCGTCTTCTAAGAAATGTTTTCAACATTATCTATCAATCAATCAATCAATCAATCAATCAATCAATCAATCAATCAATCAATCAATCAATCAATCAATCAATCAATCAATCAATCAATCAATCAATCAATCAATCAATCAATCAATCAATCAATCAATCAATCAATCAATCAATCAATCAATCAATCAATCAATCAATCAATCAATCAATCAATCAATCAATCAATCAATCAATCAATCAATCAATCAATCAATCAATCAATCAATCAATCAATCAATCAATCAATCAATCAATCAATCAATCAATCAATCAATCAATCAATCAATCAATCAATCAATCAATCAATCAATCAATCAATCAATCAATCAATCAATCAATCAATCAATCAATCAATCAATCAATCAATCAATCAATCAATCAATCAATCAATCAATCAATCAATCAATCAATCAATCAATCAATCTTCAATGTGCTGCATTTCGGGCTGTCGCTTATGTGGCAGATTCCCTATCAATTATTTACCCTAGCCTTTTCTTTAGTGTTTGGGATTTTATCGAATATTTCTCTTGATAATTTATTCTAATCCCTCACTCCTCGTCCTATAAATTAATATTTGCACCAATTTTTCCTCTTGGATTTCATCCCAGCGAACGTGGTAGGAATGGGAGGAAATTATTCTTGATGCACAATGTTATCCACAATGCTTAACCGTTAAAGGAAGTCAAGAATGTTCCTTCTGCATACTAAAAATATCAGAGGCAGCACATGTCTTTTCATTGTCATGATTGGGCTAAATATTTGAAATCGCTGTCAAATATCTACAGCTGCAGGAAATGATTTTTATATAATACTCTAAGATACTAACAAATTTTATTTTTAGATTGTGAGGTTTTTATTTTATAAAAAGTCATTATGTTACTCACTGACTCATGTGAAATTCATACTTGCAAATTAATTTGTACATGTGTATTTGAATTATTTCATTACGTAAATTCTGTATTTTTAATCGTTTTGATTATTTACATCACACAATATTATTAGCACTTATTCAATGTGTATGTTGGTCATATGTTTTTATCTTCTTTTCCTCTGTGTAAATTACTTATACAGGCTCTACTATTAATATTTTTGCTAGCTGCTTAACTTTGCACAGACTCCGATATGTCTTATTCCAGGCTGAGTGGCTCAGACGGTTAAGGCGCTGGCCTTCTGACCCCAACTTGGCAGGTTCGATACTGGCTCAGTCTGGTGGTATTTGAAGGTGCTCAAATACGTCAGCCTCGTGTCGGTAGATTTACTGGCACGAAAAAGAACTCCTGCGGGACTAAATTCCGGCACCTCGGCGTCTCCGAAAACCGTAAAAGAGTAGTTAGTGGGACGTAAAACAAATAACATTATTATTTATTATTGATATGTCTTACGGTGACGATGGGATTTTACAGTGTTTCCCCTGCGGTGGGGGCGGTAGAATAACATTCACGCTATCCCCTGCCTGTCGTGGCAGGTGACTAAAAGGGGCCCCGGGGCCTTTCATTTATCAGCGTGGCTAGGTGACCACGAGGCCCTTAAATTAATCCTGGCATTGCTTCCACTTGTGTAAGCCTCCTCCCTTTGATACACTGACTGACAGAGCAAATGCAACACCAAGAAGGAGTGGTCAGAACTTTATGCCAATTGCAGGGTAGACTGACGTCACTGAGGTATGCTCATGATGTGAAATGCGCTGCTGTGCTGCGCACGTAGCGAACGATAAATGGGACACGGCGTTGGCGAATGGCCCACTTCGTACCGTGATTTCTCAGCCGACAGTCATTGTAGAACGTGTTATCGTGTGCCACAGGACACGTGTATAGCTAAGAATGCCAGGCCGCCATCAACGGAGGCATTTCCAGCAGACAGACGACTTTACGAGGGGTATGGTGATCGGGCTGAGAAGGGCAGGTTGGTCGCTTCGTCAAATCGCAGCCGATACCCACAGGGATGTGTCCACGGTGCAGCGCCTGTGGCGAAGATGGTTGGCGCAGGGACATGTGGCACGTGCGAGGGGTCCAGGCGCAGCCCGAGTGACGTCAGCACGCGAGGATCGGCGCATCCGCCGCCAAGCGGTGGCAGCCCCGCACGCCACGTCAACCGCCATTCTTCAGCATGTCCAAGACACCCTGGCTGTTCCAATATCGACCAGAACAATTTCCCGTCGATTGGTTGAAGGAGGCCTGCACTCCCGGCGTCCGCTCAGAAGACTACCATTGACTCCACAGCATAGACGTGCACGCCTGGCATGGTGCCGGGCTAGAGCGACTTGGATGAGGGAATGGCGGAACGTCGTGTTCTCCGATGAGTCACGCTTCTGTTCTGTCAGTGATAGTCACCGCAGACGAGTGTGGCGTCGGCGTGGAGAAAGGTCAAATCCGGCAGTAACTGTGGAGCGCCCTACCGCTAGACAACGCGGCATCATGGTTTGGGGCGCTATTGCGTATGATTCCACGTCACCTCTAGTGCGTATTCAAGGCACGTTAAATGCCCACCGCTACGTGCAGCATGTGCTGCGGCCGGTGGCACTCCCGTACCGGTACCTTCAGGGGCTGCCCAATGCTCTGTTTCAGCAGGATAATGCCCGCCCACACACTGCTCGCATCTCCCAACAGGCTCTACGAGGTGTACAGATGCTTCCGTGGCCAGCGTACTCTCCGGATCTCTCACCAATCGAACACGTGTGGGATCTCATTGGACGCCGTTTGCAAACTCTGCCCCAGCCTCGTACGGACGACCAACTGTGGCAAATGGTTGACAGAGAATGGAGAACCATCCCTCAGGACACCATCCGCACTCTTATTGACTCTGTAACTCGACGTGTTTCTGCGTGCATCGCCGCTCGCGGTGGTCCTACATCCTACTGAGTCGATGCCGTGCGCATTGTGTAACCTGCATATCGGTTTGAAATAAACATCAATTATTCGTCCGTGCCGTCTCTGTTTTTTCCCCAACTTTCATCCCTTTCGAACCACTCCTTCTTGGTGTTGCATTTGCTCTGTCAGTCAGTGTATATCCTATCTGACCTCCCGTGGTCAAGTCTTGTTCCTTCCCGACCCCGATCGTATTATAGCATTCGAGGCCCAGGGATTTTTTTCATTTTCACGCCCTTCGTGACCCTTGTTTTTCTTTGGCCAAAACCTTCATTTTTCGAAGTATCGGACCCCTTTCAATTTTTCCCTATCATTAGTGTTAATAAGAGCCTACGTAGTTCAGGCGGCAGCGCGTCGGCCTTTCACCGCTGGATTCCGTGGTTCAAATGCCGTTCACTCCAAGCGAGATTAAATTTGTGCTGGACAAAGCGCAGGCGGGACGGGTTTTTCTTCGGGTACTCCGGTTTTCCCTTTAATCTTTCACTCCAGTATCACTCTCCAGTATCATTTCACTTCATCTGTCAGTCATTAATCACTGCCCCAGAGAAGTGCGACAGGCTTCGGCAGCCGGCAAAATCCCTATCCTCTGACCTTGATGGGTGGGGGCTTTATTCATTCAATTCCCAACCCAATGTAGAGACTGGAAACAGGCTGTGGATTTCAATTTTCATATTAGTCTGGTTAGATGTAAGAAAAAACCGTAAGAACTTAATCTTGCTAGAATAAATAAGACATTAATCAAATTTTTTTTAGAATTGTTGCAAGTGTGTGATATTTCGGAATCAATACTGTATTTCAAGAAAATAAATAGTTTAGAACTTCTAGGGACTACTGTTACTGAAAGGGTGTAGCTGAAATAGCGTGTAAGCCTTGCTTATGCTGCAACTGTTCGTTTCCCATTGTGTAGCTGGTAATTGCACAGTAGCAGTACATTATCGGTAGTGCAAACAGACATGACGTCTCCGTGATGAAATCCTTGTTTGTAAAAGGAAAGGAGGTGAATAAACCTCGTTGAAGTGAGATGAAACGAAATATATATATACAGTATATATTATGGACAACGGGGATCCTGAGATGAGTGTGGTGGTGGTGGTGGTGGTGGGTTAGTTTCTGTTTTAACTGGAAATACAGCTGGATTAGTAATTCCATCTTAAAGACTAACCAGATAAGGTACGATCCTTCCCAGAATAAGGGCTTCACAAACGTTATACTAACGCTGTCGGAAGATGATGATTGTGGTGGTTATGATGGTTATGCTTGTTGTTTAAAGGGGCCTAACTTCTAGGTCATCGGCCCCGTGTGTCGGAAGAGAAGGAGGATTGTACCGTGGACGTGAGGTAGGAAAAGCGACAGTGAGGAATCTCGCATAAGTAACTGGAAGCGATGCCAAGATCAGCTAGAAGTCTTGTCATCGTTAACACACGTTCCAAAGTTGTCTTCTGGAGGTTATCTGTAACCTAGATACTGTATACACAGGCAACTTTGTACTCATTCCTGTCAAAGAATGGGTTAACTCCAGATCCGTGTACTTCTCCGGAAAGTGAACTACCGTTTCTGAATTTATAGAACTTATGGCGAGAAACTGAGCCCAAATTTTGCGAGTGAACCAAGCGGACTTTCACGGTCTCATCTGCGCAGCCAAAGAACTCCCGAGTATAATTCTGTGGCTTGGTTCTAAAACGGCCAATGTCAAAAATCTTGGTTCTAACTTATAAGCTTTAGAATATTTTCTGTCTTTTTCTGACAAATGTTAACAATTTATTTGGGGCTATTTGTTGCTATCATTATTGTAAATCAACTTATGTAAAGCTTATTTTTAAAAACTGAATTTCTAGAAATTTCAACTTTCACCCCCGCGGGGCTTCTTCTTCCTCTTCATCTTTGCTTCCCAACCTCATTTGATTATACATTGTTCTTTTCGAATCTCTAAAGTATATGTTTGCAGGACCTAGGTTACCTTCAGGTTTCATGTCCCTCGTGGCCTTTTACATTATTTTACCACATTGTCGGCCCTCCAGTTTTCTCTTCCCCTTAAAAGAATCACCAGCACCACTGAAGGACAAGAGATAGGAATGGTATTTCATGCTCTAAGGGGACTGCCACTGCTCTCCAGAGAGGAGGTGTGTGTGGGCCTAGAATACGCCCACGATCCGTTGACTGCCCTAAGAGGCCAATAAATGAGGTAAAAACTTGGAAGCGTGGAACAGTGAACATGGAGCCTTTAGCTGAACTTGGCATTTTACAACCTGTGTCATGTTCCTCACTTTATCTTTCCTATGCGATCTAACAATAATACATCAGGAATCAAACAAAAAGGAATGGTAAAGAGGTTACAAAATCACTTGGACAGAAATGAAAAAATATCGATGTCAAAAATGTAAAAAATTATGATACAAACACAGTCGACAAACCAGAGGCACTTTACGCAAATAAACCCTGATAACTGATGACAGGTCACGAATAAAAAATCTAGATAAAACAAGGAAAAAATCTCAGAAATATACTAGGGCCAAAACGCGAAAATGGAATTTGGATTTAAAAAACCACCGGATATTTATCAAATCACAGACAAAGCATAGATACAGTGCGAACATTTGCGGATGCCTACACGGAATGCATAACAATAGTTAGACAAAAAAAGCTTCTAAGCTTAACACTATCCCTAAAAATCCACAACAATTATTGGTTAGCATAAATAAAGACCTACTGGAAACTGGTATTGCCGAAGAAACCATTTAAAATATAAAAACTGTTTAAAGTGTTGAGAAACCCAAACGAAAATATACGATGGTCAGATGAACGCAAAATAAATGAAGAGATATGGGTAAGAAAGATGGAACCTTGTGCTAAACAAATTTAGACGCGCTCGCTATTGAGGTTGGTGGTTATCAAGATTCAGCTTTGAGTCCCAATGTTATTCAATATAGTTATTAATTCTCTCACAGAAAAACTGATGACAACTACTATGGACCCTTCTATATGCAGACGACATCGTCCTAGTTTGTGAAAAACGTGAGGCAATCTTAGGACTTTGGAGAAAAGCTTTGGAGACGAATGGACTCAGTAGAGGCCGTAAGAAGACGGAGTATACGTTCTGAACTTGGACAAGCCAGAAGTTCAAGGTCCACCCAATACAATTTTATTAGCGGTTGAACCACTGGCAATGACGAATAATATTCAAGTTTTTACCACCGATACGACGGTTGATGACAACGTGAAGCATCGCATCAACGTTGGTTGGACCAAATGGCGTTTGTTGACAGGCGTCTTATGGGACATGCGGATGCTGTGATGGTTAGCAGATATCACCCTCTTGGACCGAGTGCACAATGAGCATATACGAGGATCATTTAATACGGCCCCTATCAGAGACAAATTTGAAGAGCGGCTCTTGCGCTGGTACGGACACGTACAAAGTCAAGATGAAGATCATCCCCTTAATAGAGCTCTTGCAATCGTCGAGGAACGAAGGAGAGGACGCCGACGTCCGAGAGAAACATGGTGGCGTACGGCCGAAAAGGCCTTGGATAGAAACGGCATTCCAGTGGCGGAGACATCCAACCGCAGGGAGGACTCTATAAGGCTCAGAAGCGCCGAACTGACAAGGGGGCATTCCCTACTCGTCACCACCGATTTCGCTCGAATTTATAGAACATGCAGGGCTTGGCTAGAAATGAAAGTACCTGAAGTGGGAACTCCAGATGGCCAATCGTATAGAAAATTTAATAAAAATAAAAATGGTGACGCGGCTCTCGCACCGTGTAAGCCACTTACGTTAGTGCGGACGCCGAGCAGTAGTTGGTGTAGCGGTAAGAACTCGGACTGGTAATTCGATGCTCGTGGGTGCGACTCCCCGTGTGGAGACGGTTTTTTTGTGTCAAATTTTATATTATTCGTTTTCCAATTACGCAAAGAGGTGAATAATTCATTTTATTTATTTATACGCAAAAGGCATAGAAAAGGTAAAAGAAAAATGGATTTCATTGTCATTTTTTACCTGCGCCAAGAATCTATTGTTTGTGTACAGTCGCCAGGTGAAAACGATTCTTACACGAAACGACTATTCACGTTAATGGCACATCCCCCAAGGAGGGGAGACAGCAAATAAAGGAGAAAAAAGGAGAATTTCTGTTTGAACACGTCGGGAAAGTTCGCAGTTCCAAATTTTCTAAAATTGTGCGCTCAATAAGAAAAATGACGTCCTATATGCCTTTTGCATAAGTAAAATAAATTAAATGAATAATATAAAAATTGGGAAAAATATTCTCCACACGGCGAGTCGAACCCACGACCATCGAATTACTAGTCCAAGCTCTTAACGCTACGCCAATACTGCTCGGCGTGCGCGCTAACGTAAGTGGCTTATACGGTACGTGAGCCGCGTCAACATTTTTATTTTTATTTTCTATACGCTTGGTCATCTGGAGTTCCCATTTCGGGTACTTTCATTTCTAGACAAGCCCTGCATGTTCTATAAATTTGAGCGTAATCGGTGGTGACGAGTAGGGAATGCCCCCTTGTGAGTGATATTTGGGAGTGTCCATTGTGGGCACATCATCATCATCATCATCTGTTTACCCTCCAGGTTCGGTTTTTCCCTCGGACTTAGCGAGGGATCCCACCTCTACCGTCGCAAGGGCAGTGTCCTGGAGCTTCAGACTCTTGGTCGGGGGATACAACTGGGGAGTATGACCAGTACCTCGCCCAGGCGGCCTCACCTGCTATGCTGAACAGGGCCCTTGTGGAGGGATGGGGAGATTGGAAGGGATAGGCAAGGAAGAGGGAAGGAAGCGGCCGTGGCCTTAAGTTAGGTACCATCCCGGCATTCGCCTGGAGGAGAAGTGGGAAACCACGGAAAACCACTTCCAGGATGGCTGAGGTGGGAATCGAACCCACCTCTACTCAGCTGACCTCCCGAGGCTGAGTGGACCCCGTTCCAGCCCTCGTACCACTTTTCAAATTTCGTGGCAGAGCCGGGAATCGAACCCGGGCCTCCGGGGATGGCAGCTAATCACGCTAACCACTACACCACAGAGGCGGACGTGGGCACACATACGGCCAAGAAAGAAGGAGAAGAAGAAGAAACGCTCGTGAGATGGATATAACGTATTATTATTATTATTATTATTATTATTATTATTATTATTATTATTATCATTATCAAAGTAGTTTTACATCCGAATAAATACTGCTGGTAAATCTGGTGATAGGAGGCACTTTGAGTACCTCGAGACTGAGATGGAATCGAACCCACCAACTTGTGCCACTCACCCCGACGAATTAGAGTACTGATTCTACTGGTTATCATTCTTCCTTAGCGTATGGTGAGGAGGTAATTCACTCCGGCCGCCATCTCTAGACCCAAAACTTCATTGCAGTTCATTATCAGACAAGAGTCATACTTTAAAACAAACAATGAGACTACTACAGTAAACGTGAAAGAGAGCTAATTAAATCAAATTATATTGTTTTGAACAACCTCGTAATCTACTGCGTGACATAATGTTGAGAGTTACAGTTCCATTGCTTAGAACCTCAAGGAAAGCTTTGGCGTGAGATAAAATTGAAATTGTGACACAAATAGTTCCTTATGAAACAGCATACCATCTGCAGGAAGTACGACAGTGGTATGTACATCACCATTTATCAAATCGCATTTCAGCTTTACTATGATGAGTAGGAGAATAATCTCTTACTTCGTCGGTGGATGCAGTGTCGGTCTCGGCCCACAAGTGGTCACGGATGGTCCGTAGTCCAACAGCTGTACACTCTGACCGGCCAACCGTGGCTCTACGCCTCTGTATTCGGGAGACGGGACAGGCTTGGACCTCAGGGCTGGTCCCAACTGTAGGCTGTCCTGAGAACGGTTTTCCATCGTTTTCCATTCTCCTGCCCTAAGGCGAGTGCGGGACAGTTCCTATTATAGGCCACGGCCGCCAAACTCCTCACGTTCTCCGCGCATCTCCTTCACCGTAACAAATCTCCCGGCCTGAGACACGGCGTCACCGTCTAAGAGGCCCGCCTCCCCTGAAGGGTAGTAGTAGTAGTAGTAGTAGTAGTAGTAGTAGTAGTAGTAGTAGTAGTAGTAGTAGTAGTAGTAGTAGTAGTAGTAGTAGTAGTAGTAGTAGTAGTAGTAGTAGTAGTAGTAGTAGTAGTAGTAGTAGTAGTAGTAGTAGTAGTAGTAGTAGTAGTAGTAGTAGTAGTAGTAGTAGTAGTAGTAGTAGTAGTAGTAGTAGTAGTAGTAGTAGTAGTAGTAGTAGTAGTAGTAGTAGTAGTAGTAGTAGTAGTAGTAGTAGTAGTAGTAGTAGTAGTAGTAGTAGTAGTAGTAGTAGTAGTAGTAGTAGTAGTAGTAGTAGTAGTAGTAGTAGTAGTAGTAGTAGTAGTAGTAGTAGTAGTAGTAGTAATTCTCTTACTTGGGTATTAACAATTAAAATGAAATATAGCTTTAAACTTCTGAAGTAATGCTGTAGAAATAGTCCTAAAGCTAAACATTTTTGCACTTATAATTACTGTTGAAAGTCGAAAATACAACACTCCATCTTGAATTTGAAACTATGTTTCATTTTCATTACAATTATTATCCGTATTCGGCCGATTTCTGGAAATATGCGGGGGATCTCACCTCAGTAAATTCATCAGACAATATCCTGGGAGCTGGACAAATCCATTCCAGAGGGAGAGGGAGATTGTCCCTTCTCCTAGCCGGTCACCCCCACGTTTTTCTGGTACTGAACTAAAACTCCGCGGGAAATGGCCGAGGACAGGGATTTCAATTCATTTCTTGGGGACTGAGTGCATTCTATTTCGGACCTCATTCCGGTGTTCATTCCCTATTCTCCCCTCTCTTGGGTGTGGTATATTAGATCAAGCCTACAATATCTCCTGCCTGTTGTAAGAGGGGACTAAAAGGAGTAACTAAACAGACATTAGCAATCATTGGGCCCCTAGCCCAGTCTTGCGTATGGCTCCTCTGTTTCATATTTACTATCTGATCTCCTTCGGTCAACTGTTGTTCTCTTCCGTTCCCGAATGTATAAGGTGTTTCAAAGCTTAAGGAATATTTCAGTTTTATGTTATACGTGGCTCTTCCCTTTCCCTTTCCTCTTCGAATAGACACAGTTCTTCTATTTTCTCCACTCGTTTGTACATCTGAGTGAGGAAAGTAATGGCAAACCACTTCGCTTCTCGTCATGCCTTGTGTGTCTCTGTGAAAATGAAAACCTACAACCTGTTTTCCAGTCATTGACCGGGTCAGGGATGTAAGGAATGAAACCTATATAGGCTGTTAGTACGATGGGGTCACGATAATTGGTTCATTTCAGTACGATGGGGTCGCCACTCCCAAAGTGATTTATTAATGACTGATAAATGCTATGAAATGAGAATGGAGAGTGTTGCTGGAATAAAAGATGACAGGGAAAACCGGAGTACCCGGAGAAAAACCTGTCCCGCCTCCGCTTTGTCTAGCACAAATCTCACATGGAGTGACCGGGATTTGAACCACGGTATCCAGCGGTGAGAGGCCGACGCGCTGCCGTCTGAGCCACGGACGCTCTGTGTGTCTCTGTATGGCACCTATATCCACATAACGTTTGCTCGTACTATCGGAGAATCCAACCAGCCTCTGGGTACCTCGCCTAGTTGTACAGTACTTTTCCTTAGGTCAGCAACCACCAGCACCACCACCAACCTAGATTTTAAATATATGAAATGGCCATAAATCGAACCCAGGACGTCCAGAACACGAGTCTAAATACCGCGAGCCTAAGAATACAACTTCCTCTGCTGGAATTTCTCACATCCTTGTGAAATCCGCGTCAGACATTTGATTATAATGTTATTAGTTTTACGTCCCACTAACTACTTTTAGGTTTACGAAGACGCCGAAGTGCGGCAAATTTTTGGCCGGGAGGTGGTGGGTTCGAACTCCACCGTCGGCAACCATGAAGATGGATTTCCGTGGTTTCCCTATTTTCACACCAGGAAAACGCTGGAAATGAACCTTAATTAAGACCTCGGACGCTACCAGTCCTTTCTCGTCCTTGCGTCACCGAAAACCTTCGATGTGTTTCTGCGACCTTCAATCACTAGCAAGAAACGAGGTGCCGGAATTTTGTCCCGTAGAAGTTCGTTAACGTGCCAATAAATCTACCGATATGAGGCTGACGTATTGAGGCACCAAGTACCACCGGACTGAGCCGGGTTCGAACCCGCTAGCTTGAGCTCAGGAGGCCAACTCTCTACCACCTGAGCTATTGAGCCCGACAGGCAGTATTTCATTTACCTCACGATTATTGAGTACTATTATTGTTCATTGTACCAGATTTTGAATATGTGATATTACGTTTGTATCATGTTATGTTGCACAAAAGATTGAAGTGTCATTTTTAACCGCATAAATGGATCATTCGTCCAGTGTTTTTATTGTCGTGTATACTTATTCTTAATAAGATGCCTTTATCTTTTTTTTTTGCTAGTTGTTTTACGTCGCACCGACACAGATAGGTCTTATGGCGACGATGGGACAGGAAGGGGCTAGGAGTGGGAAGGAAGCGACCGTGGCCTTAATTAAGGTAAAGCCCCTGCATTTCCCTGGTGTGAAAAGGGAAACCACGGAAAACCATCTTCAGGGCTGTCGACAGTGGGGTTCTAACCCATTATCTTCCGAATAATGGACACTGGCCGCACTTAAGCGACTGCAGCTATCGAGTTCGATGATTATTGTTTTAAGAGGAAGAACAATTAGGCAATCATCCTCTATATAACACTAATTTGAGGGATCCGACACTTCGAAAAATGAAGATATCGGCCAAAGGAAGACAAGGGTCACGAAGGGCGTGAAAATGAGACTCCATAGGCCTCGGTAACGTAATACCGTCTGGGTCGGAAAAGAACAAGAGTTGACCAAGAGAGGTCGGATAGGATATATGAAAGTGAGGAGCCTAGCACAAGTAAGTGGATGCAATGCCAGGACTCAGTTAAGGGCCCCGTGGTTGCCAACCCACGCTACAAAGTTCAGAGCCCCTGGAGCCCCTTTTAGTAGCCTCTTACGACAGGCATGGGATACCGTGGGTGTTATTCTATCGCCCCCACCCACAGGGGGTTACGTCTTGAAGCCTAAACTAAAACTGGTGACGTAGATTTTGTAGAATTTGCACACATTCTTCATAGAGGCTAATATCAGGAGCACGCACGTTTGATAACTAGGGGAAATGCACAGTTTCTAGCCAGCCGTTTATTCACCCATAGATCCAAGACTATTTTGAAGGCTTTAATTTGATAGTACGTATATATTATGATTAGCCCTTGCCTTTGAGTTATTTAAATCGTTCAGGTGTCCTGTTAAATCAACAAGAAGCACATGTTTTTTCTTGTAACTGAGAGACAGTGATTGTGGTTAGTCACGAATAATGATGTTTTGGCTCTTACCTCAAAGAAACGATCTAGCACATTACTCCTTATTCCTTCTCAACTAGTACATCTTACAATGATAAGGGAGATCGCTATACTGACTATACATTCTGTAATAAGTGATTTAAAGTGTGTGTCTAAGGCATATTGACAGAATGGAATTTGTAACTTGTACCATGGTATTCATAACATTTTAAACTTTGATGTACTCAGCACACAGATTAGCTTGATGATGAATGCAGTGAGTTGCAATGAGATCATTTGTTACACCAGGAGAACATTTCAGATGTGTTATTAATCCAACATTCATTCCTATCATACGCGGAGCCCCAACCGTTGGGACAGAAACAAGCTTATTCTAATTTAGGCCAGCGTTTTCAACAGCTCCCTCAACACGTTTTAAGATGTCCAACATCCTGGTAGTGCCCTTAGGGGAAATAAAATTTGTCAGTTCCTCTGTGATGTTCAATTTTTCATCGACGCCCCTAATTCAAATATCTACATTCAAAGTATCTGATACGTTACCACTGTCATCGATAGCTAAGGAATAATGCACAATCTTTCGTGGAATATCACCGAGTTCCTCGTGGACATCTGCACCCATTTTCTGAACACGTCACATACGTATATTATTATCAGGGTACAAAATTACTTTTTCAATATCTTCTACTAAATGTGGACGTACTTATTTATAGCTTAACATAATCAATTCTTTAGCAAAGTTCCTTTCAGTAAACGGTCTTCCTTTCTTGGCTATAGCTTATAGGGACAGACGTTTCACTGCTTTGATATTAGTCCGCATCAGCACGTTCCTTTAATACCGAAAGTCACGTTCTTCTCCTTGAGCATTTTTCATATTAATTTGGTGGCACACAGAATAATGATGCTGCAAATTACATTTCTTAATACTCCATACTTCTTTGATACATACTAAATATTTTGCATTTTCACCGCATTGCACAAATAGAAAACTGACAGATCAGTTTTCCTTGTACGCAACATGTTATTGTCATCGAGAGCGTTACTGTTGCCCCCGCCATCTCCGTACACATAGCGCCGTTTGTCTAGGCAACATTTCATTACTCAGCTCTCGCCCGACGTCACGCCAACTCACAGGCTTGCTCCTCGTTCCGACACGTCACACCACCTGAAACTGTCTTTCTCAGGATCAGACTATCTCAGATTTTTATAAAAAAAGTCCTATTTTTTATCGAGGGTATTCGGAACTTGGGACATCAGTGAAAAGCTGATTATCAATATACTTCCCTATGCAAAAATTATCTTAATTTTTGCCTGACTAGGTTTTTTTGGTAATGAGTTCTCAAAATTTTGGTCAGTTTGTCCAATGTAGAGTTTGAAAAAGTGACTAATTTAATTTGTTAACTACACGAGTAATACTTATCTGTGCAACAGATCTATGAGTTATCTTCTGTTAATGATTCTGTTCTTTATTCTGAACGCTCCTTTGTACCCTTAGCCTATTTCCTGACTGTTTTCCCATCATACCCAAAGGACCCTACAAAATTCTGAGAGGAAAAGCACAGACGCCCTCTCGATTTCTCAGAGAACCAGTATTGTAATTAAGAGATACAAATCATACCGCTTTCACTATCTTATCACATAAAAAGTTACTTTCTAACAGACCAAAACGTTGATAATTAACATAAGACTTGAAATGTTTGTGTATTAGGATTCGTTTTCTGCCGACGATCGAATTGACATAGCAGAAATCACTTCAACGCGACATTTGTTATCTATTGGAAACGTACAACGAAATTAAGTTCAATAAATCGAATTCTATCAGCGTAAAATATATATATTTCCGATAAAATTCTTGTGACTAGCTAAATATTGATCAACGACGTAAGATAATATCTACTGGAGGTGCTTCCATGATACAAGAAAATAATATAAACGTTAATCTTTTGAGGAAAGCACATACAATTTTTACACATTCTCTAAACGTGAGGATCAACTGTGGATAGTGCTGTACAAGTTGCTTTACGTCGCACCGACACGGACAGGTCTTATGGCGATGATAGAACAGGGAAGGGCTAGGAGTGGGAAGGAAGCGGCCGTGGCCTTAATTAAGGCACAGTCCCAGCATTTGCCTGGTGTGAAAATGGGATACCACGGAAAACCAACTTCAGGTCTGCCGACAGTGGGGTTCGAACCCACTATCTCCCGAATACTGGATACTGGCCGCACTTAAGCGACTGCAGCTATCGAGCTCGGTACCAACTGTGGATAGCCGGTGGCCGAAGAGATGATACTTGGAATACTACCACCTGATTATCTTAATTCAAACAAGCAAAGCAAAGCGAAGCAAAGTCACCTCCGTACATGCCATGAAGGCCCTTGGAGGGGTGGAAGGTACAGGCTTCCACCATTGTTAACCTCGGCACGTGATGGGGTAGAGTGGTTAGCTCTACGCCCGGCCGCCTTTACCCCCAGGAATTAACCTGGTACTCATTTTTGGTGTAGGCTGAGTGAACCTCAGGGCCAAATGCACCTCCGGAAGTGGACATCTCGTTTCTTAAATTTTACGACTTCCTGACGGGGATTCGAACCCGCGTCCTTCCGGGCGAACCGAGCACGCCTTTACCGCCTCGGCCAGGCAGCCCCTAATTCAAACCAGAGAATGTTTAAGGAACGTCGTCTTCTGCGACGGACTACTTTTGTGTGGTTGAGTGTACAATGGAGATGCTATGAACTGAGATATAATTTCTAGTAAAATCCCGATGTCTTGTTGACTATGACTACTTACTTTGATTTTAATATCTTTCACTTAATTTTCTTAAAACTATAACAATTTCAGAGTGCTTCTGAAATAATTTTAGTTTGATTAAAATCTATATTCCGTTAATATTATAATACGTGTTTCCTTTCATGTAATCCATAGAAGTACGACATTTATACCAACAGACATTTTTCTAATTTCTCAAAATCTATTTATTTCAGGGATTCAAACAAAAGACAGCTTGGGTACTGAATAATAATTGGGGTAGATAAATAAGTTCCATGCTTAAACCATGGAAAGAATGTGGAAAAAAAATCAAGAGAATTAGTGAAAGCATTGTATAAAGATATGTTCCAGTTGTGTTCAGACTCCAGTAGGGAGAACAGATTGGTTTAGAAACCAAACTGCACTACGACAGCGAAGTATATTGTCTTCACTTATATTTATAATGGTTATGGATGAAATTCTAAAAGAAAAAAGGCATAATATACAGGAGATATGAAAATATTGTCTGCGGATGGCATAGTTATCTGGTGAGTCAACAACACAGAAGTGCAAATGCAATTGGAGGATTTAAATGATAATGTTGAGAAATATGGTATGAAAATCAGTGTGTAGGATTTAAATGATAATGTTGAGAAATATGGTATGAAAATCAGTGTGTAGAAGTGGTGATGACAAGAGAAGAAAGAGAAGGCAAGAGGTAACGTTAGTATCAGGGAATAAACTTTCAGGTTGTTGAATGCGTCATATATAAGGAAAGTGAAATAATGAAAGATGTAAGGTTGGATAAGGAGATCAGCAGAAGGGTGCAAGTGGGAAATACGTTCTACCAGAATGTAAGGAAATTGGTGTGGAACAGGGAAGTTCCTATGAAATTTAAAGAGATAATGTACAAGATGTAATGTACCCCTATAATAACGTATGCATCAGAGACTTAGAGATTGGCAGCGAGGGATGAGAGTAATAAAATTCAGGTCAGTGTGATGAAGTTTCTAGGGAGTATGGTAGGGAAGACAAGGAGAGAGAGAGAGAGAGAGAGAGTAAGAAATGTTGCAGAAAGGAAATAGGGGTAGAAAAGTGAATGATAAAATGGAGAAAAAATGTGATAGTTTGGACATGTTATGATGATGGAGGAGGGAAAGATACCAAAACATGTGTTGGAGGGCAAGAGGGAGGCCAGAGCAAGATGGATGGACTCTGTCAAGAACAGTAAAAGAAAAAGAAGACTGGACTGGAATACAGTTACTGAAGAGGAGTGGTGGACGGGGAGGCAATTATGGAGAAGTACTATCAACACACCGACCTAGCAGGAGCTGGACGAGGGAAAATGAATATGATTATGAAGTAATTCCCATGCTTAATCGCCTTACCCGTCACGCATTTTCCTGATACTGCTTTTAGTTTCTGAATGAATGAATGGCCATAGGTCTGTTCCTCCCCATAAGCAGAAGTATCGTTTGTTTCTAGACTTCCTGAGAGAAAATCGAACTCATGACCATCCAGATGAAACGAGTGTGTCGGTATACCTCAGCTATTTAGCTCTCAATCTGTATTCGTTTGCATTGAAAAATATAGTGTCAGTGGAGTGTCAAAGTAGATAAAACGCATCGCAAAGAGAGATGCCTCTGTCGTATAAGATGATCAAATGAAGTCATATCCAGCATGACTGTTCTTATTTATTTTGATCTTATTGCTACATTTTAATCATAGCATAATTTATTTTGAGAATCAACCACCAGTGGGGTTTGGTGGTGCAAATTATTTCCTTGTCGAAAGAAAATGTAAGACAGGCCAATAAGGTATTGTAGGATTTGTTTGGCAAGTGTAATAGCACTAATCACGTCCTGATTATTTGACTGGGTAAAATTATTTCAGAAGCGCCCATAGATATAGCATATAATTATATTATAGTGAGAAGCGATTACATTACCGAGTCAGGATGAAGACGAATGTCCTTGCCGGCGGTGTTGAGGAGCAGTCTGAGGATACTTGTTGCTGTTCCTGTTTGCCTGCTAGCCACCAGGTGCACCGCTGTCTGCTGTCTGGGCTGGAAATATAATTTTTGTTAGTTTACATAATACGTTAAGTACATAAAATTACAAAAAAATGCACAGAATTGCCAATTTATTACGAACACATTTGACTTGATATTTCGTGACCAATAACGAGATACCACGTGATGACACGTCGTGTGTGGCTCACGGATAACGTAATGATATCTCTGCTGCATTTTGTTACGAAGAAAGCAGTACTTTCCAGTATCGTATTAGTTACATGTAACTTAAAAGCTTTTAATTCAAACAATAACTTTCTTTCTTTCTTTCTTTCTTTCTTTCTTTCTTAATCCGCTTACCCTCCAGGGTTGGTTTTTTCCTTGGGACACGGCGAGAGATTCCACCTCTACCGCCTCAAGGGCAGTGTCCTGGTGAGACTTTAAGTTGGGGGATACAACTGGGAAGGAGAACCAGTACGTCCTCCAGGCGGCCTCCCCGGCTATACTGAACAGGAGCCATGTGTGGGGATGGGAAGATCGGAAGAGTTAGACAAGGAAGAGGGAAGGAAGCGGGCGTGGCCTTAAGTTAGGTACCTTCCCGGCATTTGCCTGGAGGAGAAGTGGGAAACCACAAGAAACTACTTTGAGGATGGCTGAAGCAAGAATCGAATCCCAGTCTACACTGTTGACCTTCCGAGGCTGAGTGGACCCCGTTCTATCCCCTGTACCACTTTTCGAATTTCGTGGCAGAGCCGGGAATCAAACCCAGGCCCCCGGAGGTGGCACCTAATTACACTTACTACTACACCACAGAGGGAGACACACAATAACATATCTGTAAAAATAAACACTATTAAACAAAGAATGGCATGTTTCATTTTAAAAGAACACCCTCAGATTGTATCAAGTCACTTTAAACCATGTGCATATATCTACAAAAGAGTTTACGTTGCGTAAAGTAGCCAATGATAAGATTTTTAAACCAAGACCGGAAACAAACAACTGACGACAATCCAGACACAGTTGCAGAAGATAACAGACGACAGCAGGTACGATAAGTACTGGAAAATTTCCATAATATACTAATACACTCATTATTTGTACACATTTTTTCATAAGATCACCAATTCATAATCACGCGGGCAGATTGGGCCCTGGAGATGTGTTAGATTTCCGGTAGCGCCATAAATTGAAGAATGGCAGGAGGACTGGTATATGGTTAAAATGGTACGTGCAGCTCACTTCCTTTGGGGATGTGCCTGACAAGAGCCGCACGCCTTCAGTACGAGGACACGAGTTTATTGTCCGGCTCTTTGGCTGAATGGTTAGCATAGTTACCTTCGATTCAAAGAGCCCGTGTTCGATTCCCGGCCGGGTCGGAGATTTTAACCAGAAATGGTTATTTCCCCTGGCTCGGGGACTGGGTGTTTGTACTGTCGCCAATTCCTGCAACTCTCACGCCACACACAACACTATCCTCCAGTACAAACGCACGTAGTTTTCATATACAGCAGATGCCGCCCATCCTCGTTGAAGGGTCTGTTTTACAAGTGTCGCACATTACTAGGAATAATAATAATAATAATAATAATAATAATAATAATAATAATATTAACATATCTTATTATTATTATTATCATTATTATTATTATTATTATTATTATTATTATTATTATTATCATTATTATTATTACTGAAGTGCTGTTCGTTAATAGTTTTCACGTCCTCGTAATTATCTCTAACCTATTGAAAATGTATTTTCTTTCTTTCTTTCTTAATCTGTTTACCCTCCGGGGTTGTTTTTTCCGTCGGACTCAGTCAGGGATTCTACCTCTACCGCCTCAAGACAGTGTCCTGGAGCGAGAGACATTTGGTCAGGAGGATACAGTTGGAGCGGAGGACCAGTACCTCACCCAGGCGGCCTCACCAGCTATGCTGAACAGGGGTCTTACGGGGGGTGGGAAGATTGGAACGGATGAGCAACAAACGGGGAAGGAAGTGGCAGTGGCCTGAAGTTAGGTACCATCCCAGCATTTACCTGGAGGAGAAGTGGGGAAACCAGGGCTTTGAGCATGGCTGAGGTGGGAATCGAACCCTCCTTCACTCAGTTGACCTCACGAAGCTGAGTGAACCCCGTTCCAGCCCTCGTACCTCTTTTCAAATTTCGTGGCAGAACTGGGAATCGAAACCGCACTTCCGGGGGTGGCAGCTAATCACACTAACCACTACACCACAAAGGCGGACGAAAATGTATTTAAATATTATTAGATTGATCAAGACACTTAAATACATGTAAAATTTTTAAGATTAAATTCAATATAATCTTATGATATTAATCGATGACCTTGTGTAAAACCACTGTATGCGAATTGTTGAATATTCAACATGCATCGATTTTAACCATTGTTTGAGCTAACGATGATCAGACACAATTCATGTTTAATCTTAATTTAATGTATTGCATGCTACATGATTTGTATCCAATACATCAGCATTTCTTCTGATACAAGGCATAATTACAAACAATAATGCATATTCTAATGTAATTAAATCTGATCTAATTTAACATATCTTATTCTACACGTAGAAGTTTCACGATTAAATTCAGTGTAATCTTATGTTAATCGACGACCTTGTGTGAATCTTCATACATATGAATAATTGTTAAAATTTCGGCAAATAGGAAATTGTTCAAAAAAATACTCTGTTTATTATACACATTGTTCTAATGATGTTATTGGCTTTACAAACCACTAACAACTTTTACAATTTTTTTGAAGACTCCGGGTTGCCGGAATTTAGTCTCGCAGGAGTTCTTTTACGTGTCATTAAATCTACCGATACGAAGCTGACGTATTTGAGCACCTTCAAATACCAGCGGACTGAGCCAAGATCGAACCTACCAAGTTGGGTCAGAAGCGGCCACTCGTCCCGGCACACATTGTTCTATCATAGTTTGATATCTGTCAATGGAAGCCATGAATTATTTTCAAATTTTTCATGTTTGTGTGAAAATCAGGAGCATGACTTGTTCGAGTTGCACTGTTGTAGCTACTAAACGGTATGTAAGGCTGTGAATTTTGATTGATGGTAGTTATATAATTTTGAATCAAGAATTTTAATTTGAATCCTGAATTTGGGCGTGGCACATGGGAATTCATAGGAGAGGAATTAAAGATTATTATCCGTTTTTAAATTTATTACTTTTGCATCTTTCTGTCTTCAATCTTCTAAAACTATTGTACGAAATCATAAGAGGATAATGAGCTGTCCTTTAAATGTAACTATTTCAGGATATTTTTCTACCTTTCGAAACTGATACGTATTTATTTCGTACCTAGGGCTCCATACCACGAAAGTTTATTCTAACTATGGCCTGACCAGAGAATTCTACAAATTTATACAAGTTTCAGACTTTCAGATAGCTCCACATTTCTTATCACAAATCCCAAAGTTAGGAATGATTCAATGAAAAGTTTCTATACCTGAGGAATGAAACAGTGCTCTCGGTCTAATAATAGTCCAATGTCTTTCCATTCCACCAGTAGCCTCAGGTCAAGTGAATAGGGTGGGTGCTTTACTTCGGGTGAACAACAGGAATGTATATTTTGAGATGTTTGGGTAATGTTTAGTTGACGTTTATTCATTGGTGTTATTTATTGATTCAAGGGACAAAGGCAGTGTGATTGTAAGTTATAATGAAGATAAATAACATTTCAAATGATACGATATATTGTATCCTCAATGTAATAGTTTATGTATTACTAAAAACATTTTGTAAAAGTTTCATATCATAAGGCTATTGAAAGAAACAATGGGTCATATAGTTGATTCATATTATAATCACAAGAACTAGAAAAGTTCCCTGAATAACATATGTGATCGATGAAAACATTAGTACCAATCCCCAAGGAACAGGACTAGCTATAACAAGTGAATAATTTGGTGGATAGAATCAATCTTGTGCAATATTTCTACTTCTGATTATCGTTTAGTCGTACGCTAAAACAAATCGAAATATCTGATTCCTTGTTTATTCTATTGTGTAGTTGAAAGTGATGCAGAAACTTTGCCTATGTTAATGATGAACTGAAATAAGGATAATTTATGTTTATATTTCGGTATAAATATCGTGGTGTGTAACCTAGTATAATTACTACGAATATGCTTCATGTTTGATAAAAATATCAGTATGGCGGCGTATTTACACTATATTATCCATTGTTTCATTTATTACCTACAATATGCGTATTTAAAAATAAAACGCGCTGTACATTCATTCATGAGACACTAATTGTCATACGCGCGAACAAAGACTCTTTTTTTTTTCAAAATGTGTTTTTAAGTTTTCTGTTTTCGAACCATATTATTATGTGGCAGTCCGATTCGTTGGCTGAACGGTCAGCGTACTGGCCTTCGGTTCAGAGGGTCCCGGGTTCGATTCCCGGCCGGGTCGGGGATTTTAACCTTACTTGCTTAATTCCAATGGCACGGGGGCTGGGTGTATGTGTTGTCTTCATCATCATTTCATCCTCATCACGACGCGCAGGTCACCTACGGGTGTCAAATAGAAAGACCTGCACCTGGAGAGCCGAACCCGTCCTAGGATATCCCAGCACTAAAAAAGCCATACATTTCATTTCATTTCATTATGTGGCAGATACTGGAGGCGCTGGAAATTTATGTTACAATGTAATGCATCACCCAATTCTGTAATTCAAATTAGGGAGCCGAAATTTTAAATTAAAAATAGAGCAATCCTCTTCCAGTGTTCCTTGCACAGAAAACAAAAGTACGTAAATATATCTTCATCATAAATTCCACTTTTCCAGCTGACAGCGGATGGGGACAAATATGGTTCTTCTCCACTTGGTCCTGTCTTTATACCATTCCTCATCCAACACTGTGTTCCAGTCCAGGTTATATTGTCCTATGCTGTTCTTCACAGAATCCATCCATCGTAATATTGGTTTCCCTAGTCCTCTCTTCCCTGTCATGTGTCTTTCCAGTGCTTGTCTTAGCAGTCTTTCTTTCATTCGCTTAAAATGTTCAAACCACCTCGATCTATTCTGTTCCAGCTTGTCATTTAGATTTTGCTCATTATGAACTGCTTGGGTATCGACTGATGTGTGGACTTGAAATTAATTACGGCTCTGCTATTTGACAAACGTCGCACCGACACAGATTGATCTAACGGCGACGATGGGACAGAAAAGGCTTAGGAATGGGAAGGAAGCGGCCGTGGCCTTAATTAAGGTACAGCCCCAGCATTTGCCTGGTATGAAAATGGGAAACGACGGAAAAACATCTTCAGGGCTGCCGACAGTGGGATTCGAACCCAGTATCTCCCAGATGCGAGCCCACAGCTACGCGCCCCTAACCGCACGGCTAACTCGCCCGGTAATTACGGCTATGAATAGACCAGCTTACCACCCTCGAATTCGTATGTAATAGAAGTAACTCATATATCATCCCGTTTAAAATATCACCAAACTGTAAACGTACAAACTTAAAAAGGTGGAATTTTAATGCGTAGTTTTGCAAAGTTTGTCGACGCTCTTCAAAAGATAGAATTACAAACTTGAATGACAATTTTTTAAATTGCTTGTTAATATTTTCACTTGTGGGTGAATTGCCAATTAGGTTTGATGTATTTTAGATCGAATAATAATAATAATAATAATAATAATAATAATAATAATAATAATAATAATAATATTATTTTAGAATACTTGAAAACCTGTAGAAGGCCGATGACCTAGATGTTAGGTCCCTTTAAACAATAATAGTAAAAGATTTTTTGCTGGTGATTTTTCGCGTAATGGTCATAGGATATTACCATTAATAACACCGTGAAGTATTGTATGCGAATTCTCTCTGATAAATTAAACTGCTTGGTTATTGACTGGTTTGTATGTTTGTAATTAATAACTGCTAAGGTTGGTATGATGGGCCGAGGTATGTAAATAGAGGAGCTTACCACCTTCCAATTCACATGTAAAAAAACACTACCGGGCGAGTTGGGCGCGCGACTGTGAGCTCGCATACGGGAGATAGTGGGTTCGACTCCCACTCTCGGCAGCCATGAAAATGGTTTTCCATGGTTTCACACCAAGCAAATTCTGGGGATGTACCTTAATTAAAGCCACGGCCGCTTCCTTCCATCTCCTAGGCCTTTCCTATCCCATCGTCGCCATAAGACTTGTCTGTGTCTATGCGACGTAAAGCCACTAGCAAAAAGAACACTGAAAAACACATCTCGATTCGGCGAGAACGACTGAATTTCTATTGATAATAATTTTCCTCGGCCTACCCTAGTTTTTTCCGAGGTTCTGGAGTCACCCAGGCTCATGTTAGATTTCGACGTGGATTTTAGGCCAGGACTCTAATAAGAGGGATCAGATATGGAGCGCTTGAGTTGATTGCAGAACTGATCGGTGAGCTGATGGGACTGACAGGATTGGAATATGAGAGGAAAATCTGTTGATGATAAAACCGCGTTAATTGATGAGATGGGTGCATGATTAAGGTATCAGAAAGTAAATCCTCGTTAGTGTCCGGTTGGTGAATATGAGTTTCAAATAAACGACTAAGAGCATCAGCTACTGAATTTTGAGCACTTGAAATAAAGTTGAGGGAAAATTTGAATCTCAGTGATGAGGCGAGTCCATTGCAGTAGCTGAAAGGTTGAAGGTTATATGCGTGCGGCGTATTTCCAAATGCCGTAAATGACGGTGCTGAGGTGAGTCCATTACACCTTTCCTTACGCCAATTTCGTATAGTTTTCTCATTTTTAAATAACTAAATGAAATGGGTCGACATTGAGAATACAGAGCTGGATAATCCGTCGAAATGTCGATGCTTACTGGTTCGAGGGGTAACGTGCTTGAAGCGGTTGCATTTATACACCCTGAAATGCCACTGACTGAGTGAAATTCACCCCGCTACCATTGAAACTCAAGCAAAAAATAAAAAAAATAAACCGACTGTGCCACTAAGGTCGGAAGGTGGAGAAAAATTGAATCAATGCCGAAGTTTCTGTCATTGTATACATTGACGTTTTAAGTGACCTTGTCTACTACGTAGTAGGTATAAAATCGTTGTTCTAGCTAAACAATATAGAAGCCAATAAATTATGTTTACTCTTCATCCTAGAATGTATCATGGATCCTACAGGACTAGCTACACATATATCAATCATACTCACAGTTATGTATTTTTTTCCAGAACAGACGTAACAATATACTGCTCAATAAGGTCAGCCTCTTCTCACGGTTTGTGGAGCACTGTCTGACTGACGGGAAATCACACCGTTTGAGCTATTAGCACCCAGCACTGTCTGGTACAGAGGAGAGGGTGGGGTGGCAGAGAGGGAGATCCCAGACAAAGAGAAGCGCTTTTAAACTTTCACACTGACACTTTCAAACTTCGTGAAGTGGTGATTATATTATTTACCTCAATTTTCACGAAATAAATCAGAACTTCAAAGTGTTTTAAGTTCTTTTAACAAGTAGTGTTATCGAAAACCTTAAAGGAAATGTTGCGTGATGAATATTGACAGTTCAATTTATCTCACTCTTTCCACACTACACGCTCACTGCTTTTGCAAGCATGTGTTCAATTTGTTTACAACTGACAAGTTATCAACAAAACAATAAGAAATATGAAGAACGTAGAAGTCTACCTTCAGTTCATGACGTTTTTTAAACAAATGGAATACTTAAGTAATAATTAAACAAAGATTACAAACAATTTTAGCATGTAACATATTTTCTTGCGTAAGTGTTGCCGAGTATGAATTAAACTACTGCAATAAATATCAATTCAAGATGAGCTGTCACCCTAAGGTATGGAAATTCTTGAAATTTTATAATTTGATCCCACAAAATAATTTTGTATTTCCTGATGAAATGACTGTTATGTTAGTCCTATAACAATATGAATGTTAACATTTTATAAGTTGTAATTAAAAAGTACTCCATTTTACACACGTTATTATCGAAATATCCGACCACTAATTGACAATGAAATCTGAGATTTTCACACATTTTCAGCGATAGATTTTTTTATTTCCGTTGGGTGCACTGCCATAATAAATCATATGACTCTTGAGAATGAGGTAGTTGTTTATTATTATTATTATTATTATTATTATTATTATTATTATTATTATTATTGAATTTCCCATTACAAACCCTATTTTACAAGCAGTATATTAGGGTTATAGATAGTGAGACTAAGTTAATACATGACAATTCAATTAAAATAGATATGACTTATAAATTAGATGGAGAAATTTAACAAACACTTTATAAGAACATCTTCTCTGAAATACCATAGTGAGAGGTGCTTGGTATTCTATATTACACATGTTTAAATGCATTAATAATTCATATCTACTCCTGTCAAAAATCGGACACTCAAATAAGAGATGAGGAACAGTTTGTTGCATTTCACAGGTACAAGTGTAGGGCTTCTGAACACTGATTTCAAACCTCTCGAAGTATGATCCAAACTTTCCATGTCCTGTCAAAAACTGAGTTGTAATATGTTCATGTTGCATAAACCTACTTTGTAATCTGTCTTGGATATTTGGAAAGAACAACTCTCTTGTTAGCCGGCCATTATTGCTGGTGATCCATTGGTTGTTCCACATATCTTGTGTATACTCCCTCAGTTCCTTTTTTTACATGAGACATAGGGGACTTTTCATATATCAACAAGGCCTCAGAAGAAGTAGTAGCTGCTTTGGCAAGTTCATCCGCTCTCTCATTTCCTTCTACCCCGTCATGACCTCGGACCCATTTCATGCAGATATGGTTACTGTATCCTAATATGTGTGATCTTATATTAACAGCTACCGGATGAAAGTTATATTTTTCTTGGATTGCTCTCAAAGCTGCCTGAGAGTCACTCAATATTTGTGCAGCACAATTGTGTTTTTTAATCCACATAACTGCCTGTTGTATAGCGCACAATTCGGCTTGAAAGACTGAACATGAGGGAGATAGCCTAAATTTTTCAGCATGCACCTCACTGTTATTCTGTAGCACTACAAAAGCACATCCTACAAGCCAGCCGTCTTTTTCTTTGCTAATCCGGGATCCATCCGTATAAATATTGTAATGATGTTGTGTGTTGCACACTTCTTGCAAAAGAATATTGGCAAATTGACTTGGGTGACCTGCTGTCAATGCATTAGCTTGTAGTTCAGGAGTGACCGTTAATATCCTATCAGGATACAAAAGCACCTTTTTTGTTAATGTGAGCTCAGCTTTGGCAATGGCTGTTAAATACAGAGGTGGGATTCCCGCCACAACAAGGGCTGCTTTCGTGGATATTGTGCGGTACGCACGAATAATTCTGAGTACAAAACCTCTTTGAATTTGGGCTAGTTTGGCTTGAACCCACTTCCTTTTCAATACATTACGATAAGCAGATGAACCATACAATAATAATGGTTCCACTGCTCCATGATATATTGTCTTTAATAGTTCTGGATTAAGACCCCATGTCAGTCCGGTAGCAATAGTAGAGCCAGAGAGTAATTTGCTAGCTTTGGTAGACAGAGAATTGAAATGACCTCTCAATGTTAGTTTTCTATCTAAAACAACACCTAAGTATGACATTTGGTCCACCAATTTTATAACTTGTCCATTCATGTGTACTACAGGTGTTTCAGCTTTCCTCTTCCTCGTAATGAACATGCCGCTTGTTTTTTGAGGGTTGATCTCCATTTATTTTCAAATCCCCAGTTGTAAATTATATTCAGCGCTGTATTAGCTCGAAAAGTCAAATTTGAAACATCATCACTTCAGTAAGAGAAGGGCATCATCAGCATAAGCAATTATGTGACAGTCAGTACGTCATTCCAAAGTCAGTAAATCATCATATAGAATTGTCCAGAATCCTGGACTACATGCAGAACCTTGAGGACAGCCTTTTGTGATATTTTTGGTGTAAATGTAGTACTGCCCATTGTGAGCTTTGCCATTCGATTATTAAAGTAGTTTCTGATTATTATATACAAGTTTCTAGGACAGGATGTTTTCTTCAATTGATGTAATATTTTTGGCCACAAGGCATTGTCAAACGTTCCTGAAATATCTAGCGAGATCAGCAGAGCGGTCTTCTTTTCTGCAAAGACATCTTCTATCCATTCGACTACCAGTCGTATTGCATCCTCTGCTGACTTCTGTGCTGTGAACCCAAACTGGTTGTCCTGTAATTCAGAGATTCATTGCGTGAGGTTTTCTTTTTAATTCCTTTAATTAAGAACGTTATAATAAACGCGCCAAAAATATTAAGGCGTACTAGGAAAATGAAGCGAGTTAATTTTCCACTGTTTTCGTTCCCAAGCCAGCAAGTGCTCGTTTAGTACGACGGACCCTGGTACAACAGCATCCAGACGCATTAGTCGTGATATGAATGCCACTATTCAGCAGCATCCATACCACAACAGCTTCTATGTATAGTGAGTATGCAAGACCAAGACTTAAGTGAAAACTAAATTTTCTTCTGGCCTGAGTAAAATGAAAGATGAAAGGTACTATTCATTAGAGATGGGATAATCGATTCGTTTATTTCATTTTATTCGATTTATTTTTTTTCCATTAGGTTATTTTTCTATTCGATTATTTTATCGATTATTTAATTAACCGGATGGAAGTTATTCGATTACTAAAAAGTATACGATTATCATATCACTGCTATTCAAATGAATAATTTTGAACTCTCTCGGTAACTTCATTTTTTGTTATTTAGTTAATACTTGACGTGATGTTACACACGTTCTGCCATATTAATTTTACACTGATATGTGCTCCTTGGCTGTATGAATACATTCAATTTAAATTTCTACTATACCTTCACTTTTGACGACTAATTTTCTGTAAATCGTTCCATTGTTCAACGCCGAGCAGAACGACTAATTACTCATCATGGTCATTTAAATACAGCCAGGTCTTTGCCCCCCATAACAACCCCCTGTAAAGAAATAGATATTGCTTTCCTGAGAAAATCCCTCGCAGGTAACATTCATATAAACCCTTTTAACCGCTTACAGCTGAACTATCGTTTCGCTCAAAGAGGTCGAGGTGTGTCCCTTTTCCCTCCCTTTGCAAGAACAGCATCATATCAAAGTGGATACTTTAATCGTTCTGCTCGGCTGTGGAATGCACTCCCACCACAGATAAAAGAGCTACCTGCAAAAAAAATTTGTAAAGAGGTAAAAAGGAAGTATACATCTATATAACGAAACCTTCTGTACATAACACAATGTTTCTACTGTGTAAATCTTCAGTGAATACATGTGGGGATGAGACAGAAAGAAACAGAGTGTCGAATTACATCAATGTTGAACAGGTCTTGTGCGTATTATGTAAATATGCCTATGTAAATACGGTAACTGTATATAAGCATACTATGTAGAATGTAACTGTATATTTGAATACTGTAATTTTAAGTGGTGATGGAGGCACTTTTGTGTGTGTGGGGCTATGCCCCTTCTCCATGAACCATCCCTAAATTAGTGGAAAATTAATAATAATTATTATAATTATAAATATTATCATAATTATAATAATAATAATATTTTTGTAGTAATCATAGACTGAATAATGTCCAATACTGAAGCGTTAAATAGAAAGATGCACTATGGATTTTCTTTCTGAATATGATTAAAATTTATTTTTAAAATAGCCACTTACGTGATTGAGAATGAGTAGAAATTTGGCTGACTTTGTGTCATTGATATTTGTATGTTATAAACTTCACTTTGTATTTTGCTTATTTAATAGAACTTATTTTATGATAAGTACTACGGATAAAAATTTTATAAGACACCGGATAATATCTGGCATTAAGCTGCGGATTAGTATGAAAAACGATTTCGAAACTAGAGACCTCGCATGGACTAAAATGTCTATATCATATACGAAGTAAAGCAGGACGAAAATGGATTTAGACCATAATCAGAGGTCTGACAAAAAGTGAAGGTTTTCACCAGTGGTGGCCAACCCGCAGTACACAGCGTGCCACTTTTTATGTTTTATGTTCAGAGCCTCGAATATGATATTAAACCTTACCGTAACTACATCCAACCACCACTTCCGAGTGGCAAACATTCTCAAATATATTAACATTAATGCAGAAGTCATGAAGAGAAAAACAATGTTATATTTGGGTTAAAACCATTACTAATTAATGAATTCTATATATTTACTAGAAATTATATTTGTCATATGAATAATAATTTAACAAGTAATGCATTAAAGGTGCCGTTAAGCAAAATAACATATTCTACATTGATAGCACTGGCATGAAACAAGGCGTGTTTAGTATAATACTGACTCTTTTTTATGCATTTTTGTTCTCCACCAGGCGAAATGGCCGTGCTATTAGGGGCGCGCAGCTATGAACTTGCATTCGGGAGATATCGGGCCGAACCACACTGTCGGCAGCCCTGAAGATGGTTCCCATGTTTTCCCATTTTCACACCAGGCAAATGCTAGGGCTGTACCTTAATTAAGGCCACGGCCGCTTCCTAGGCCTTTCCTGTCTCATCGTCGCCATAAGACCTATCTGTGTCGGTGCGTCGTAAATAAAATTTTAAATAATAGTAATAATAATAATAATAATAATAATAATAATAATAATAATAATAATAATAAAGTTCTGTTCACCAGTTATTCAGTATTGGGGTCCTTAGATGATGATGTGAGAAGAAACAGGTTTTTAATAGGATTATCATTGAATATTGATCAATACTTTGTTTTCAACATGCTCGTGACGTGGGTAGAAGGGCCTTTAACATACGTATGTCGACCCAAACCAACAGGAGTATCATATGGTCATGTCTTGAAGAGCTGTAAACTTGCAAGTAGGAGGTCACTTCCAGAAGGCGTCAAATTCTTGGTTATTTGGATTTCGAAGGACCTCGTTAAACTTGCAGTGAATTGCATCATTGTTTAGAAGCTACAGAGTTTCAGTGTGTAGATCAGAAGGATAATGAACGAGATCCTCCATAGGTAGAAATGATTTGATTGAAGATTTGGTTTCTCAATCTAAATATATGATAAGTCTGTTGATAAGCAAGATTTTAAAATGTATTATTAAATTGATATGTGCAACTTGATGGGGAGTTGTAGGTTCATAATTTTTTTTTTTGCTATGGGCTTTACGTCGCACCGACACAGATAGGTCTTATGGCGACGATGGGATAGGAAAGGCCTAGGAGTTGGAAGGAAGCGGCCGTGGCCTTAATTAAGGTACAGCCCCAGCATTTGCCTGGTGTGAAAATGGGAAACCACGGAAAACCATTTTCAGGGCTGCCGATAGTGGGATTCGAACCTACTATCTCCCGGATGCAAGCTCACAGCCGCGCGCCTCTACGCGCACGACCAACTCGCCCGGTGGTTCATAATTTACTCCATATTTAGGAGTCTCGCTGACCTGCCTGGATTACTACCTTGAGGTTGACATACAGTGCTTTCGACTCAGGTGTTTTTTTTTTTTTTTTTTTTTTTTTTGTAAAACAGATTGGATACCATCACTTCCGCAAGACCTAATGCGAGTTAGTAATTCCACTGCAAAACTTCCAGGGTTCAGACTTCCTCGTGATACAAGGCACAAACATAATCGTATCGGATGTGGTGTAGGGAGAACTGCTTCTGTTCTCCACAGTTGGCAGTGAAGCGATTCCCAGAAATGAAGAGGCACGTCTTGCAAGAATGCGTTCTCGAAATCCTTGGATGAACTACAAGAAGCTAGATACGAAGCTGTGATTTGGATAAAAATCTAGATATTGACTTATAGATATGCTCCTGTTTATTTTATTTGCTTTTTATTCCTCCCATGTATGTGTTTGTCATACGTGTAAATGTCTGATTATTAAATAGGCATCTTACGCTAATTAAAAGGAAAAATCCAATATAATAGTCTTCTGGATTCTCTAGGTAGTAAAACACATTTTACTTCTACAAACTGTAAACATTTACTTACCCCTCCAGAGGCATATACGTCCACTCCTTTCTTGGCCAACAAACTTTTGACCACGTCCTCCCTGGAGTACATCGCCGCCACATGGAGGGCATTGTAGTTGTCCTGTAAAGAAACATATTTATGAATTACTTCCGCGTGAAAAAATAGCACCATATAAAATTTGTTAGGGGACTACAAAGAGTTTGTACGTAGTAGAGTCATTAAGTTCGTGGACTGGCCGTCTAGTGTCGCTGTAGTGCACTATAGCGAAGTGTTTGCACCACAGGATGTTGCCGTGACAGTTCTTCGCCAGCCCTGCAAGAGAGAGTTTCATGATCTCTGTTGTGAAGGGTAGTTGAATGTAGTTTGAGCAAGAGGCAGATTGCAAGTTCTTCCAAAATTTAGGCATATTCGATAGCGAAACGTTTGAGATGATCAAGTACAAATCGTCCGAATCACCACGACGGGAAAGAGCCGTGAAAAGGAAGGTTAAAATACTACGAGATCATCGAACTGTTAGCGCCAGTCCACGAACATACGGGCTATAGTAAGTACGTACACAGGTGTACACTGTGTTGCCTACAGTATAAATCAGTCCAAGAGGTTATTGACTGTAGTACATGAGTGTACGCTGTATTGCCTACACTGCGGGCGCCAGTCCACGAACTTACTGACGGTAGTAGTTTATTTGATATCCTTCTGTTTGGGAATATTCTTAAATGGGAGACGTTAAAAATGCTGCTTGTATGCGTTGGAATATTAGATCCAGAAGCATTAGTGAATTTTTGAAAATAACATTCGGTGGGGTTTAAGAGTGCTGTTTCCTTCTGAAGGAGCGGAGAGCGACTAAGCACATAACTATAAGTAATCTCTAATTCAGAATGTAATTTCAGCAAGACCTTAGTTTCGATGATGACACTGATCAAGTCGTCAATACTCAGGACTTAACAGGAATCGACCTATACTTCATAGAACATACAAACTCTCCTGATAATAAATCTGTCAAAGTTGTATACAGAGTAGTCGTAAACAAGGTGCACCACATATATGAGCGTTAGCGGGTTGGTCATACTGATAAATAATTTTTAAAAAATAATTCAATATCTCAACACCGATGTCATTTTATTAGCTGCTGGAGTTAGCCAATCAGATCACTTCGGGGGCGAACAGGCTTGAGAGCACCAATGGAGGGGAAAAAATTGCCATGGGAGGGATTTGAACACGGACCTCCGAAATGATAAGATCGTGCCATAGCATGGACGCTATGGTGACACTGGCTGAGACTCACCGTGTGTGTGTGTTTGACGCTGAATTCTCGCCACGTCTCTCAATCTGGTCTCATGCCTCGTTTAAGAATATATTATATCTGTTCGTTTATGCCATATATCTATTTATCCTACGACGGATAATAACCGAGCTGCTTACGTAAACTTGGATATTTAGTTCAAGTTCCGTGGCATACTTGGTGCATATCAGTTGAAGGAGGGTTAACAAAGTACAGAAGTCATTTTACTTTTTAGTATAGAACAGATGAAAAATGAAATGAAATGAAATGGAGTATGGCTTTTAGTGCCGGGAGTGTCCGAAGACAAGTTCGGCCCACCAGGTGAAGGTCTTTTGATTTGACGCCCGTAGGTGGCCTGCGCGTCATGATGAGGATGGAATGATGACGAAGACGACATATACACCCAGCTCCGTGTCAGCGAAATTAACCAATGTTGGTCAAAATTCCCGACCCTGCCGGGAATCGAACCCGGGAACCCTGTAACCAAAGGCCAGCACGCTAACCATTTAACCATGGAGCCGGACATAGAGCATATAATAAGGGACGTATTATGGGTCATCACCCACAGTGTCACGCCACAAACAATATGTAACTCAGAAGCAGGGAGAAATTTTTGCACAAATTCGGAGCAGAATCTGTACCGTACAATAAATTGGGAAATTGTTTTCATTCTGTCTCAACTTTGTTCAGCTTCATCGGACAAAAGAGTAGCGTTACAAAAATGTTGCAAAGTTTGGGCTGGGAATACTTGGGAGAAATGAGACGAGCTGCTCGACTAAGTGTTTTTTTTATTTGCTAGCTGTCTTACGTCGCACCGACACAGATAGGTCTTATGGCGACGATGGGACAGGGAAGGGCTAGGAGTTGGAAGGAAGCGGCCGTGGCCTTAATTGAGGTACAGCCCCAGCATTTGCCTGGTGTGAAAATGGAAAACCACGGAAAACCATTTTCAGGGCTGCCGACAGTGGGGTTCGAACCTACTACCTCCCGAATACTGGATACTGGCCGCACTTAAGCGACTGCAGCTATCGAGCTCGGTCGACTAAGTGGTATGTTCCGAGCTGTCAATTGAGAGATGGCATGGGAGGACATCAGTAGACGAATAAGTTTGGATGGTGTCTGTAAAAGTAGGAAAGATCACAATATGAAGATAAAGTTGGAATTCAAGAGGACAAATTGGGGCACATATTCGTTTATAGGAAGGGGAGTTAAGGATTGGAATAACTTACCAAGGGAGATGTTCAATAAATTTCCAATTTCTTTGCAATCATTTAAGAAAAGGCTAGGAAAACAACAGATAGGGAATCTGCCGCCTTGGCGACTGACCTAAATGCAGATCAGTAGTGATTGATTGATTGATTGATTGATTGATTGCTACTTGACCTTACTGCCACGTGATTTCGGATAAAAAGCATCAGTTCAACATGTCGTATTAAACATGTGAACAGTATTCGGGAGATTGTAGGTTCGAACCCCACTGTCGGCAGCCCTAAAAATGGTTTTCCGTGGTTTCCCATTTTCACACCAGGCAAATGCTGGGGCTGTACCTTAATTAAGGCCACGGCCGCTTCCTTCCCACTCCTAGCCCTTTCCTGTCCCATCGTCGCCGTAAGACCTATCTGTGTCGGTGCGACGTAAAACAACTAGCAAAAAAAAAAAAAAAAACAACAACATGTGAACAAAGACATCCATACATTCACGGAGGAAACGTGCAATCCGTTGCAAATTCCGGTGCAAGGAAGAGGTATAATTGCTCGTACACAATAATGCAGTTGCTATGACGTTATCGAGGCTGTCAATCCAAGACACATTTACAGGAAATAACATGCAGAGAGTAAGCGATTTGGCAGTGTGGTTAGGGTCACACAGCTGTGAGCTTGGATTCGTGAGATAGTGGGTTCGAACCTGTCGGCAGCCCTGAAAATGGTTTTCTATGGGTTTTCATTTTCACATCAAGCAAATGCTGGAGCTGTACTTTAAGCAAGTCCACGGCGCCTTTTTCTCACTCCTAGCTCTTTCCTATCCCATGAGACCTATGTGTGTCGGTGCAAGGTAAAAAAAAAAACCTTACAGAGAGAAACTTCGCACTATTAGATAATTCTATGCTTTTCCGTGCAGCGGAGAAAATACACGAGTGCAGTAGTGTATAGGTTCAATTAAGTAATAATAATAATAATAATAATAATAATAATAATAATAATAATAAACGCGTGTGGCTTCTGAAGAGGCCTGCTGCAGGCCTTTCGAGTCGACATCTTAAGGCGACCTGCGCGTCTGTGAGGACGAATGATGAATTATGAAGACGGCAACATATCCCCAGCCCCCGAGTCATCGGAATTGAAGACATGGATGGAAGAAGGACGTAACTTAAAAAAAGCCACACTTTCGAGATAAATGAGTTTAAATAATTATAACATCAAACACTTTTCTCGGAAATACAGAATTTTGGAATATCATACTTAACTACATTCTTGAATATTTCATAACATGTACATCAAAAATATTTATAAATTTTTGGTTTGTTGTCAGTTTTTATTTTGGGGTTACGCCCTTATTCCATTTTCAAGAAACATTTTCATTCAAAATTAATATTATTTACATTGTTGAAGCATGTAGACAAGTTTTACAGCTTAGAGCATTTGGCAGGTCACGACATGTTATTAGGAGAGGCACTATATCGAGAATTTCCTACTCCCACAGATTCAGCTTTCCGGAAAATATTTTCAAACCATGCACGTGCATCTGTGCATAGAACTCTTACTAAATCTTTAACATCTTTTAATTTCCCGGGTTTAATACCTACACGAGGGGCTGGGATACTACCTAAAGTATCTATAGGCCTTATATCCTTCAATAACCGAAACTTGTCAAGAAACATAACATTATAACTCTGGCTTCCTGACACAGTTCCTTCAGGAGAGTAACATAATATGGCACAGGTACTTTTGAATTGAAAACTTAAGACCTTTTGTTTGTGGTGTTGCAAATGCCACTGGGCTGAGAACGGCAGACCATTCGGATAAGTAAGGATTTGGTATCCGAATCATCTGAAGTTTCAGTTGGTGTATATTCACTGTCATCTGCTGAAATATCAGATGTTTCTCCCCCCGAGACTACTCCTGAGTCAGCCATTTCGCTTCTGATGAGTGATGTGTGCTGGCTCGCCGTAAGTCAGCATTGTAGTATACTTTAAGTCAGGCACGAGCAATATTTGGAAGAACGGCGCAACTCAGTATAGCACTTCACACGTCATCTATTGTCACTACCGAGAAGCAATTTAGGTAGTATCTAGAACAGGCTCCAAGGAACGTGCATATAGCAATTTACCGAATAACGACATAAACTGACTTAAGCCCTTCTTCCATCCATGCCTTCATTATTAACCAATGAAGATCAAAATTCCCCACCCATCCGGAAATCGAAACTAGGACATCCTATACCAAAGGGCAGCACGCTAATCATTTAGCCATGAAGTCGGAGAGTCTGACAATTAAACGAGCTGACACAATACTTAATTTATTAAAAATAATTTCCCAGATATGTGCAAAAATGTTATGTAAAAACATGTGGTGTTACTAACAAGGGAACATGGGTAATGGGTAAGTCGCCGATCGCGATGAAACTTGGAAAACACATTGAGGTACACGTAAAAACGATGTCGGCATCAATTTTGGGTGCCAACATTCATTAGGGCGTTAACTACGGGCCTAAAATTGTGACCTTTCAAATTCCGCGCGATCAGCGATGAATACCTGCTGGCCAATGCTAAGCTGGCACACTGCGTACCTGGAGACACGCCTCTGCACCTCCTCCCCTCCCCGCTCCAATTGGTTCTCTACCGCAGCCGGCAAACGCGGGGAGAAGAGAAGCGTGCGGTGGCGAACCAATTGGAGCGTGGAGGGGAGGAGGTGTAGAGGCGTGTCTCCAAGTACGCAGTGTGCCAGCTTAGCATTGGCCAGCAGGTATTCATCGCTGATCGCGCGGAATTTGAAATGTCGCAAATTTTAGGCCCCGTAGTTAATGCCCTAATGAATGTTGGCACCCAAAAGTGATGCCGGCATCGTTTTTACGTGTACCTCCACGTGTTTTCCAAGTTTCATTGCGATCGGCGACTTACCCATTGCCGATGATCCCTTGTAAGAGTATGTAAAATTAAACCCAGGTCTAACCATATCAGAACCACAATTCGCTGACATTTTTTATTTTCAGGTATCTAGAAGTAAAGATATGGAATATGTAATTACATATGTATCCCGATCTACTGATCACACTGTTGATGGTGATAGGACTTCCGTACTGTCGCCAGGAACGTATCCGATTAGAAATATTTTTCTCACCGAAATTGCAAAACCATACTTACCACGTATTTATTCTACATTAAAACGTGTGGTCGTAAACCTAAGAGAATTGGGAATACAAAACTGTAATATGTAGATCACGCCAGGATGGTAGTATACCAAGTGAAACTGAATCACGGCGCAGTAAAGCTGATGCTGTGAGCTTCCAGTTGCGATCAACGTTATTCTGTTAGAAAGAACGGAACTATCTTTGTACCGGTCTGTTTTCAGATCAACTTTGCTTTAAGAGCCAACGGCCGTAGCCGTGTTGAAACACCGGATCCCGTAAGATCTCGGAAGTTAAGCAACATTGGGCGTGGTCAGGAGTTGGATGGGTTGCCACGCGCTGTTGGTGGGGGTAAGGGAATGGAGGAGCGGAAAGGAACTGGCCACACTACCGCAAGTAAACTCCGGCTCAGGAATACCTCTGCGGCGGTTCGGACCTGCCTTCGGGCAGAACAACCCTTACCTTACCTTGCTTTAAGAGAGTGAAAGCTGTGTGGGTTCACGATATATCATTCGTAAGTTATAAGTAACAGATATGCAAATGGTGAGAATGATCGCTGGTAAAAACATGTGGGATCAATGGCAGGATGATACTCGGAATTATGAATTAGAGGATAAATGAGGAGAAAACTCTTTTGGTGAAGCTGCACGCTTTGGTTGTGGGGTCATGAGAGATGAATTAACTAGGAGAATAATGGAATCAGTCATAGAGGGTAAAAGAAGTACAGGGAGGCGAGGGCGGCGATTGTCAGACGCTGTTTCTAATTATTTAAAGGTAAGAGATCAAGAACCAAACGAGGCCTAGTTACAAATAGAGGATTGTGGAAGCATTTAGTAAATTCACGGAGACATGCAGGCCGAACGTTGAAAGGCATAACAGTCTATAATGAAGGGTATGCATGTATGTATGTATGTATGTATGTATGTATGTATGTATTGAACGCTAAGGGCATTTATAGCGCTGCGATGACATCCACAACATTGACTTTTATAAATTTTTCACAGAAGGGAACATTACCGATTTTATCAGACTCTCTCGCTGAATGGTCAGCGTTTTGGCCATCGGCTCAGAAGGCACCGAGTTCGATTCCAGGCGAGGCCGGTGATTTTAACTGCATATGGTTAATTCCTCTGGCTCGGAGTTTGGGTATTTATGCCCGTCTTAATACACTTCTCTTTAGCTACATACAATGCATCACAGTACCAACCACGACAGAAACTCGTAATAGCGACTAAATCCCTTTACATAGGCTTCGCGTCAGGAAAGGCATCCGGCCGTAAAAGTTAGTTAAATCGACGCCAAGTCAAGATCCCCAATAAACTGGTATAAACGACACTAAAAGGAATGATTAACTTGTTCTTATTATTCTTATCCGTTCCGGATGTCTGCAACAATATTGGTTGTGGTTTTTCTGTTGCAAGCTGCTTGGAATAACTCTGCAAATGTCTTGAGAGTCCAATCTGAGGTTTTTTAGGCAGGAGATTTCTCTCTTCTCAAAACATTTCTTTCCGGGCATTTTTCCTTGCAGAATTTCGTGCAGAAAATGTTATCTGCTAGTGTTTCTCATGATGCGACTGAAGTATTGAAGTTTTATCCTTCTGACAGTGGTCAGTACTTCCCTATCGTTTCTAATTCTCTGCATTGGTGACATGATTTACCCATGACACTTAGCATCCTTCGGTAGAGCCACATCTCAAAGACCTCTAATTTTTTTTCAGCTATTTTGTTAAAGTCTATGTTTCAACACCATTATAGAAAACAGTAAACACATAGCAGATAAAGTCTCCTTATTGTGGATCCTGTTAACTCACGACTTTTAAAAAGATTTTCCCTTTTTGTTGAACACAGTCCTGCCTTTTCCAACTCAGAGACTTCACTTCACTTTTCTTTCTTCATCATTCTTTTACTGTGGCCTGTTCCGGACTTTGGAATTCCTTAACAGCTAGTGTCAGGGAAAGTGGTTCATTAATTACATTCAAGAGATCTTGCTAAGGTTACCTGTTAAAAGCTACCGACTGGCGTGTGCAATGTAGAGCTGAGTGTGTGAACGGTGATAGACTGTGTTTTTCAGATATACAATATAGACTTAGTTGATATTTGTGTAATATGTTCATGTGTGTGTTTGAGCAATATTATTTTATACTGGCTAACGTAGAGTATAATATTTTAATTCTTTCATAAATGTGAGTGAGAGTGAGAACATGTATGTTAGCATAAAGTAATTCTGCAAAATAAGGTAATATATCTGCAGATAAGTATTGTAAATGCGGTTAAGTGTAAGAGAGGGCCATGCGCCCTAACATCGCTCCTTCAAAGAAATTAAATAAATAAATAAAATGGATAAATGCGAATTGTCCCATTGATCGTTAACGATGGTACCGAGATATATGCATTTTCGAACTCGTTCAACAGTTTTTTTATTAACAACAATAATAAATTCGCTCTTATAGTTCATATAATTCGCTACACACACACACACACACACACACACACACACAGTTACTGACATAGATTACAAGTATAGTATAATGTATTTCCCGGTATAACATTCAAATTGTTATGATTTTTTTACTCGTGATATTCTTAGGTTTCTAAGGTCAATAGCATAGGCGTTTGCATTTTATGGATGTTCGATTTGATCTTCAAGGTTCGTGACGTGCAAGTCAACTGATGAAAGCGAGTGGCCTTGCCACAATAAACTCCCTCCAGTCAAGTGCAACGACCTTTTGAGTACTAGGCTTAGTATGAACTTCGAAACAATTATGACAACTCAAAAATTGACTTGATTCATCTCAGTAAAATACATTTGCTCTAATTCCTCTTATGAAACCTCCCCCTCCCCCCCACCACCAACATCACCACAAAAAATCTGTACAAGATCAAATAACTGATATATCTGTGGGGGAATTTCATATCAAATTTGACAACATTAATGTCTCACTGCTTAGGTACATAAGTTCATGTTGATGCGCCTTCCATGTAGTTTCCCTAGAGTGTATATAAATTCCTATTACACGCTTCAAGGCCACGTTAGGGGATGGGGGTGTAGATAGTGCAGTCTGTGAAGAGGTACATTTGCCTCAGCAATTGTTCGAAATTTCTCACTTTCAAATTTTAAATTTCTTCAATGTGATTATGTTTAGTAACAGCTTAAGGATCCGGCTTTCAAGATTGCAACCTTGGGTTTTAGAAACGCATGTTATCATAGACTAGAAAATAATACTGTATGGGACACGGCTTATAATTTTAATTTCTTGTGGCTGTTGGTAGCCTGGTTGCAGTCCTTATAAGACAGACCCTCCGGCGCTGGTGGCTGCTGTCTGCCGTATATTAGAAAGTGCATGTTGTAGTGGCGAAGGGTAGTGTTGTGTGAGATGAATAACTTGCAGTGATATTGGGGACAGCACAAACAGCCAGTCTCCGAGTCAAGGGAATTGATCGTCACGATTAAATTCGCTCTATCAGACCGTAAAGTCGGGACCCCGTAAACCGAAGATCGAGATGCCATGGAACCAGGTACTGCTGCGAACTCATACTATTAAATCCAATCTTCTTTAACGTTAATATTTTCCTTTATATGATTGAAATATCGTGTTACGGTATTGAGTTGTTGTTGCTACATGTAAGAAAGAAAAAATGTACGTCACCACTGTGTTAAACGTGAATGAAAAGGTTCTAATAATAATAATAATAATAATAATAATAATAATAATAATAATAATAATAATAATAAATGCGAATAATGGTACTTTACTGCATTTATTTTTTGAGTAAATCAGAAGTAGACGGTGATCTTTGGGGCGGTAATTACCGTTTTGAGGAGATGCACGACAAAACTCCATTCGTAAGTGGAATTGAAAAAAAACGATATATGTAAATTTCTCAGCTACGCGGAGAAGCATAAAATGATGGATATGTTTTTGCAGATTTAGCAACACCGCCTCATAAACCCCACTTGAAATCGCCCGCAAAGTGATTTTATTGGCTAACTCATTAGCTGATAAAATGACAGAGGTGTGAGGTATCGAATTACTCTTCAAATTATTGATCAATGATGCTAATTGCTTAACGACCCACTAAGTAATTTTAAGGTTTTTTGGAGACGCCGAGGTGCCCGAATTTAGTCCCGCAGTTCTTGTTTTACGTGCCAGCAAATTTACCGACACGAGGCTGACGTATTTGAGTACCTTCAAATACCACCGGGCTGAGCCACGATTGAACCTGCCAAGTCGGGATCAGAAGGCCAGCGCCTCAACTGTCTGAGCCACTCAGCCCGAGAAAATTATTTATGAGTATGACCAATATTTTAACGCTAATATAGCCGATTCACGTTGTTTCCGACCACTATGTATAAATACACATATAATTTATAATTTATTGCTCATGACTTAGTAATTCACGATTTCATGACACAATTTCGTCGATTTTTATTGAATTGGTATCAGTGGTAGAGTTAAGAATTGAACAAGAAATCAGTTAGGATTAGGTTTGTACCAGCGCTAGTTTAAATACATCCAACTTCGGGAAAAAGAATCAAACAGGGAAATTCAGAAAACAGCACAGCTTCTTGACCAAATGGTCCGTCGGTTCAGAAGAATCCGAGTTCGATTCCCAGTCAGCCGATGATCTTAACTGCATATGGTTTATTCTTCTAGATTGGGGACTGGGGGTATGTTGTATGTCCGGCGCTCCCTTCTCGCTCCGCCAGCCAGCTACACGCGCGCCAAGTGTCATTCTTCTAGCCTCGACGCGCAGCCCTCAGTGCGCGTGCCTGGACAGTCGTGTGTGTACTATAAAGAGGAACTCCCAGCCTGTCCAGATGCCCACTTGCCCCGGTGTCCAGCTCCAGAATACACCCTACGTCGAGCACGGAGGCTACTCCTCTTGAAAATGTGCTTCGACCAGGTGGACTGAATTTCTGGCAGTACGAGGTCTCACCTCTGGTCACCGCTCCTCTTCCGCTGCCCATATCCCGTCATACTATTACAGACCGTTATATTTCCCTAATTAATGCAAGCTCCCTTGGTTTCGCCAAGTAAGAATTCTACCAACATTGAACTTGCTTTTATGAACTCAGCAAGGAAGGACTTTCCCAAACATTTATGTCAATACTTCGGATAGTTTTCGACTATCGACTTTCATATCAAGGACTATCTTTTCGAGATAGTAGTGGATGTAAATACTGTAAACTTGTATATAGTGTACAGAAGATAGACTCTTTCTCAAGATTCCTAATTCATTTTGCTTCAAGTTAAATTTCAGTTTTATTTGTGTAAATAGTGTATTTTGCATTTGAAGCGAATAATAAAGTTGTGTTTTGTAAATCTCAACCTTGGTTACAACACAACTCTATGGCGACGAGGTAAAAAAAAAAGTACGCAACAAACACTCCACTTCATCGGCCCCAGTCAACCAACTCTGTGGCGACAGGATAATAACTTGCAATTCATCCACTCCTTCACAACGAGGTACAACCAACTCAGTGCCCTCATACACTTAGACATTGGCGACGAAGTCAATCAGTGCTCAGTGTATCGCCCACTCAACCGACATTCCACAGCTATCTGTCGTGCGCTCCACCTGTGTGGCACGCTCCAGCGTGTTTGCTTGCTCTCTCTCTCTCTCACTCCCAGCACATATCGGTCAAGGTCGCGCCTACAACCAGTTCTGACACACAGCTCTCCTTGCTCTTTATTGCACGCATCTCGCAATGGCTACAGCTGAGCAACTCGCTACGGTATTCCAAGCCTTACAGCAGCAACAACAACAGTTTATGCAACAACAACAGGCAGCATTAATTCAGGCTATTCAAACTATTTCTGTCTCTACACAGCCATCAGCTATTCCTCCGTTCTCTGCTTTTGATCCGGCTAAGGAAGAATGGTCAGTTTATTTAGCCCGCTTACAACAGCATTTCATCTGCCATTCTGTCACAGATGATCAACGCCGCCGCGCACTATTTCTTAGTTCAGTTGGCAATGCTACGTGTGAATTACTACGTAAATTAGGTCCAGAAGAAAACCTTTCTGAGGTACCATTCGCACAGCTCCTGGCCCGTCTCACTGAACATTATGCCAAAGCTCCTCACATAGTGGCTGCTCGCTATAAATTTTTTCAGAGCAGAAAGCAACCCCATCAGACACATACTGAATGGATAACTGAATTGCGTGGTCTAGCTAAACCCTGCCAGTTCATATGCTCCAAGGACGGTTGTGGTTCACCCTACACTGATTCTCTCATTCGGGACATGGTAATTTTACATACTCCTGAGGACAAGATACGTTTTGACGCTGTCAAGCAGAGTAACCCTTCTTTAGAAGACGTCCAGCGTATTGCTACGGTTTATGAGCTTACTACTAAGACTGCCGCAGCCATAGCTTCTCCACACGAAGTTGCTCAAGTCTCGACTCAGGCCCGCAAGTCCTCTGCTACAGTGAACCGTCCAGATAAGGCGCTCTCTACCAAGCATTCTCGCCAGGTTCCCTCTCGTAATGCTACAAGGAAGCCCAATTCTAAAAGCACCTCGAAACTTCTGCCTTCCTGCCGAGGCTGTTTCAAGCATCATGAACGTCGTGACTGTCGTTTTTTCAAAGCCACTTGTGAACGATGTAATAAACTTGGACACATTAAGACTGTATGTCGGAGTTCGCTCCGCCCTGCTAAGGCTCCTGCAGCACGCCCGAAGCATATACAGCCCCGCCAAGACATGGAAGTTGATCAGATCAATCTTATTCTTCCCACAAGAAATTCTCACAAGATCATCGTTCCTCTCTCATTCTCTACTCGATCTGTCGATTTTCAATTAGACACTGGATCACCTGTCTCTATTATTAATCTGGCTACCTACCATGACTTAGGTTCCCCTTCATGCTCTCCAGCTGACATCCAGCTTGTGACGTTTAACAAAAAGAAAATTGACATTAAAGGTCAAATCCAGCTTCAGGCTAGTTATAAAGGCAGAAGGCCATTCCTCTTCTCGTAGTTAACAACTACACTGCATCCAACATTATGGGCATGGATCTATTTAACTTATTTGGTTTCCAGATACATAACATTAACGTTGTATCTACATTGCATCCTACTTCTGACGTTACCGATCTCCTAAAGCAGTTTCCTGAAGTCTTCGACTCTCAGCTCGGAACAGCAAAAGACTATACAGCTCACATACAGCTAAAATCCGGAGCTAAGCCTCGCTTCCTCAAAGCACGTCCAGTACCCCTAGCACTTCAAGACCCGGTCACGAAAAAATTAGAAAGATGGATACAAACTGGCATTGTGGTACCAGTTACTTCTAGTCAATGGGCTACTCCACTAGTGGTAATCAAGAAACCGGATGGTAATGTTCGACTTTGTGGCGATTTTCGATCTACAGTCAACGCACAACTCGACACAGATATCTTTCCTATTCCACGTCCAGAAGACTTATTCCGTCGTCTCGCTGGTGGACAATTCTTCTCTCGAGTTGATCTTAAAGAAGCATATCTCCAGCTACTTTTAGACGAAGACTCTAAGAAATTTCTAACACTCAACACTCCTCTCGGACTGCTCCAGCTCCAGCGGCTCCCATTCGGTGTTTCATCCTCAGCGGCTATTTTTCAGCGCTATTTAGCTCAACTCACTGCCTCCATTCCCGGTTGTGCTAACTACCTGGATGATATTATTGTTACGGGAAAAGATCATCAGGAACATCTAAACAATCTACGCCTCCTTCTCCAGAAATTGAAAGACAATGGCCTCCGAGCGAATCTCGCTAAATGTACATTCTTTCAGCCTCAAGTTCACTACCTAGGACATATACTTGATAAGACTGGAATTCGCCCTAGTACACAGAATGTCTCAGCTATCGTCAACATGCCAGCACCTCAGAACCTCAAGCAGCTCCAGTCCTTCATCGGCAAAGCGAACTACTATAATAAGTTCATTCCCCGCTTCGCTACAGTGGCAGCTCCATTAAACGCTCTACGTAAAACAGGTGTTAAATTTCAATGGACTCCGCAATGCCAACAGGCATGGAAAACCATCAACAACGCCTTAATTCAAGCTATACAACTCACTCATTTTCAGCCCGACAAGCTCATCACGCTAGCTACTGACGCTTCAGACTACGGTGTCGGTGCCGTTCCCTCCCAGAAGGATCGTCATGGACGGGAACGCCCCATCGCTTTCGCTTCGAAAACACTTAATGACCATCAACGTCGATACTCACAGATAGAGAAAGAAGCTTTAGCCATCATCTTTGGTATTCGCCGTTTCAATGAATATCTCTATGGCAACCATTTCCTGATCATTACTGATCATAAGCCTCTCGTACACTTATTCCATCCTGGTAATAAGATCCCTGAGAATTCCCTCAGAAAGCTTCAAAGATGGTCCATGTTCCTTTCTGATTATTCCTATCAGATTGTCTATCGAGCCACATCCCAGCATTGTAATGCTGATGCCCTCTCACGCTTACCAGTTGGTCCTGATACTGCCTTCGATTCTCAAGAAGCTGAATGTCTTCAGTTGGACATAGAACTTGAAGATACTGTCTCCAGTTTTCCTATTGATGCTACCTGCATAGCTAAAGCTACGGATAAGGACAGTACACTTGCTACTGTGCGTACTTACATCCGCAACGGTTGGCCTCTTCAGAGCAATCTTCCCGCCCACCTTGCACCTTATCATCGTATGCAGCATCGTCTCACGACTCGTGCTGGAGTCGTACTCCTAGAAGCAGGCACCATCTTCCGAGTGGTTATCCCACTTAGCCTACAGCAACAAGTTCTCGAATTATTACACCAAAGCCATTGGGGTATATCCCGAACGAAGCAACTAGCACGTCAACACTGCTACTGGCCCGGTATTGATGCCTCCATCGAAAAGCTCATCCGTCATTGTGAACAATGTCAACTGAATCAGAACGCCCCGTCTTCTGATCTAGCTTCATGGCCTCCTGCTACTACTCCATGGGAACGAGTTCACATCGATTTCGCAGGTCCTTTCCTCAATTCCATGTGGTTAATAGTCATCGATTCACTATCGCACTTTCCATATGTAGTGGATATGCATTCGACTACTACGACCGAAGCTACCATTCGTGCTCTACAGAAAATATTTACTACAGAAGGCTTACCTCAAGTACTCATTTCGGACAACGGACCTCAATTTACAGCTACTGCTTTTAAGAAATTTTGTACATATAATGGCATTCGTCATATCCTAGCACCGCCTTTTCACCCTCAATCTAATGGTGAAGCTGAACGCTTTGTACAAACATTTAAGAGAAGTATGAAAAAAGCTGTCTCTTCAGGCTTAACTAAAGACCAAGCATTGCTCCAACTCTTAAGCAACTACCGAACTCTGCCCGGCGCTGATAATATCACTCCTGCACAGAAGCTCCATGGACGACCTCATAGAACTTTACTTTCTCTGTTGCAGCCTCTTCCGGCCCAGTCTCAGACCTCACCAACGAAGTTTTCAGTCAACGACAAGGTCTACACCCGGACATTCAGGTCAAACCCACTCTGGATACCTGGAGTCATCTGCAGATCTTTGGATCATCGTCTCTACGAAATACAGACTACGGAGAAACATATCTGCCGCCATCAAGACCAGATACGTCTGCGCTACCGCCCATGTCCAGCTATTGATTCTATTGCTCAGCCAGATAAATCTATTGCTGAACGAGCTTTAGACCATTTAATAACAATGGGTTCCTTTCAGGACGAGACAGCGCCACTCCGCCCGGTCCCAGCTCCGGACAATCCAACAGAGACATCAGCAGCTCCGGCCCAGCATCGCAGCCGCCGCCAGCGCCGCCGCCGTTTCACGCCGTACCGGCGTATTTAGGAGGGGAGGGTGTTGTATGTCCGGCGCTCCCTTCTCGCTCCGCCAGCCAGCTACACGCGCGCCAAGTGTCATTCTTCTAGCCTCGACGCGCAGCCCTCAGTGCGCGTGCCTGGACAGTCGTGTGTGTACTATAAAGAGGAACTCCCAGCCTGTCCAGATGCCCACTTGCCCCGGTGTCCAGCTCCAGAACACACCCTACGTCGAGCACGGAGGCTACTCCTCTTGAAAATGTGCTTCGACCAGGTGGACTGAATTTCTGGCAGTACGAGGTCTCACCTCTGGTCACCGCTCCTCTTCCGCTGCCCATATCCCGTCATACTATTACAGACCGTTATATTTCCCTAATTAATGCAAGCTCCCTTGGTTTCGCCAAGTAAGAATTCTACCAACATTGAACTTGCTTTTATGAACTCAGCAAGGAAGGACTTTCCCAAACATTTATGTCAATACTTCGGATAGTTTTCGACTATCGACTTTCATATCAAGGACTATCTTTTCGAGATAGTAGTGGATGTAAATACTGTAAACTTGTATATAGTGTACAGAAGATAGACTCTTTCTCAAGATTCCTAATTCATTTTGCTTCAAGTTAAATTTCAGTTTTATTTGTGTAAATAGTGTATTTTGCATTTGAAGCGAATAATAAAGTTGTGTTTTGTAAATCTCAACCTTGGTTACAACAGGGTATGGTCTGTTTTCGTTTTAATACATCTACATACAAAATACATTCTACCAACTACTACAAAATAACACTTAGTAGTGAAAACGTTCCTCGATATACTACGGTTTGCATCGGGAAGGGTATCCGGCCCGAAAACTGGCCCAAGTCAAAATGCCAACCTCAATAAATTGTCAATAATAATAATAATAATAATAATAATAATAATAATAATAATAATACCCGGTGAGTTGGCAGTGCAGTTAGAGGCATGCGGCTGTGAGCTTGCATCCGGCAGATAGTGGGTTCAAATTCCACTGTCGGCAGCCCTGAAGATGGTTTTCCGTGGTTTACTATTTTCACATTAGGCAAATGCTGGGGCTGTACCTTAATTAAGGCCACTGCCCATTCCTTCCAACTCCTAGGCCTTTACTATCCCATCGTCGCCATAAGACCTTATGTGTCCATGGGACGTAAAACCACTAGCAAAAAGTAATAATAATAATAATAATAAGCTTATCGTTCCTCGTTTCCTTGAAAGCGAGATAGTCATCACAACTAGAAAGAAGGAAAGACCTACGAGAGGGATATTGCTTGGAGGGGAACAGCTTAGGAAGGTAGAGAGTTTCAATTACTTGGGAAGTATCATAGAGGAAAGTGGAAGAAATGATAAGGAAATAATCGAGCGTAGAAGACAAGCAGGAGCGTTCCTGAAAAGAGGCAAAAGTCTGGTTTGGAGTAAGGATGTCCCTCAGAGAAGCAAAAGGGTGATATACAGGATGTACTATATAGACCCTACCTATTCTGACGTACACAGCTGAGACTTGGGTAATGAGGCAGAGAGCCGTGAATGGAAAACAGGCAAGTGAAATGAAATTTATGAAAAGCAGGATAGGAGTGTCAGGATTAGATAAGATGAGAAATGAGAAGGTTCTAGATATAGTAGAAGAAGAACCACTACAGAATAGGATAGAGGCATCCTAGACTTAGATGGTATGGACACATGAAGAGAATGACAGAGGATACCGAGGAGGATGCACGAAATGGAGATAACAGGTAAACGACCAACAGGAAGACCAAGAGACAGGTGGATAAAAGGAGTGGAGGAGTGTGTACAGAGAAGAGGTGAGGACTGGGCAAGAATGACTGGGGAGAAGTGGTGGAAAGACAAGAGGAGATGGAGATGCGTATGTTCCAAGCAAACCCGGCCAACAACTGGAAACTGCTGTTGCTGGTGATGAATAACAATAAGAATGATGGAAACGTAACTGAGATAAAACAGATAACAAAAGCAAACATCGAAGATTATCGCATCTGTTCGGAAAGAAGAATGAGCGACCAGAAGAGTGTGTACAAGTTGGAAGAAAATTTGTAAGAACATCTGAAAGCGTGCAGAGGAATACAACACACAGAAAACGGTAGCAAACAATAAAAGACAGAAAAGAATGGGTCTTACTTTCTTAAGAATAAATGTTTTATTTTAATGACATTCTAATAACTATATAGTATATACGGTGGGGCGAGACCCTCCGGTAATTGGTTTATGGCATGGAACAAGCTTATTCGTGTTCAACTGATTTTAAATTAAAGAGAGTTTCTGCATGATTTATGACCTTGTACTTATGCTCACACGCTTGCTCAAGTCAGGTCTCTATTCTGTGTATGACAGATGCAAATTGTCTTGGAAATTACACAGTAAGGAGTTTCTTATTGACTGCTGAGATATGCTTAAAGTTGAAAGAGCAGGGTCAAGGAATTTCACAGATACTCTGCTAGATTTAGTTCCCGTGAAGATTGATGGAATTACTACCTTAGGTAAAAGTAATTTAGCAACGTAGGCCATATGTACATTTGTTCCAGACTTAACAAGAATTTAGCCGGAATGCTATAATTTTGTTTTGTTTGGTATTTGTTTAACGTGGCACTAACACCTCGAAGGATTTCGGTAAGGATGGTAGAGGGATAGTATTCGGAAGGTAGCGTCCGTGGTTTTAATGTACAGCCCTACAATTTGACTGGCGTGAAAATGGGAAACCACGATACTTTGGATGAATGAACTGGTTGTAATTATACGTGGACTATAAGCTTTTTAAGAGTAATTTCTTATTTTGTTTCATTAGTTAATTTGTGTGTTAGCCCGGCTCACTGGCTGAAGGGTTAGCGTACTGACCTTCGGTTCAGAGGGACCCGAGTTAGATTCTCGCCCGGTCCAGTGTTCTTATCTACATACGATTAATTCCTGCTGCTCGGGGACTGGGTTTTATTCTCAACACATTCCTTTTCATATTCACACTACTCACCACACTACCTATTACGTACATAGCTCCACATAGGGTTGGCGTCAGAAAGGGCATCCAGCCGTAAATCTGAGCCATATCCACATGTGAAACACAGCTCACACCCGGGACCCCTCCGGTGTGAGTGTGAGCGGAAGATTAAGAATAAAAAGACTACTCGTTTCTTCTTCTTATTCTTCTGCTGCTGCTGCTGCTGCTGCTGCTTCTGCTTCCTCCTCCCCTCCTTCTTCCTCTTCGGAATTATTCCTGCCAAGGTATGGTAACCCCCTCTGCGTGGGAGCGGTAGAATAACACCCACGATATACTCTGCCTGTTGTAAGTGGTGATTAAAAGGACCCTAAGCTGAGTCTTGTCATTGTTTCCACATACTTGTGCAAGGCTCTTCACTTTCATACATCCTATCCGACCTGCCTTCTCGTCAAACCTTGTTTTTTTCGACCCAATCCTTGTTCTTTTCTGACTCCGCCGGTATTAGGGTTCGAGACCTAGAGAGTCTTTTATTTTCACGCCCTTCGTGGCCCCTGTCTTTCTTCGCCATATACATTTATTTTTCAAAGTGACCGATCCCTTCTATTTTAACGTAGACGTTCGTTCCTCGATAACAGATACATGGAAAAAATTTAAGATGTTTTTAATGTTTCGGTAGAACGCGTAAGTATTTAACTTAAAATTATGTTTGATAGGTAAATTGACGGTTAAGAGAGGAAGCTATCTGTTGCAAAAGAGAACTGATAATATGAAAGGTAATTTTCATGAAATGGGGCTTCAAAGTAAGGCAAAATTTGGTGCTAAATATATGACGTCATGTTATAAGATGGTGCTGTGTTGACTCGTGAGCTCAGTTGGAGGTTAGCTGTCGTTGTGAATAAATCGTGGCCAGTTGTATAGAATAACAAAATTTATTTCCAATAAGTAAGTTTACGAAACTCTCAAAACAATAGTGATAACTAGGGCTCGGATGTTTAAGACCTAAAAATAGCCCAAATAAGCAAGCAAATATGACCTCAAAAGTGACGAAATATGACGTAAAAGTTACGAAATATGACCCGAAAGTGATTATTCTAAACATGCAAAGCAAAACAAAGTCACCTCCGTACAGGCCACGAAGGCCCTTGGAGGAGTGGAAGGTAAAGGCTTCCAGCATTGTTAACCTAGGCGCGTGATGGGGTAGAGTGGTTAGCTCTACGCCCGGCCGCCTTTGCCCCCAGGAATTAATCTGGTACTCATTTTTGGTGTAGGCTGAGTGAACCTCAGGGCCATATGCACCTCCGGAAGTGGAAACCTAGAATTTTACGACTTCCTGACTGGGATTAGAACCCACGTCCTTCCGGGCGAACCGAGCACGCCTTTACCGCCAGGCAGCCCCTAATCTAAACATGGACATTTTAAAATTAGTTATAAATCGAAACGTCCATTCCTTTGATAGATATTTGTTAACTAAATTCTTTATTCTTACCTGCATATTAATTTTCTGAATATACACGTTTAGCAGTTATTCACAGTGTACTGTCCTTGATTCACTTATCAAACATTCCTGAATATATACCTAGAAACTAATAAGTTCGCTAAGATTATAGATCACACACCATTTTAAAAGTCAAAATATGTTTGTACCCTTCATTGCTGGTTTGAAATACGAAGAAAACTAGAAATCAATCTATTTAAAAAAATATTTTGAAACGTTTAAGCCCAGATTACATTAATATTGCTCAAATGCGTTAAAATTTAAATTGAGCACCACGAAACGAATTAAGCAGATGTCTTTCGATACATTATGGTAGGGCGACTCAGCATATAGTGCAAATTCGTATAACATTTTCATCCTTCTCCGCGGGTGGTATTGAAGTGTATGGCAAGATTCATCTTCAAAGCATCAGGCGAAAAAGATCTCCGATTATCACATAACACAGTCTTTAAGAAGGGAAGCTCCTTTCTACGTCAAAAGACGCTGTTGGTGCATATTTAAAAAGAATATTAAATCACTGCTGTCGAGTATGCACTCATCTTGAAATGCACTGGTACGTTCTCCTCTAAGAACATTATTTATTTGCACACACAGCGAAAACCGTCACTTTCATTAAGCAAATTTTAAAGTTTCCATATTACACTGACGCCAACTATTCCATGTGATTGTTGTGCTGAAATTTCAACACTTCTCACAATTTCAATACTTGCATGTATTTCTAAGCTAGCAGCGTCTAAGCGAGTAATTTAACTCGATATAATTCTAAAGTTCGACTTAATATATGTCCGACTTGTTGACAAACTGTAGGAAAACTATTCCTGCGCAATCTTGATAGAAGAGGCAGAGTATTCCATTTGTATTAACTACATATTTGATACGGAAAAGTAGTTTTGTAAATACTACTTCTCATTCGGGAAGTTGACGATGACTTTGCACAGCTACAGTTGTCGCCAAACCGCCGAAATATGACCGAAATATGACGTTTCTACTAAAATAGCTCAAAATATGAAATTATGACAATAGATAGCCAAAATATGCATTTATATGACAAATAAAAATCACTTAATTGTGGCTATAATCACCTGATTTGCACCAAAATCCAACCAGCCAAGAAAATAGAGACAAAGAAAAAATATGACTTTTCCTAAACATCCGAGCCCTAGTGATAGATAACCTACCGCCAATTTTGTTCTCTCTGATTAGTGTTATATGGAGGATGGTCCCTAGTTTTACTTCCCTTTGAAACAATAATCACCGAGCTCAATAGCTGCAGTCGCTTAAGTGCGGCCAGTATCCAGTATTCGGGAGATAGTAGGTTCGAACCCCACTGTCGGCAGCCCTGAAAATGGTTTTCCGTGGTTTCCCATTTTCACACCAGGCAAATGCTGGGGCTGTACCTTAATTAAGGCCACGGCCGCTTCCTTCCCACTCCTAGCCTTTTCCTGTCCCATCGTCGCCGTAAGACCTATCTGTGTCGGTGCGACGTAAAGCAACTAGAAAAAAAAAAGAAACAATAATCAACACCACCACTCTAAACTTCGTAATGTCGGAGGAGTTTCCACGTACAGTTCTCATATCCTTTTCCAGGCAATCGACTCACCACACAACAACAAAACCATCCCTTCTCTATACTAATCTACTGGGATAAGTGGTTTGGACGGTAGAATTCTGGTCTTCTGGTCCTCTGAAACGATGTTTGCGGGTTCGATCCCAGCTCATCCCGGTGCTTAAATGCATCAGTGTCTTGTCAGTTTCAGCACCTCACTGCCCACGAAAAGCGTAAAAATAGTTAGTTGGGCACCAAATTAATATGAAAATAAACAATAATACTTATCAGAAGAGAGAGACGAACAAATTGAGCGAGAGACTGAAATTGTCCTAGCCTAGGTCTCGTTAACCTTTGAAAGAGAACAAGAGTTGACCAAGTGAAGCCAGACAAGAAAGGACGAAAGTGACCAGCCAGACTCAGGTAGGAAAACCCTGTGGTCACCAACCCACCTTCTCCATGCTACCCTCGAGCTTTCAATTACAGGGCATACGATGGCTGGACAAACTGGGCATTCGGAGGGCTGAGTGCTGTAGGAATGGTTTACTCAGTCTTAAGCGTATATACAAATAGTCGCACAAGTATCTGTCCATTCACTGTTTTTTTTATTTCTCCTTTCTTTCTTAATCTGTTTACCCTCCAGAGTTGGTTTTTCCCTCGGAATCAGCAATCTACCGCCTCACGGGCAGTGTCCCGGAACGTGAAACATTTGGGCGGGGGATACAACTGGGGAGGAGGACCAGTACCTCGCCCACTCTCCAAGAACTCTGATTCGCGTATTTCCCCATATTGTTATGTTAGACATCATAGAGAACACAGCGGACGAATACTTTTTAGTTACCATTTATTACGCTACGTTCGTACATTAATGGATTATTTACGGAAACCGCGGTACACATTAGTACATTATGCAACAATCCTATAATTACCCTTATAGGCCAGTTGCGTACGACTGTTTATGCTCGATGATAATTATAACTCTATTCTTTAAATATTCATACACCGAGCTCGATAGCTGCAGTCGCTTAAGTGCGGCCAGTATCCAGTATTCGGGAGATAGTAGGTTCGAACCCCACTGTCGGCAGCCCTGAAAATGCTTTTCCGTGGTTTCCCATTTTCACACCAGGCAAATGCAGGGGCTGTACCTTAATTACGGCCACGGCCACGGCCGCTTCCTTCCCACTCCTAGCCCTTCCCTGTCCCATCGTCGCCATAAGACCTATCTGTGTCGGTGCGACGTAAAGCAACTAGCAAAAAAAAAAAAAAAAAAAAAAAAAAAAAAATTCATACATTTCTGTCGAGATGTCGCTTGACAGTTGAGTTTACTGAACAGAGCGCATGCGCTGGGTTATTTTCCGTGAGTGGATCAGAGACCTTGACAATGTCATATGTTTTTAAAGCTTTGACAGAAGGTTATCATAACCTAGCTTTATTTCAAATACAAATTGTTTATTGTACAGTTGGTGAAGTGAATTTGCGGCAATGTGCCGTGTGGTTGTGGAATGTTGGAAGTAGAAGGTGCATTGTTGTTAATATGTGTGTTCGACATGTTTGATTTTGGAAACAAGTGCGAAGCTTGTGCGTTGAGCGCAGGTGCGATGCTATCCTTACCCAATTGGTCAAACAGTTGTACCATAATGAAAATCTGAACTCTGATTGGTGGAGAACCTGTATCATAATGAAACTTTAACTATAATGAGCCTCATTAAGATTCAGTTTTATGGCATCATCGAGCATAAAATATATATAAATATAATAATAAATATAAATATAAATAGATAAATATATATATCACCATTATATTCCGCCTTAATGTTACTTGGCTAGACACTATCTTCGGGGTTTCGTGAAGGCATTTGGGTGTCCTTTTATCAAATAGTTTATTACAACAGCAGGTGAATGCATACTTTTGTGACTATATGCATACGTGTACCGGCCGTGCGGTTAGGGGCGCACAGCTGTGAGCTTGCCTCCGGAAGATAGTGGGTTTGAACCATTGTCGGCAGCCCTGAAGGTAGTTTTCCCATGATTTCCCATTTTCACACTAGGAAAATGTTAGGGCTGTATTTTAATTTAGGCCACGACCGCTCCTTTCCCACTCCTAGCCCTTTTCTAACCCATCGTCGCCATAAGATATATGTGCGTCGGTGCGACGTAAAGCGAATTCTAAAAAAAAAAGTATACGTGGGTGTTTGTTTATACAGTGAATCATATTTTTGTGTACAACGACCTAAGCATATTATTATTATTAAATGTTGTTACTTGTGGTGTTTTCTGTCTCTTCTGTTGCCACTCATGTCCACTAGATTCCATAACTCCTGCATCTAAAAAGGCAACTAATCCATTAACGACATGTAAGACAGCTAGTTAGAAAACTTCTAACTACACTTATTGTTTTGTGACAAGCTAGAGTGCTTGAAGTTTCTAGTTCCAATAAATAAGTATCTAATGAGGCCGCAAGAACTGCACACATGTCCCCGCTGCATTTTAAGTTTTACTCTAAATTGGGTCACACTGCTAAGAAATATCAACATGCAACTTCTATGATTCATTCCCGTATTCTAAGAATCGGATCGTTTGCTTAACCAGTGTACATAAGTGATAAATGTTCCATACGGAGCGGATGTGTAGACTCATGGTAAAATAGGATATGTATTCTAAGTTGTACTGTGACGAAAAATATAATGACCGTCTAACGCAAATATATGTGAAGAAATAACAATAATTATACAGTCCACCACAATGATCTAGGGATTTTCACGTCGAGTTTAAGTCTCTATTCTAAAGCAGCCACGCAGAATACAGTTTGTAGACCAAGATACCTTACACAGTACGTGTACAGAATACATATAAATGTGTAGGGCTTATGGATGTGTAAAAGTAAATAAATTTGTGTAAATGAGCATGCATGCACGGTTGCATGTATAGAGGCTCAACTCGAAAGTATGAAAATGAAATGGCATATGGCTTTAAGTGCCGGGATGAAATGATGATGAATACAACACATACATCCAGCCCCCGTGCCATTGGAATTAACCAATTAAGGTTAAAATCCCCGACCTGGCCGGGAATCGAACCCGGGACCCTCTGAACTGAAGGCCAGTACGCTGACCGTTCAGCCAACGAGTCGGACAACTCGAAAGTATAATAATACCGATATAGTTGGCCACGGGGTTTGTGTCGCATAGATGTGAGCTTTCTTTCGGGAAATGGTGGGTTCGAACTCCGCTGTTGGCATCCCAGAGGATAGTTCTCCGTTCTTTTCATTTTCACACCAGGCAAATTCTGGGACTGTCCACTGTCGCTATCTTCCCTTCACCGTCGTCACCAAAAGACCTGAGTGTGTCGGTGCGACGTAAAACAAATACCAAAATACATTCTCTTTTTAGTTGGCATTCTATCATTATCATCATCATCATCATACGACTCCTTGGCTGAACGGTCAGCGCTGATACCTTTGGTTCAGAGGGACCCAGGTTCAATTCCCGGCCGGGTTGGGGGATATTAATCATGTGTGATTAATTTTTCTGACTCGGGGATTGGGTGCTTGTGTTCCTTCTAACACAATCCTCTTCATATCCACACAACACACCACATTAACAACCACCACAGAAACACGCAATGGTGTTTGGATCCTTCCAAATAGGGTTGGCGTCAGGAAGGGTATCCGACCGTAAAATCAGGGCAAGCACACACATGCTGTAGTTCATACACGCGATCCCACAGGTGTGGGAAAAGCAGGTTATTATTATTATTATTATTATTATTATTATTATTATTATTATTATTATTATTATTATTATTATTATTATTATTATTATTATTATTATTTATAATTAAAGTACGAATTGTAATTCTCGTACTGGATCACAATTTGCTTAAACTTCGCAACCTAATGCATTAGTATGCGCTCTGTATACCTCTACGAAGCTAAGTGGTGAAATCCCAATGTCGAAATTGATCTTTATATGAAGTTTCAGGTAACTTACCTTTGTTACTGAATAACGTATGGGACTGAAGGTATGGATTTCTCCCTCGGGTACTGCATGCCGAAACAAATTTGGAGCTCTGTTTTCCATCCGACAAAGGGGTAATTTCCTTTGGCCTATCAGTTGTATGGATCTAGTGGGCTTCAGTGGAGCGATTAGTCACTCAGCGCCACTCTTACTTCAGAATTACGTGGCCATTGCTCTTTACCCGAAAGGCTTTTCTTGGAATAGACAAGGCAGCAAGCATATTGCACAATATTATACTGTACAGACAATGGCTCCAAGAGAAAGGAGACATGTACATGAGCAGTTTAAAAACTCACTGTAACATTTCAATAAGAGGCGTCCGGTAAGTCACGAAATATGATGGATGGATTTTTATAGAAACAGTTACAATGTAACCCGCAGAATTTCAGTTAAAGAGACTGTCCACCTCTATTCACAAAGGAATCAACATCGACGGGAAGCAAATAAACAGCATCCGATATATAAATGTAGTTGAGATATTAATTTTTAAAATTTATTTTGCATCCCACTAACTGCTTTAGAAGTTTTCGGAGCGCCGAGGTGCCAAAATTCATCCCATAGGAGTTTTATAACGTGTCAGCAAATCTACCAACACGAGGCTGACGTGTTTGAGCATCTTCAAATACCAACGGACTGAGCCAGGATCGAACCTGCGAAGTTAGACTCAGCGCTATACCATCCGAGCTGCTCAGCCCAGCCAATTGTGATATTCACTGACAATTCAGAAGACCCTCTCAATCCCTTTCGGACAGTATCGGCGAAGTAAGCAAGAGGTAAGTAAGGTAAGGGTGTATTCTGCCTGAAGGCAGGCCCGAACCGCCGCAGAGGTGTGCCTGAGCCGGGGTTTACGTACGGTAGGGTGGCCAGTTCCTTTACGCTCCTCCATTCCCTTATCCCCTACCAACAGCGCGTAGCAACCCATCCAAATCTTGACCACGCCCAGTGTTGCTTAACTTCAGAGATCTCACGGGATCCGGTGTTTCAACACGGCTACGGCCGTTGTATGCAAGGAATTTGGCCTTAATAAACAGTAACGGTTTTCAGAAAATAGAGAATTCCAATAGAGTTATCATCATCTAGAAGTCTAGATGAGTGAGATTTCAAGTACTTCGAGGTTGGTTGTCAAGATGTACTTCTTCCAAAAACAACAACCACTACCGTCATCTTTCAATACTTAGGAAGTTTATCAACACAACAATGGGGTATAGCTGTAGGAATCAAAGCTAGAAGTGGTATTTCAAAGAGTGAGTCTCTGATGTCCGCCTCTGTGGTGTAGTGGTTAGCGTGATTCCCGGCTCTGCCACGAAATTTGAAAAGTGGTACGAGGGCTGGAACGGGGTCCACTCAGCCTCGGGAGGTCAACTGAGTAGAGGTGGGTTCGATTCCCACCTCCACCATCCTGGAAGTGGTTTTCCGTGGTTTCCCACTTATCCTCCAGGCAAATGCCGGGATGGTACCTAACTTAAGGCCAAGGCCGCTTCCTCCCCTCTTCCTTGCCCATCCTTTCCAATCATTCCACCCCCACCAAGGCTCCTGTTCAGCATAGCAGGTGAGGCCGCCTGGGCGAGGTCCTGGTCATTCTCCCCAGTTGTATCCCCAGATCCAATGTCTCACGCTGCAGGACACTGCCTTTGAGGCGGTAGAGGTAGGATCCCTGGCTGAGTCCGAGGGAAAAATCAACCCTGGAGGGTAAGCTGATTAAGAAAGAAAGAGTCTCTGATAATAGAACTGATCCTGTAACCATTAAGAGGAGAATTCCTATTGGACCTTTACGTTTTCTTATATAGGCTATATAAATTATATGAGTAAAGAACTGAAATCAGAGGTAAGGCTTTTTGCGGGTGATGTTATTCTGTATAGAGCAGGGCTGACCAGAATGAGGCTCGCGAGCCGCATGCGGCTCTTGAGTCAGTCTTGTGCGGCTCTTGACACCAACCTTAGAGTTAAATTAAATGATACAATTAATGGAATCTAACGACATCTCGCGACTGGCGTCAGTTAATAGCAGTGATGTGCGGCTTAACGTTATTAGCGGTGTAGGTCAGTGGTAAGATGGGAGGTGCAGGTAGTTCCGACGCCTTCCATTTGATAGTGCTTTGAGCGGGAGAGCGTGTTAGTGAGCGAGTGTCGTGAGGTGAAGCCAGTCGCGTTCAGGTATAGGCAGTAGCGAGTGTCGATACTTTTCTGTGTGCAGTTGTGTGCTATTTCAGTACAGTATCGACACTCGCTACTGCCTATACGTGAACGCGACTGGCTTCACCTCACGACACTGGCTCACTGACACTCTCTCCCGCTCAAAAGCAATATCTTCCTTGTAAAGATATTTCTGAATTGGCCCAGACTGTATTTGGCTTTTATAGCATAGCAAGTTGAAGCGTTTTGGGAAAACCTTCAGACTAAAACATTTCTTCACTACAAATGTTTGAAGGAAATTACTGAAAGCCTTCCTAACGTTCAGGTGGAAACTGAATATTACAAGAGTAAAATGTCTGGCCTTGTTGAAGAAATCAATGGCAGATTTAATGATTTGAGATCATTCCTGGAAAATTCTTTTTCTGTTGATGTGAGCGATGGCTGTCCTGTTTCATGTCCAATAACAGAGGATACAGCAGCTGTAGAGTTGGAGCTACAAGAACTGCAAGAGGACGAAGGATTAAAAGGACTCAAACGAAGTGGCATTTCTACCATAGAATTTTGGAAGAGTGTTTCAGAAGAAAAATACACACTAACAAAACAGTGTGCTAAAAGACTAATCTCAATCTTTGGGGCTACTTATGTGTGTGAATCACTGTACTCAACGTCCGACTCGTTGGCTGAATGGTCAGCGTACTGGCCTTCGGTTCAGAGGGTCCCGGGTTCGATTCCCGGCCGAGTCGGGGATTTTCAACTTCATTGGTTAATTCCAATGGCTCGGGGGCTGGGTGTTTGTGATGTCCCCAACATCCCTGCAACTCACACACCACACACAACACTATCCTCCACCACAATAACACGCAGTTACCTACACATGGCAGATGCCGCCAACCCTCATCGGAGGGTCTGCCTTACAAGGGCTGCACTCGGCTAGAAATAGCCACACGAAATTATTACTGTACTCAACGATTCCATTCATTAAATCTACATATCGATCCGAACGAACTGATGAACATTTAAGTGAAATTGTGCGAACTGAGCTTACCAAGTATCAGCCAGATTTCAAAAAAAACTAACAGCAAAAATGAACACTGAGAAAAACCACTTCTCAAAAGTAAAATCTCGTTCCTTGATGTGTACCTGAAAAATAATGTTATGTGTCTCCTAAATTTGCGGCTCCCAGGAGTAAGGTTAATGGCCACACCTGGTATAGAGTAATAAATACAGTAAGTTACAAGACTGTCAACAACTGCAAAAAGGCCTCGACAATGTTGTGAGATGGACAGCAGGAAATGGTATGATGATAAACGGGGTTAAAAGTCAGGTTGAGAGTTTTACTAATAGAAAAAATCCTCTCAGTTTTAATTACTGCGTTGATGGAGTGAAAGTTCCTTATGGGGATTACTGTAAGTACATAGGTGTTAATATAAGGAAAGATCTTCATTTGGTAGAAATCTCTGAGCATGGTTACGACAGTATATAGGGGTTGTAGAAAGGAGGTAGTCCACCTCAGTGATGTATTGGTTAGTGTGATTCTTGAGGCCTCCGGAGATCAACTGAGTATAAGGGGGTTCAATTCCTCCTCATCCATCCTCAAAGTGATTTTCCGTGGTTTCCCACTTCTCATTCAGACAAATGCCGGGATGATGTCTAACTTCAGGCCACGGCCGCCTCCTTACCTCATCCTTCTGTATCCCTTCCAATCTTCCCATTACCCCAGAAGGTCCCTGTTCATCATAGAAGGTGAAACTACCTGGCTGATATACTGGTCCTCATCTAAAGTTGTATCTCCCCGACTCAAAGTCTCACGCTCCAGGACACTACTCTTGAGGCGGTTGAAGTGGGATTCCTCGCTGAGTCCGAGGGAATAATCAACTCTGAGCAGTAAACGGATTAAGGAAGAAAGAAAGCATGTAAAGGAGAAGGCGTATAATTCAATGGTAAGACCACAATTAAAGATATCATGTGTCGACTGGTGATGTCCCGCTACGGATGAATGATATATCGATTTTAATGTAGTATATTAATAAAGACTCAAATTGCATTGGAAAGGCTCGATGGATTCTTGGTGATATCCGACAAAAGAATAGTGTTAAAAAAATGTTGCAAAATCTGGGCTGGGAAGACTTAAAATTAAGGAGATGAAGAGTATTGGATAGATGGCTTGGGACGACCTTAGAAGACGAAAAAAGCTGAGTGGAACTTTTAAAAGTAGGGAAGATTATAAAATGAAGATAAATGTGTAATTCAAGAGGTCAATTTGGGAACAAATACCAATTTAATTTAAGAAGAGCTCGGGATTGGAGTAATTGATGAAGGGAGATGTTTGATAAGTTAAAATTCATCATCATCATCATCATCATCATCATCATCAATGTCCCACTCCAGTCTCCCGGGTGTGGTTAAGTCAAAAGTCTTTGAAATAATTTTGGAAAAGACTAGGAAAACAACCGGCAGGGAATCTGTTACGTGTGCGACAGCCCTAAATGTAAATTTATGGCTATTTATTTATTTATTTATTTATTTATTTATTTATTTATTTATTTATTTATTTATTTATTTATTTATTTATTTATTTATTTATTTATTTGATTTGAATTTTGTAATATTGTGCTATTTTAAATAACAATTCCAAAATCTTTTTCATCATGTTTACGGCTTATGAAACTCGTGTGTTTGGTAACCACAAAGGGCATACCTGATTATGACACTGATCCAGTTAGTGATTTAGACCCATCTTCCGACCTCCCTTCGTCAGATCCCATTCTAAAGGCTGTCAAGCTTGCAATTTCACATGAGAGTCATCGTTATTATAGCTACGGGATCTCCATTTCTGTGTTTTACCTGAACTGCATGGATGTAAGTGTTCCTTATCATACACGCATTGAAGGGGATTCAAATTCCGGTCACCTTCGTAAGAATGCAGTGACTGTCAATTTAGCGCTGCTGACAGTGGGACTCGAACCTACTATCTGCCGAATGCAAGCTCACAGTTACGTTACGTAAACCGCGTAACAAATACGTTCGGTAAACTCTTATTCTCTTCCTGACCCTGTGGTATCCTGTGATATCACGGATATCTCAGTGTTACCAACTTACACAGCACTTCGCATTCTTTACCCCATATTGGGTTGCGAATTCTACGCAGCCTTCCATTTTCACGCCCTTCGCGGCCTTTTCTTTCTTTCTTTCTTTCTTTCTTTCTTTCTTCATTTTTCGAAGTGCTGCATTCCTCTCATCTTACTGTTGAGAGAAGATGGTTGCCCAGTTGTACTTCCTCTTAAAACTGTAATAATAATAATAATAATAATAATAATAATAATAATAATAATAATAATAATAATGTTATTAGCTTTACGTCCCACTTACTACTTATAAGGTTTTTGGAGACGCCGAGGTACCAGAATTTTGTCCCGCAGTAGTTATTTTACGTGCCAGTAATCTACCGACACGAGGCTGACGTATTTGAGCACCTTCAAATACCACCGGACTGAGCCAGGAGCGGACCTGTCAAGTTCGAGTCAGAATGCCAGCGCCTCAACCGTCTGAGCCACTCAACCTGGCACCAGTTGTACCCTCGACTGACGGTAAACTCTTGTTCTTATCATCAAAACTACCATCTGTGACATTGTACTCAGCCTACTTTGAGCGAATAGACTAGCATGCACTGTGTGATTTTATGAAGTAGAAATTGATTATCTTCACTTAAGACGTGTGGAGCGTTTTCAATTTTACTACAAAAATGTCAACGTCATTTAATCAATTAAGACAATTGACATCGCATACATTAAACTGTCGTTACTAATTTCCCAAGCATGAGTGATTACGACTGTCCCTAGCTGTCTGCCAAGGTGACCCATCGACACCCACAAGCAAGCCGTACTTTTTTTTCTTATGCTCATTAACTACTCGAGAAATAACGAGGGCGGAACTTTGACTCTCACGACAAGTATCATGTGACACGCGACCTTGAAATTTGTCAAGGTTATATTAAATCATGCTTTGCATCACCCTTCGTCCACATGCGGAGTATTTCATAATCTACTTCTCTAAACAGGTTGTATCAAAATACTAAATGTCTCAATAATAATAATAATAATAATAATAATAATAATAATAATATTAATAATCACCATCATTTCTTTCTTAATCTGTATATCTCCAGGGTTGGTTATTCCCCGGACTCTGCAAGGGATCACACCTCTACCGCCTATAGGGCAGTGTCCTGGGTCGGGAGATACAACTGGGGAGGATGACCAGAATCTCGCCCCGGCGGCGTCAACGGCTATGATGAACAGGGGCCTTGTGGGGGAGGGGAATGGGGATGGGAAGTTTTGAAGGGATAGGTAAGGAAGTGGGAAGGAAGCGACCGTGGCCTTAAGTTAGGTATCATCCCGGCATTTGCCTAGAGGAGGAGTGCGAAACCACGGAAAACCACTTCGAGGATGGATGATGTGGAAAGCGAACCCACCTCTACTCAGTTGACCTCCCGAGGCTTAGTAGACCCCGTTACAGCCCTCGTACCACTTTTCCAACTTTCGTGGCAGAACCGGGAATCGAAACCGTTTCTCCGGGGATGGCAGCTAATCACGCTAACCACTACACCAGAGAGGCGGACAAGAAGAAGAAGAAGAAGGAGGAGAAGAAGAAGAAGAGAGCCTCCGTGGCTGAGGCGGCAGTGCGTCTGCCACTCACCGCTGAGTTCCGTGGTTCAAATCACGGTCTCTCCATGTGAGAATTGTGCTGGACAAAGCGGAGACAGGATAAGTTTTTCTCCGGGTACTCCGGTTTTCCCTGTCATATTTAATTCCAACAACACTCTCCAATGTCATTTCATCTGTCAGTCATTAATCATTGCCCAAGACGAGTGCGACAGGCTTCGGCAGCCGGCACAATTCCTATCCTCGCCGCTAGATGGGAGCTTGTTTAATTCAATTCCTGACCCTGTCGAATGACTGGAAACAGGCTGAGAATTTTCATTTCTGATTATTATTATTATTATTATTATTATTATTATTATTATTATTATTATTATTATTATTATTATTATTATTATTATTATTATTATTGGAGAATAAGACATACTGGTGCAGTACAGAGAAACAGCTTGCGCTACTCGACTAACAGTGTTACCTACTGCTATCAAAGGTTTGCTGGTTGTAAAAGACTATGAAACTTACAATGCCATCGGAGTCAATTCATTTGCACTGCTTTAACCCAGAAAAACTACTCATTTTAGTTCAAGCACTTATAATTCCACTCAGACTTTGCTTCGCGTTAATCAGTAATTAATCTCAAAGAAAGACGTTTAGTGTTGCTGTTCTTGATCTTGGGTCGAGATTGTTTTCCTACAGGAAAATCTACATTTAATGTCCCCACCACAGCAATTATCTTTATCTGTGCGCCAGAAAACCTAATATGAAATGTTTGTCAGGAAGTTCTTCAGCGAATCTCTATTTCCTCGCATGAACACATACATTGGATACTCAAAATGTGTATCTGTATATCGAAGTCCATCTGTTCCCGTCGATGAAATGAAATGTCGTATGGCTGCTAGTGCCGGGATATCCCAAGACGGGTTCGGCTCGCCAGGTGCAAGTCTTTCTATTTGACACCCGTAGGCGACCTGCGCGTCGTGACGAGGATGAAATGATGATGAAGACAACACATACATCCAGCCCCCGTGCCATTGGAATTAACCAATTAAGGTTAAAATCCTCGATCCCGCCGGGAATCGAACCCGGGACCCTCTGAACCGAAGGCCAGTACGCTGACCGTTCAGCCAACGAGTATTCCCGTCGATGACAGGTAACAACATGTTAACATTTCACGGCTAGCTTACGACCCTTGAGGGGTTCCCTCTCTCCGAAGGTCAGTAGTGGAGGTCAGCTAGATCCACTACGGACCTTCGTAAAGAGCAGATTCTTGAAAAAGCCGACCACATTTTCCAGTGAATCGTTGAGCGCTATGGTTCTACAAAGAATATCCTCCCATCACTGTACACGAATTCCGGCTCCATGTCTAATGGTTGGTCCAAGCGGTCCCAAGTTCGATTCCGGACCGGTTCGGGGATTTTAACCTTTATTGGTTACTTCTGATGTTTCGGAGGCTGTGTGTGTGTGTGTGTGTGTGTGTGTGTGTGTGTGTGTGTGTGTGTGTGTGTGTGTGCGTGACGCCTTCAGCATTCAAATCCATCATAGCTTGGGCCCCATTTGCATAGACGCGCAGGTCGCTCATCAGGATTCAACTCGAAAGACCTACAGCAGACTTCTACGTAGGCTAAAGCAGACTATTTGTACCACCAATCATCCTCGTCGTACCGAGTGACTTGACTACGTGTTGGTTGCTAATTTGTATATTTTGCATTCGGGATATAATGGGTTCAAATTCCACCGTCAATAGTTCTAAGGATGGTTTTCCGGCAGGTTTCCATTTTCACTCCAAGCAATTGCCGATGCTGTAACTAATACCACCACAGCCACTTTCCCAGGAATAGCCTCTCCTTATCACAGCGTCGCCAGAAATCTTTGAGCATTTGTGCAGCATTAAACTGGAAACTCCAAGAAAAAATAATTCTTCCTTACTTTCGTTTGTTACCTATAGCTTACGAATTAAATACGCCGTGTCAATACAGCCATCGGTCGGTAGATTCTAGTTGTTTTACGTCGCACCGACACAGATAGGTATTTTGGCGACGATGGGACAGGAAAGGGCTAGGAGTAGGAAGGAATCGGCCTTGGTCTTAATTAAGGTACAGCCTCAGCATTTCCCTGGTGTGACAATGGGAAACCACGGAAAACCATTTTCAGGGCTGCCGACTGTGGGGTTCGAACCTACTATCTCCCGAATACTGGATACTGGCCACACTAAAGCGACTGCAGCTATCGAGCTCGGTGGTCGGTAGGTGCAGAGTGGGTCTCGGCCCATAAGTGGACACATCTGGTCCGTGGTCCAACAGCTCTGCACTCTGACCAGCCAATCGAGCAGAGGAGAGGTGGCCACGGCTCGACCGTGGCTCTACGCCTCTGCATTCGGGAGACGGGACAGGGCTGGACCTCACGGCTGGCCCCAACCGTCGGCTGTCCAGAGAATGTTTTTCCGTGGTTTTCTATTCTCCTGCACCAAGGCGAATGTCGGGACAGTTCCTAGTATAGGCCACGGCTGCCAACCCCCCTCACCTTGTCCGTGCATCTCCTTCACCGTAAGAAATCTCCTGGCCTAAGAGACGGCGCTACCGTCTAAGAGGCCCGCCTCCTCCTTCAGGGAAGGAATGACAACGTTCCTAGTAGTACAACCATCGTAAAGCAAAATTAGTACTCTATGATTTGTTTTCATGGACGAAATGAACTTTCTTTTTTAAAAAATAATTTGGAGGAAATGTGTTGGATCGGTGATATATATAGTAACTTAGATCTCGATCTGAGTGTCCTGGGTTCGAATCTGAGTGAATTCGGGCGGGATTTTCAGTCGAACCAGCGCAAGGTGCCAGAGAGTTTATTTGGTCTTAAAGCTCACGTGGGAAGTGTGATTTGGATTCAACGAGGCACTTCGCTGAGTTTGACAATGTTTCCACCTGTCCAGGTTACTCAATTCTTCCTTTCCTATCTGACCTCCCTCGGTAAACTCTCGTTTTCATCCGGTACCGATGATATTAGGTCTGCGAGACCTCAATATCCTTTATTCTCCACGCCCTCTGCGACCAATTGCTATGGGAAAACTTTTCTTCATAGAACCTGACGTCATTCTTCTTCTCGTCCGAGCCAAGTTAAGATATGATTATCTGTGTGTACTTACCCTTAAAGCAGTAATCACCACCACCGCGACTATCATCACCACGCGATCAAGTCTTAAGTCAAACCTGGGTGATCTGCCGAGACCAGATATATAGGAAAAATGCCTTAAAACAAATAATATTCATTTATACCTCTTTCAAATCTCAAATTTGATTAAATGCACAAAATTTGAAATAATTCCTGAAAGGTAATCTGTTGATGTACTTATTTATTTACTAACCGCTGTACTAATTATATATAATCTATCACCTCTTTACGATCCTCTCATTCATTTAAACGCGTAACATACGAAGTAATTATTCAACTAATTAAAAAGTCAACTAGAGCACAGACACCAAGCAGGCATATTGTAGATCAAGGTCCTCGAATGTAGGTCATCTAGGGAGAAACAGTAACAAGCTGCTGACTTGCTTGGTTAAAATAAAGTTATCTATAAAGTTCTTGCTCGAATTATTCAGCCGTACTTCGCATTATTCTATCATAAGTTTGCAGCAGAGTTCATGAACTGAACTGACTTCAATACTTCAACTAAAGTTCTTCTCTCCTTTTTCAGGTCAAATACTTGGCACTGCTGGTTAATTAATTCGTCAAAGGCAAAAATGGATTAAATTAAGTAAAGATAATTTTAAGGAAATATTGACTTAACCATGTACATTTCACAATGCCGTAAACAATACTGTATATATAGTTGCATATAAGTTCATCTTAATTTTAAATTTGTGTGCCTCCTGTCGCTCAATCCACAAGTCTCTGTCAAGGAATTGTGCACTTCCACAATCCTCTATTTGCAACTAGTTCTTTAGCCTTATTTGTTCCACAACTATTTTTAAATAATTAGAAACTGTGTCTAAGCTCCCACTCTGTTATTTCCAGAGTCGACTCCATACTATTATAGGTAACTTATTCTCCTCTACTCGCCTCACATGACTCCGCCACTGAAGAAAAATTTCTTCCATCGAATTAATTCCTAACTTTGGTTTCGACTCCGTATTCCAAATAAGTTCGTCCCATTGTTCCCACCTGTACTAGCAACTATTCTAGCTACTTTCGTGTTTACTTCCAACGTATGGATGAGGTACCCTCAGACTATCAGGATTTCACTCCTGAACAGCAAGTCAGCGCGTTTTTCGGAGATACTGAAGTGCCGGAATTTTTTCCCGCAGGAGCACTTTATGGGGAGTTATGATTGAAATTCGGAACTTCTACAATTTACTACTTACGAAAACCAAATTTAAAATACAAGTACATATTAATAAGATAATAGTGGACCAGTGATGCTCCGCAGTTTTCGTTACAAATAGGTCAGATAACACGTCTTGATATGCCTGTCGTAGTCATATTGTTTTTTCTGCCTTTGTCAGTAGTTTAATGAACGTTTAATACCGGTATATAATAACGGGTTCATTCGTAATATAGTTTATAACTAAAGCCCGGATTTTTTTTGTGTCGGCCACTCGCTCTTCCACAATGTAGCAAGAGTAACATAAATTATAGGGGTTCCGATGGGCCGTACCCCTAATGTTTATGCAAACCCCATAGCACAGTCGTTGTGAAGGTAGAGTACACTTGCTTCAGTAATTTTGCACTCTAACCTATTAATGCATAAAAATCCAGGCTCTAAACATTTCTTCTCATGCAGTATTCACTGTGCTTCGACCATTCGCCAGTATGTGGAACTCAAATTTTTAAACGATCTTGCCCGAGGTAGTGCAACAATTAGCCGTGACTGAATACTGGTTCTGGTAAGTAGACACCCTTTTTTCAAGAGTTGTCCCTGCGCTTTATTACTGGTAATGGTCATACCTCGACTTGATAACTTCCCGTCTGTGCATACGTCGATGTTCTCTATCTTTTATTAATAATGTTATTTACTTTACGTCCCTGTAACTAACTTCACGGTTTTTTGGAGACGTCGAGGTGCCGAAGTTATGTTCCCTGCCTACAGTTTCGGAGACGGGAAGTCATTCACTCAAGACCGCTCGAGGAAACCAGATATCAATTTTAAACTGTAAATAGATAATTAATATTTTCGTGTCGCAGGACACAAGGAATGTGTTGTTCCGACTGTAAATAGATGATTAATGTTATCATGTCCCAAGACACAAGGACGACTACCGCCTGCTAATGTGACTAATGTGTTTCTAAAAGTGTAAATAGTTACTTATTGCTATCATGTTCCCGAGGAAAGCTGCCGCCAACTAATGTATTTATCGCTTAAGGCAATAACTACTTCCTCTTATTGACTGTTTGTCCCTTATCTTACAGTATGTATGTCATGCTGAAGCCAGCGGCACTGTTGACCTAAACCAACATTCGCTCTAATAATATTTCTGTCATACTTGTTAATGATAAGTAAAAGTTATCTTAGTATAAAAGCAAGCTCCACATATGTATCAGGGCTCACAACATTAGGTTAAGTCTTATGCCCGGTTTCTGGAATGGTGAGATATCTTTCCGATAGCTATTGCTTTGTTACAGCTGTCGACTCGATAAATCTTCGCTGCGTTGCACAGCGAAACAGCAGCTAACTTATCGAACTGTCAACTATTGGCTCGTTGATCAATTTTCATAAATACACACTAGATGCCACCCCTCGTACTGCTTTGTTTTTGTGCATTAGGTGTGTTCCCTAGATTGCCAGGCGCATTTGCACAAGTAATGCATCGCATTTGAGCTTTCTGTGCAGCTCCTATTATCCCCTCTTTGCCACGCAGCAAGAAATGAGTATTATACTAGCTCTTGCAGACGTGGGTGTCAGTTTCGTAGTGTTTAAGGGCTCTCAGGAGAATTTTACATTGTTTGAGGATTTCTAATGAAATATGCACACGAGTGGCACATGTCACGCACAATCCAGTTTGCACTGAGCCTTATACGTACACCGTATTTCTTCCCTGCTATTACAAAATATGAACATTGTTTGATCACAGTATAACGATATATATCGGGTAATTAACATAATTGTGCGCGTAGAGGCACGCGGCTGTGAGCTTGCATCCGGGAGATAGTAGGTTCGAATCTCACTGTCGGCAGCCCTGAAGATAGTTTTCCGTGGTTTCCTATTTTCACTCCAGGCAAATGCTGGGGCTGTACCTTAATTAAGGACACGGCCGCTTCCTTCCAACTCGTAGGCCTTTCCTATCCCATCGTCGCCATAAGTCCTATCTGTGTCGGTGCGACGTAAAGCCCCTAGCAAAAAAATTAACATAATTATATAACTTGTTAGTTCCATGTAATGTAATATCGTTAATTAAAAACAACCCCACGATAAAAGTATATGCTCACTGCCAATGCAAGTAGGCCTGCAGTAGGCCTACTACGATAACTGTGTAATTATCTGTTATACTCAGTTACTGGTACCGGTGCTTTTATGGGCATGAATGCAGTCACCGATACAAATATGATAAGACTCAGTAGTACTGAATCTTAAAGGGTATCCTAATTAATAATTGATCAACAGGGGACAATGGAAAATTATTAGTCACAGGACGCAAATTGTCGCCTGTAACCTCTACCAAACCTATGGCAGTATATTTGTTTAGCCTCAATCTGTCTTTGAATTCGTTTTCACTACTGTATATTTCATTAGAATATTAGGCCGTCGATGATATAATCGTGGTCGTTCTAGAATGTTGACCATTTCTACAATTTTTCGTCGGAAGAAGATGAGAAAGCCATAGAAAATTTTATCAAACACAAGCTTAGCTGCCTATACTGAAGTACTGCGCACGCGCCCACCAAGTTAACAAATAGATATATCCTGCTCAGGGCCCTCTAAGTTAGCAAGCGATTCGTCGAACCGATAGCTGTATCTTACGTTCGTGCAACGCCAAAACACAAGTTAACCATTCGATACCGCTATAGGTTCGATATCTCACGTTCCAGAAACCGGGCATTAGTGTGTAGACCACCAGGTCATATTCGACTTGAGAATAAATCATTGATAAAATTTGTGACTTCTTACTCTGCCACCAGTCAGTACTGCGAACCGACGGTCGAACTTGTGACCATTGTAGTAAATCCAAAAAACGACTACAAAAACTTAACTCCGAAATCTTGACCCGCAGGAGTTCTTTTACGTGCCAGTAATTCTACCAATACGAGGCTGACGTATGTGAGCACCTTCAAGTACCACCGGACTGAGCCAGGATCCAACTTGCCAAGTTGGGGTCAGAAGGCCAGTACCTCAACCGTCTGAGCTACTCAGCCCGGCAGTTTAAACTAAAATTATAGAAGATACACGTTTCAGAACGCTCACCCCATAATGGTTAGCGAATATTCTTGGTCATCTGTCATGTGTATTTAGTACTTCAACATTTCTATTATCTTGAGGAAACACAGCAGCCGAACATACGCACATTGTAACGTATGCAGATGATACAGTCATTTATGTTGAGGATGATAGCGGGAATCTCGTCAGATGAAGAGGAAATCAAGAACTGCTTAAAGTAAAGCATGATTAGATCATAATGAAGTGTTTTTAAAAATTAACAAGACAAAATTAATGAATTTTTCAATAACAGATACAAAGAATGATTTGATGAATTGATTGTACACAACATCAACTGTAAACTTAATTGTAACTGCTACAAAATTTAAAAAAGTAATGTGAAGTATTTGATATTATTAATTGACGCGAACATGAAATGGAAAAATCAGATTATCGATTTAAGAAAAGAAAGTCAGAAATACTGTTTATATATTTCACAATTTAAGATACATATCCAGTATGAAATTGTTAAGACAGGTTTATTACGCTTTGGTTCAGTCTAATGATAGCTACGGAATATTGGCATGGGGAGGAGCTTACAAAAAGTTTATCAATAAAATACAATTTTTTCAAAACATTTTATTAGGAATAACGTACCAGAAAGAACGATTATACCCAAGTAGTCAATTACATGCTAATAATAATAATAATAATAATAATAATAATAATAATAATAATAATAATAATAATAATAATAATCGTATGGCCTCAGCTACCGTGTGCAGACATTTCTATTTGACGCCATCTGGCTGTCTGCTCGTCAATTTCGACGTTCCGTTTTACTCTAGGTCCGCTAGATGGCAGACAGAGTAAACCGGATCTCTCTTGGGCGTCTATGGCTGAGATTTAATTAATTTTGTCGGGTGAATACCAAATGTATCACCAGAGATCTTTTACATGCCGACATCGTACGACATGGAGTGTCGAATGGACTTTTTTCCGCCCTTCAAAAATCCGACTACCTCTGTCGGGTTTGAACCCGCTATCTTGGGATTCGGAGTAGTGATGGGACATTCGATTCATTTTACTGAATCGATTCATTTGATTCCGTTCACGTTACTGAATCGATACAGTGATCCGATTCACGGCTCATTGGTCACTGCTCCTACTGCATCAGTGTAGTATGTGCTGGTAAGACAGCAGCAACAGCATTCACTGCTCGCAGCTGCCATCTCGTCTTCATACTATGAACTCCTTTCTTAGAAAAAATGCTAGTTACTCTAATACATCGAAGGTTTCCGGCAACGCAGGGTAGGAAAGGTTAGGATTAGGAAGGTAGCAGCCATGGCCTGAATTAAGGTACAGTCCCAGCATTTCCTGGTGTGAAAATGGGGAAACTACGGAAAAACCATCTTAACGGCTGCCGACGGTGGGATTCGAACCCACCATCCCCCGAATGCAAACGCATAGCCACGCGATATTAACCGCACGACAACTCACTCAGTCTTTTTTAAAAAAGTATTTTTCTATCAGCTGAGGATTTTTTTAAATCGTCATATTTTGTATAGGCTACTCGAGATGTACAGTAGCCCGCTGGTTTTCTGATTCAACATACTGTTATTGCGTCTGTCCACATATGATTGAAGTCTTGTGCAACGATGTGACATATGAACTGAGAAAATACTGAGCCGTTCTTCCCAATATAAAACAGGTACTTTTGAGTGGTCATGACTCATGAGCATGACTCACAGTCATAGTGCAGGCTAGAGTCGAGTTTAACTGTCAAATGTCAACTAAGTTATAATACTAAGATTCATTAAACTAATAAATAGTATAACCTAATAGCCTACCTACTTACTAGCTACTTCATAATTATGTTGTGACTACCTTTTTAACACTGCAAATAAATCCATCTATTATTTAAACCTCCCTGTACGAAGAGGACAGTGAATGCAAATGGGTATTATTTTCAAATGAGCTGAGCTCGAGAGTCCATTATAGCATACGATTCTTTCAGTCTAGCATGTCTCACTGTACGTCTCGCTGCAGCGGAAGCTCGGCTCTCCGCGTGTCCAGTGATCCGATAAGGAGCCGTGTGTATCATGTGTCTCACTGAGCCGCGCTCGTTCACGATTCTTTCGATGTGCCATGATTCACTGTATGCCTCGCTGCAGCGGAAGCTCGGCTCTCCGCGTGTCCAGTGAGCCGAAGGAGCCGTGTGTATCATGTGTCTCACTGAGCCGCGCTCGTTCACGATTCTTTCGATGTGCCATGATACACTGTCTCGCTGCAGCGGAAGCTCGGCTCCCCGTCAACGTCCAGTGAGTGCGCCACTCAGCACTGTCCGCTGGGAGTAAGCTGAATCGTGTGCCGTGAGCTCGCCTTTCCTGTGAATCGATTCACTCGGACACTTCAATGAATCGATACACTGCTTCGAATCATGCATTCAGTAGCCAACACTAATTCGGAGGCCGACACTCTACCACGGATCCACAGAGGCTTATACACTGCCTGACAAAAGAAATTTAAGCACCCAGAAGGAGTGGCTGAAAGTGAATGAAACGACATATGCTGGAAGACCATGTGCTTTTGTTGAACTGATTACAATATGGGATGAAACAGACAAGGCCACTGGCATTTACAGGTGGAATGTTGGCGCCAGGTCAATAGGGTGTCGCCCCCCTCCCCCATCCCCTGTCCGCAATGCATGCCTTTATGCGGTTCATAAAGGTGTCAAATACCCCGCAGTTCTTGCAGCTGTCCTTCCAGATCCCGCAGGTTGGTACTGGGACGGAGTCACCTTGCAATGTAATCCCACACGTGTTCAATGATATAGGGGTCCGGGGATCTTGTACCTCAACATGCTCTGCACAGTCCATGGACACATGTGCTGTGTGTGGACGTGCATTATGTTGCGGGAACGCTGTCCTATGGCGCTGTGCCATAAAGGGTAGGACGTGCGGACACAGAATGACTGTGACGTATCGCTGTGTCGTCAAAGTCTTCCGAAGCACAATTAGAGGTGACCTGAACGCATATGCTATGGCTCCCCACACCATGATACCAGGGATTACGCCTGTGTCTTTTTCCACAATATGGACAGGATCTTCCCCCTGCTCTCGGAGCCGCCAAAGCCGCGCACGATGATCAAAGGAGATTATGGAGAAGCGGGACTCATGACTGAACATGATGCGACGCCAGTCGCCCTCTGTCCATGCCTCCCGGGCAAAGCACCTCTCCAAAGGCAGGTGTTGGTGTTCTGGTGTCAATGGCAACCGACGCCTGAGGCGGTAGGACCCCAATCTGACGGATGCAAGTCGTCGAGATACTGTGCGGGAACTCACAGGATGTTGTAGAGTCTCCAGTACATGTTCGCGGATGGCGGGTGTGGAAGTTATGGGATCCCGCATTGCATGGCGCTCCATACGACGGTCCTCCCTCGGGGTGGTGTTACTTGGTCGACTCGAATCTGCACGACCTGGTAGGGTGCCTTCATGTACCCATTGAATCCAACATCGGGCCACTGTGACGTCTGAATGGCCCACATTCCTGGCAATTACACGAAAAGACAAGCCAGCCTCATGCAGTCCCACAGTGCGGCCTCTATCTAATGCTGGTGGTTAGGCTGTCTAACGCGTCTGCGAGGCATCGCGGGTGCTTCGTCCTGTACGTAGTTCTCTCTGCATGTCTTGCTTAACTGTCTGACTTACAGCAGTTGACTGGTAACAATTCATCACCAACAGGACAGTTCCATCACAAATGCAATATAGTGGGTTTTCTACACATTACAGATCCTTGTAAATCTAATCATTGACTCACACATCAATTGTATGCATGTATACCGAAACTGGATAATATTGGACCACTCCTTCTGGGTGCTTAAATTTTTACTCAGGCAGTGAATGTATTTGATATATACAAATATACTAACAAAAAATTTAACTGAGAACATTAAACATGAATATTCAACACGTCCTAAGATGTACCACCGTTGTATGTTATACAAACCCAAACATTTTTCGGAGTATAGTGGGTTAGAACGCCACTGTCGGTAGCACTGAAGATGGTTTCCGTGGTTTCCCATTTTCACACCAGGTAAATGCTGGGCTGTATCTGAATTAAGGCCACGTCCGCTTCCTCCCCACTCCTAGCCCTTTCCTATCCCATCTTCGCCATAAGACATGTCTCTGTCGGTGTGACGTAAAGCCAATTGTAAGAAAATAACATAACAAAACGCAATTTCCTCTACTCTCTAGGCAAGCAGAACTTACACCACCAAGGTCAGTATAGAACATACTTTTATGAGCTGTGGGTGGATGTGTCCGTTTGGATTCTCCAATAATGTATATTACAGTTATTTATGATCGATCAGCTGTTTTGTATATTTTGTTTGACACTCCTTTCTTAGGCTCAAGATAGCAAAATGAACCCAGCACTCCAGCTGATTTTAATGTTTACAATCGAGGACCCTATTAATTTAATACAGTAGCCCCTTAAAGAATCCGTTTTCATAGTAACAAAATTCAGGTCCGGACAGGCTAGTGGTTTCTGTTATTCTTTATTACAAGTTTGGCTGTAGATAAAAAAACAGAAAGAATGAAGGAAATAAATAATTAAATGAAATTGTTCCATTAAGTGCCCTCAACTTAGTATCTTAGGAACAGAAGGACGGTTACCAACGGACTGCGACGCTAGGTGGTCAAAGGAAGGAAGGAAGGAAGGAAGGAAGGAAGGAAGGAAGGAAGGAAGGAAGGAAGGAAACAAAGAAAATAGGAAGGAATAAACAAAGAAAGAAAGAAAAGAAAGAAAGAAAGAAAGAAAGAAAGAAAGAAAGAAAGAAGGTTGGAAACTGTAGAAAGGAATGAATTAACGAAGTTTGATTAAGTTTTCTGGCTTGGGGACTGGGTGTTTGTGTCTGTTCCAACACTTTCCTCTTCATATGCAGACAACACATTACACTATCAACCGCCACAGAAACACATAATAGTGATTCAATCCTTCCATATAAGGTTGGCGTAAGGAAGGGCATCCGGCCTTAAAACAGGGCCATATCCGCATGTGCGACACAATTCGCACCCGCGACCACACACGTGTGGGTAAATCGGTAGTAGAAGAATGAATGAACGAAGGAAGAGAAGAAAAGAGAATAAAGAAAAGAAGGAATGTTGGAAAGAAAGTAGAAAGGAAAGATCGAATGAAGGCAAAAAACAAAGAAGGAAAGACAAAAATGACGAAAAAAGAGGGGAAAAGAAGCGAGAAATAAGTTAATGGACAAAAAAAATTAGGGAGAAAGAACGAGAGAAAGAAATTAATAAATTAATGAAGAAAAAAATAAAAAAGAGGGACGGAGAAAGAAAGAAAGAAAGAAAGAAAGAAAGAAAGAAAGGAAAGAAAGAAAGAAAGAAAGAAAGAAAGAAAGAAAGAAAGAAAGAAAATGTACCAGTTTACATTCAGTATAATAATAATAATAATAATAATAATAATAATAATAATAATAATAATAAAAATAATGGTAGTGGTAGTTGTTTTTGATGTTACTGGGCTATGAGCTAATATCCTTCAGCCACGAGAATCTCCGAACTTTGCCTGGAAGAATACTCGCAAATATTTAACGCACTTGTAGGTCAGGTGACCTCCGTTTATCACAGTTACACACTGTTATATGACAGCAGAAGGAAACAGAACAAACTGCACAGAAATCTCGTAGTTCTCAGTCAGGCAAACAGTGGTTGTACGGTTGAATATGAACTTCATAATTTAAGGCACCATCTTAATTCCTCTGCTATTTTATTTCTGAAAAAATTCTACATTTAGTTTGACGATACTTTGTCGAACAAGAGCAGGTACTGCGGTTCGCAAGTTCAAGGTGTTGCAGTCAGTTTTAATAAGGGGCAATTGGTAATCAGACGATCTAAGCACCTCCTTACGACCAATCACGCACGAGGTACAGTAGATGTGTGGGCGCTGCGCTCTGCTTTCGTGAGGAGTAATCAGATCGGCAGAACCTTGCGATTCGCGTGTCAAGGTTTCTAGTACTTGCAGCTAGCTTGTAATGTTCATCTACATTCTGCTTCTTCCTCTCTCTCTTCACCATCACTCTGGTGTGCAGGAAGATGTTTGAACACTCCTGTAAACAGTAATCCTTACTTGTCGTGACAGAATCTCATCGTTGTTGTACTAAGGCAGGACTCAACTGAAATATTGGTCCAAAAATAGCTCAAGAAACAAAAAAAAAATGAAGGGGAGCTGTGTCAAACTAGCTGCACGTCTTTTGGGTGTTAGAATTAACAATGTGCAGAGTTAAGATTTCGCCTAGAGAGATTTTTGTCCAGAAAACATCTTTATATTCTGCTTGGAGATGGCGTCTACTAGCACTGAAACACCCGTCACAAAACGTGACGCTATTTTGCAATGCTGATATCTCCAGATATATTTATGTATATCACCATTATGATTATTATTAGCGTATGGTAACGTACACAAAACAATACAAAGATTAAATATAAATGAACAGTAAGCACAAACCATTATATACATAATTATAAGATATACACATAACATTGAAAACAATCATGCAAGCAAAAGGGTTCAAAGATTTAGATCTAAATTCTCTAGCCATTGTATGGCCTCAGCAGAAGCCACCACAAAGTCCTGGCTAGATCCAGCGAATGCCCTTCCAATGCATTCGGTGACGATATGGTCGATAGTCTGTTTAAGTGCACCACAGTCACAGGCTGAGGAAGATCTCATCCCCCATTTAAACATCATTGAACCACATCTCCCGTGGTTAGTACGGACTCTGTTGAGGGCTACCCATGTCTTGCGGGGCAAATCAAAGCCAGTTGGAAGATTCTTATAATTGAACAATGTCCGCCATTGAGTCGGAGCTACGCTGTTCCACTCTTGTTGCCAATCTTCTTTTGTTGCAAAGAAGAACTCTTAAGCTACAATTTGACGCAAATTCAGTAACGTCAGACTCAAACCAAGATGGCCGCCAAATAAGAACCTATTTTGGCGGCAATCGTTTTAACATCGCAACAGTCAGTCTGCTTTCAAAAAACGAAGTGTCGTTTGGAAGCCTATAAATACCCTACAAAATTACTTTTAAATCATTTCAGTTGGTGAAGCCGTTAGCAGCGGATGTCTCTTTGAAAATGTTTAAATTTGCGGCAAATCTTCGAAATTTGAAACAGTGCAAAGCAATATTCCGCCCATATTGTATGTTAAGAAGAATGAGACTATATGAAGTCAGTCTCTATGACTAACTGCTTAGCACACTGCTCTTTGCTGTAAGGGTTCCTGGGGTTGGTTCACAGCTGGGACGAGAATTTTAACCTTCATTGGTTAATTAGTCTTTCTCAGAGACTGAGTATCTGTTTTATCTTCTACCTTACACACTGAGCGACCAAACGTAATACAAAGACTCGGAATGTGATGTTAATAACGAGTTGCTCCTACGCGAGCCCTCAAGGACGGCAGCAGTACGGCGAGACATCGACTCTAAGAGGGGTTGGAATTGTTCTGAAGGGGATCTGGACCCACACTTCTTGCACTGCTACCCACAGTCGATGTTGTGTAGTCGGTGTGGGGTTCATGGAACGTACACCAGTATCGACAGCATTCCATAAATTCTCGACTGGATTAAGATCGGGAGATCTGGAGGGCCAATCTGTGGTCGTAACTTCACTGGAGTGCTCCTCCAACCATCTGCGTGCCACCACACAGCGGTGTCATGGCGCATTGTCCTGTTCAAACATGGCATCTCCATCAAGGTACTCTAGGACCAGAAAGGGATGCAGATGGTCTGAAAGAATTTCCACGTAACGTTCACCTATCAGCACTCCCTGCAGCCAGAAAATGGGGCGTAATTACGACCATGAGAACGCCACCCAGACCAGAACTGAGCAACCTCCCGCCTGGACACAACCTTGTTGACACGCAGGATCCATAGCTTCATAGGGCATACGCTACACTTTCACGTGACCATCAGCTCGATACAACTGGAACCAGGATTCAATGGTCCATACCACACTGCTACTGTTTCATGGTCCATTGCCGATGTTCGCGACCCAATGCACGTCGTTGAGTTCTGTGTCGAGGTGTCAGCAAAGGGACACGAGTTGGTCGTTGTCTGGTGAAATCTATGCGGTGCAGTTGCCACCTTACAGTCCTGGTAGAAATGGGTTCCTGACTCCCAACATTCAACTGGGCCTCACAGTATCCCGTCGAGTGCCCAGTAGGGTTCTGCGAAGGTGACGTGAAAACCTGTCGTCTTCCCGTGCGGCGGTTTACGCGGGAGGTAACATTCTCTCTGCGATACTGAAGATCCACCCTCGATACTGTCGACCTCAGAAACCCGAATTCGCTTGTAATCTCTGCAATGCTATGACCCATGCGCCGATGATCATCCCACGTTCAAAGTCGGTTAACTCGCGACGAGTTGCCATCCTCACGACACTGGTGTCTGTGACAGACTGCTCAGCTAGGCCGGAGATAGCCGCAATGCTTCAGGGGTCATAGACGGCTCATTTTCTAATGGGACACCTCTTCCCGTGACTTTTGGCCACTCAGTGTATATCATTATTGGTAGAGGCAGAGTCGTATAGGTCCCCAATGGACGCTAAATCAAAAGACCTGTAGCTGGCCTCTACAGGCTTATTTTATTATTATATCTATATGAAGTGCAATAGTACGGACGTATTGAAGAAATACTCGTATATTGAATAATTTCTTATATTCTGAAAGGCTGCACGTGTTCAATGCATATTTTTCAAAAAGAGCAAAAGAACAGCTTTCGCAGAATTTCTTGTGGACCATCTTAATAAAAACGATCTTTCACTAATTATATAACCCAAGGTCCAACCTTCAAATTAAGCGTAGATTAGTACAGCTTACTGCTTTACTGAGTGCGGAAACGAGTACACATTTTGGGAGGGAAAAAGTAATTATGAGGTATAAATTAGGATCTATTCAATACTATACCGGAGATGAAAAACATCACAAATTTAGCATGTTGTATTGATCACACTATACGTAGTATACTTAGAAGGCGGTAAATGTGAGTAGTTTTTCATAACTTGTAAAATGCAAATTTGAGTGGAAGACAGGCCGTGTGAAGTTGTGAGAGGAAATTGCTAAAGGAACGATATGCGTGATAAAGAACATGCATATGCGAAACGTTTCACAGCCGTTGCTATCTACGTATGAAGAACGGGAATTTCCTTAACGTCACTGTTACGTCGGAAGTGACGGCCTTGTTTTCACAGCCCTTGTTGGAAATTGTGATAATAGGTTAGTTGGAACTGTAAGGCTCGGATCACACGAGTGTACAAAGTTCTCCGTTGCATCGTACGTTCTTTACATGGCGGACTTTACTGAGGACACCACATGGATATAGAATGTGATGTCAAGTTTTCTTCTTGCAACTGTAGCTCTGCGCCCCTCTTCGTTTTCCTTACCTCAAAGTATCTATGACTTCGGCTAAAAGAACCAATGAATTCGTCGACAGAGTTGTCGAACTGATCTCTGCTCATTTCGTAAGAAAACTTAAGTTCCACTGATTCACGCTTTTATTGGTTCCATCGGTTTTTAACTCTCATTTTGAGAGGGAAATTCTTCGTTATTGGTTTCATCGCCTTTTGAAGCGGTAGAGTGGTTTGTGGTAGGCTGCCTCTGTACTATTATTTTGTGATATATATTAGGACGAGATGGATTTTCGTGCGTAATGCGTAATGAGTTTTTGTAGTGCTTGTCGCAGTGGGGACAGGGTAATCGTAGTTTTCCATTCGAACTTAAGTTCCCGGTGCTGCTTATTTACTGGCTTTCACGAATTTCGTCTCCATATCATAAGATGTAATGCATGTGACGCTGTTAGCAAGCTTTGCTATTTGTTAGTTTGACATTCCTTATCAGGTTATGCTCTTATAAATTATTAACTGCAAAATCTATACGATTAAATTGAGATTAGTAATGTTATACGTAGATTGTGCAATACAACCACCTGGCGTACAGACAATGCGCGGCCCCTGACCTTAAGATGTATTACTATAAAATGCTATCAACAATTCTCTGTAAGGTTACAGATAAGAAAAAGAGGACCGAAATGCTTCTTAGCTTAATAATAACGAATGAACTCCAAAAACTGATCAAAAGTACTCTTTCGGAAACCTCATATAAAAAACGTTAAATAATATCTCCGTAACAACCATATTAACAAATATCAATTGTATCAAATGAAAGACAGTACCACCAAATAAATTAAAATAAATCGGAAAGCAGCAGAAAGAAACTTGAAAGTTGACTTCATATAAAAATACTACCAAATCATGACAAAACGGTGAAATTATTCTTTCTATACGATATATATAGAATATACAAACTTTAATTTCAACAAATTTCAAAGGAAAAACTTTCAAAGTACGTCTGTAGATATTTCACTATAAGGTACGATGCGTACTTTTGTCTGTCAGTCTGTCAGTCAGTCAGTCAGTCAGTCCTAATCCTGTAAACGTTGGATAGAGAAGTGGCCGTGATCGTTAAGGTACTGAATCCTAAACAGTCTGACTCCGTGCTTAACCGGTTCGAGTCCCGTTGGTCGAAAAAATGTTCACCATCAGAATGTTGGCCGGCAGGGTAGGGGAGGTGGTGGTATACAATTTCTAATCACTAGATTGCGTGCCAAAAGCCTGGATTAAATTCCAAACCTCTCCGCAGTGCTCATATGGAGTGAGGGCATATGACGCTGTTGATGGTGATTCGTCCGTTAAGCCTTGAGCAGACCCCTTGGTGATATTCGACGAGAGCAGGCTATGTGCCGGCACCGGATTTCACCCTCTCCCTATTATCATATATCACGTAATTCATTTCACTCATTAACTCCTCTGATGAGGTTGACGTCAGGAAGGGCATCCGGTCGCAAAAATGCGCCACGACAGATTTCACGTCATCTCATACCCGACCCCGTAGAGAAACGCGACAAGAGTTGGTTAAACAAAAGGACTCCTGCGGGACAAAATTCCGGCACCTCGGCGTCTCCGAAAATCGTCAGAAACTAGTTAATGGGACGTAAAAAACAATATCATTATTTTTATTATTAGATTTTTTTATATTTAATTTGCTCAATTTATTAACTTAACTACGAATATATACAGTATATATCTCGGGTTTTGCACACTATTCATATTTAAAATCAGTGTCATGTGTATTTTTGCTCAATTTACCGTTCCCAAACCTAATTTGTCCTTGGTGTACATTACCTGAAGTCCTATATACACTGTGACAAATTGTCTGTCATACAACTCAGTATGAGCCGCGAAGCTGTGGAACTGGTGGATTCGAACACCAACATCGGCAGCCCTGAAAATGGTTTTTCCGTAGTTTCCAGTTTTCACACCAGGAAAATACTGGGCGGCATTTTCATTAAGGCCACATCCGGTTCCTATTTGCGTTAGTCCGTTGATGTGAAGTGAAATGAAATGAAATGGCGTATGGCTTTTAGTGCCGGGAGTGTCCGAGGACATGTTCGGCTCGCCAAATGCAGGTCTTTTGATTTGACTCCCGTGGGCGACCTGCGCGTCGTGATGAGGATGAAATGATGATTAAGACGACACATACACCCAGCCTCCTTGTCAGCGAAATTAACCAATTATGGTTAAAATTACCGACCCTGCCGGGAATCGAACCCGGGACCCCTGTGGCCGAAGGCCAGCACGATAACCATTTAACCATGGAGCCGGACTCCGTTGATGTTTTTAGGGTGTACAGACCTGGCAAGGGGGGCGTTGACGCTCATGCGGAACTGTTTATTCAGATAATCACCTTGTGGGGAGCGACGCAGAAAGAACTTTGTTCTGACCTCAGTTTACCAAAAGACGACTGGAAGGGTAATTCGAACGACAGAAATAACCAATAATTTGTGATTAAGTTACTCTGGAAAGGACAGCTGCGTCAGAAAGTCATCGAACAAATTAGAGAGGAAAATAATCTAGAAGTGGTGCTGAGAAAATCAAATGATCTCTATAGAGAAACTGAAATCATAGATGGTAAACGTGATCATGAAGCTGAGCTTATCGTACGCAAAAGTAAATGCAATGGAAAGGAAGGTTCTAAAATTACGACTGTTAAGCAAAACCGTATGGTTGACAAGGACAGCATAGGAGAATTTTTAAAAAGTAATTATGATCAATGGAGAATGGTTAGTATAAACAGACTATAGGATGGATTTAAAGCAATGGTTGAGTAGTGTTAAAGTAGGTATGTACCGCTAAATGTGGTAAGGTATGGTAAAGACCTCTTATATTATAACAGATATATAAGGATAAGGAGGTGCAGGAGGTGCAGGTCAGAAAGAAATAGTGAAAATAAGGAGAAATTGAAGGAACGGAATAGGAAAATGAATTTAGCAACAAACAAACCAAAAATGTCAGTTATGTGTAACGTGATGGCAAACACAACAGGCAGTCATATTAATTCTATGAGTAAGTGAAAGGATATCTTTAGGTACTTTAAAGAAGAAACAGGTTCCCAGAAGGACATTCCAGGGAACATTTATAGACAAGGCGAGTGTATATGAAAGGACTTACAGAAGGCAGGAGTATTCAATCAGCGGTGTGTTAAGATAGTTCGGTATGAGTACAATGTCTAAATTGAGGAGGGTCTAAAATAAAGGGAACGTACTGAAATTTGCCAATGATAATAAAGACGTTTACAAAAAAGGTACACAATTTGAAAGCTATTAAAGCAGCTGGGACTGATAAAATTTTGGAGTATATATTGAAGGGTATGCGTTGGCATATAGCACCATATCTGAATTTTCTTGTTTGCATGAAGGAGCTATACCAAATGGATGGAGAGTTGTAATTGTAGCTTCAGTGCATAAAGAAATGTGTGATGAACGTAAAATGGATAATTATAGGCCAGTGAGCTTGACATGTGTTCCTTGTAATCTCTGGGAAAGCATTCTTTGTGATTATATTAGACACGTTTGCGAGATTATTAACTGGTCTAAATATCAATACTGTACCCTCGTGTTGAGTTCCTCAGATTATGGTATCACAAAGGTTTCTGTACGATTCGATCTGCACGTGGCTTGGTCGGCCGTGAGGGTCATGCCGACAAATGAGCAACAAACACTAACACACCCTGGGTTTCAGCCAATGTCACCGTAGCGTGCCGAGCCTATCAACAGGGAGGTCCTTGTTCAAGTCGCTCCCCTGGAGAAGTTCATCTCTTCTATTGGCGCTATCAATCCGGTCATAAGCCACGTGGAGATTTAACAACACTGCCTCGCACAACTCATCTGAAGTCACCCGCGAAGCGATCTGATTCTCTTACTTCAGCAGCTGATAAGGTGACAACGGCGCGAGACTATTTTTTTCAAATCATGTATCTGAATGACCAACGCTCTAATATCCGGTTCACCTTGTTTCTGACCACCCTGTATGTATGTGTGTGTGTTCGCGTGTCAATGTTTGTCATAATCATACGAAAGAAACATGACACCGGGAAATTAAAATGCGCCGATACTTCCTTGCACGTGGCAAAATAAATCACGTTTTCCTCAAACATTTTTTTTCGTTCCCTACAAGTTCTTAGGCACAGCAGAGAAACTAAATATCAAAACCAAACCCCATGGCACTACCGCCCATGAAGAGCCTTGGCCTACCAAGCGACCACTGCTCTGCCCGAAGGCCTACAGATTACCAGGTGTCGTGTGATCAGCGTCACGAATCCTCTCGGCCGTTATTCTTGGCTTTCTAGACCAAGGCTGCTATCTCACAGTCAGATAGCTCCTCAATTCTAATCACGTAGGCTGAGTGGACCTCGAACCAGCCCTCAGATCCAGGTAAAAATCCCTGACCTGGTCGGGAATCGAATCCGGAGCCTCCGGGTAAGAGGCAGGCACGCTACCCCTACATCACGGGGCCGGTGAGCAGAGAAACTAGACTTGTAAAAATGTAGTAACTGAAGGGAAAGTTATCCCTCCTCCAGAGATATGAAGTCAGGGTCTCCTGTTGCTCTGACGGATATTCCTGTTTCTAGAGCTAGCGTGATGGATAGAGCTATGACCTTTGTCCACTTCCTGTCATTCTCCTTAAGAAGAAAGCGCAGCAGGGGTCGTAAATCACGGCCTGCCGCAACTGAATAGCGTGGCGTCATTAGCGTCAAGCGCAATTTTATCGCTTCTCCCGTGTTTCATTGAAAGAGTCTTGCTTCTTATCTCCTGTCAGTAGAAAGTTACAGAGTTCATTTATAAATTCATTAATTCTCGGATGACATATTGTTTTAAATTTAAATAAATCCACTTAAATATATCACCAACCTCCATGGTTGCGCGTAATGGAATTTCATATTCCGAAGGAATGCGTACAGTTACAAATTCCTGCAAAAATCTCTGCTCTATCCTCAACCAAAAGAAGACTAATTTGCAAGAGCGTGACTTGGTCCTTTCTCGTCAATATAGTTTATTAGTTTATTTACAGCCGTAAAATTATCAAGAAAGGTTGGCAGTACTTAGTCCTAATCAAATCACACATAATTTGTTTATTAAAAGTTTTTCCTATCACAAGACTCTGTTACATTCTAACAGATAATTGAAGACTGTAGGGAAGAGTTGTAAGAGATCGAAATAAAATGAATATGATGAGCAGATAACAGTATCTTCAGGCTGTAATAGTTATGTTATCAAAAGAAAATCGGTACGTGTTAAAATGACATTGAGATCTTCATCAAATTATCCTATGATCTAATTGCAACACAACAACAATAATTTAACTCATTCAATGAAACATCTATTGCTGAGCACTTAATCGTTTTCGTGATGAAACAATCTTACATACTCTTTAATTGTATGACTTATGGTTCATTCAAGAAGAGCCGAGGACTGCAATTATTATCCGCTTCCGCGCATTGCAGAACGAAATTAGCCTGGTCTACCCACGACGTGAAAGGATCACAATAATTCACAACTAAATACAGTTATCCATTGATTGTGTGCAAATCGTAAGTGTACGTGTAAGCGTGATCTTGTAGACAGATCGTTTTGTCTCCAATTGCCATCAAGTTCTTGCCAGGAAATGAAACAATTTACAGGAAATAACTACATAGACTGAATTGTTTCCATTTAGAGTAGGAAAGGTAATGAGTTTTTAGTTGATTCAATTCTTAGTAATTACTTAATGAGGCAATACGAATTTCCTTTAATTATGTGCTTTGAAAAGACAATTCATGGCCTGACTAGGTAAAATTGATATTGAAAACTTAGCTTGAAACATTGTTAATATGCCTAGCTGAGTGACTCAGACGGTTGAGGCGCTGGCTTTCTGACCCCGACTTGGCAGGTTCAATCCTGACTCAGTCCGGTGGTATTTGAAAGTGGTTAAATGCATCGGATTCGTTTCAGTAGATTTAGTGGCACTTAAAAGAACTCCTTAGGGATAAAATTCCGGCACATTGAAGTATCCGAAAACAGTCAAAAGTAGTTAGTTGGACGTAAAAATAGCATTATTATTATTATTATTATTATTATTATTATTATTTATTATAAACAATATTAATATTTTTGTCAAGAAAGAATTCATATTTTACTCGTACTATTTACATTCATAAACAGAGGAATCATTGTTAACACTGATACATCGTGCTCAATCACTTCGAATGAGTTCGGATGGTATTTTGATGCATTAATAGGTTAGAATGCAAACTTACTGAAGCGAGTAGCAAGTATAGTCTACCTTCACAACGATTATGCTATGGGGTTTTCATAAAGATTAGGGGTACGGCCAATTACAACCCCTATAATTTATGTTATTCTTGCTACATTATGGAAGAGCGGATGGCCGACACTTCCTACTAACCAAATTAGTTTGCAACCTAACCTGTTACTGCATAAAATCCGGGCTTTACGTAATGAATGACACAAAACACCCTGGGTGGACCTTGCGGTATCCAGACTTCACTTTATTATTGCAAATATTTGTCTCGATATTTATGTACAAGTTTTATGTGTTGGTTCCAGTGCTTCTGGAGGGTACAAACCTATGCTTCTGTAATGTAATCATTGTGATACATCGTTTTCCATAGGAACTGTCTGGAGGCAAGAACATTGCGGTTGTTGAAATGTGATTTAAATCCTTGCTAGCTTCTTAAATTCTAAATAAATGGCAAGATACGACGGAAAGGAAAATCATTTGAACCCACCACAAGCACATCTAGGAAACATGTGCAATTGTATTTCGGGTCACCGTTTTCCTTGAACCATCAAATTATCACCAAAGTTTCACTTTATCGTGTCGAACTGGTAAAAATGTATTTTATGATTGTTAATTGATACAGTGTTTGGATACAAAAATTAAAGCTTGCAGTTTTACTTGAATGTTGATATCGTGATTACAGCCACGGGTCATTGCGTTTTACGAGGAATTCGAACAACAACTACGCAGCATTTCACTTCAAAATCCCGCATGCATAGATCGAGCACACCTACGAGCACCACTTGGATTTTAATTCATATAAAATTTTGTATATTAATGTAAGTAAGTGAGAAACAATAAATTAAAGAAAGACGTTTCGGCGTTCTGGTTGACGATATCACGTAAAATGACAATCTAATTAACTTGAATCCGCAGATATGTCAAATTAGGAGATGATGCCTCAGTAAGTATAGTAAACTGTCTGTTGGTAAGGCCTGATACACAACATCGGAATAATAATAATAATAATAATAATAATAATAATAATAATAATAATAATAATAATAATAATGTACCGAGTGGTACACCTCGACGCCGCACGTTTATATCCTGCGCCAAATAGAACTCCTCTACGGGAGAAACACTGAACTTGGAACTAGATCTACTTAAATTTTTCCTCTGAAGATGTCACTGTGTGAATTTCGACTTGTTTTTGTTTACTATTTATCAAGAAGTGTGGACATTCTCTCATAGATGTCTCTACTAAAAAACTATGATCATGCACCCTGGTGTGAAGTGAAGGAACTTTATTTGAAGAAATTTTGTATTTGTAAGTTTTTTTCTTTACTAAATTTTGTTCATTCATTCTTGGGTTGGCAATATTTATCTTTTCCTTCCGCCAGTTTCGAAGTTAACCAATCAATAATTTCTGTAATTAATTTTCCGCCGATCCCGTATTTCTTCTTCAATTTTGTGTGTACCTTTTGATGTTAACCAATAAAACTCCTTGGGTGTGTCTTGATCATTCATGAAAGGTTTTGAACCTTCCCCGAGGGTATAAAACCTGCTGACTTTCTTGTCTCTCGGCCACTTGTTTAACATCTAACCCTGTCTATGGACGTGTAACAGGAGGCGGGAGGTGCCTATTTCTTCAGACAGAAGTTCTTCAGTAAGATAATGGCCGCTCAACATCTTTATTTCTTGCTATCTCAGCCGTTTAACCCGCGGGAAAGGTCCGAAACCTTTACCATGTAACCCATCTTTACAAATGTGTAAATTTCTACCAATTTAAACTTAAGTAAATTGGTAACTGTAATGCGGGGATAGAGAGTGATTTACCCTCTCGAGCTCCCCTTCATATTGGTTTAATAATAATGTTATTTGTTTTACGTCCCACTAACTTCTTTGACGGTTTTCGGAGACGCCGAGGTGCCGGAATTTTGTCCCGCATGAGTTCTTTAACGTGCCAGTAAATCTACCGACGCGAGGCTGATGTATTTAAGCACCTTCAAATACCACCGGACAGAACCAGGATCGAACCTACCAAGTTGGGGTCAGAAGGCCAGCGCCTTAACCGTCTGAACCACTCAGCCCGGCATATTGGTTTGAGGTGACTACGTTTTGGTAACCGATTTCTTATTTTCCTCAATGTTTTAAATTTCTTCCTTAAACGAGTCACCTCCATAGTTTGGGAATAGCCCCTGTTTCATCGGCCTAGTGTCTTTTAGGTTTTAAAATGTGTATTTAGGAGTGCAAGTATACGCCTCCATTCTTTTTGGTATTCCGGGCCATTTACTTAACCTGTTCTTTTCCTGCTAAGGCGCAGTATATTGGGTACAAGATACCCCGTGTCATTGTTGTAAGTCATGCCTTGATGGCAACCAATGGTAAAGTCTGATATTGCCTTGAATAGGCGTGAAAAACTAAGAGCGTGTTAGTTCTTTTCCAGTGTGTAATAGTGCCTCTGGGAGGCTTGAGGTTCAAAGTTGGGAGCAAGTGCTCCAGGTATTGGGGGTTTTCTGCCCTTTGGTAAATATGTGTTTGAGAGCTGAGAGCTCAGAAAATGTAAAGGGAGGGCTTGAAGCCCAAGTTCTGTTTATACCACCAATCTTATCTTTCCTAGAGTTAATTTTTGCTACTTTTACCTATTGCATTGTTTCTTGTTGTTCAAAAAAAAAAAAAAAAATAAAAGAAAAAGAAGAAAAAAGAAGAAAAAAATATATAACCTTGTTACAGTTTTAAATTAACTTTGATTTTGGTAGTTAGACCCATTGACCTCGGCACCTTCTTTCACCTCTGCTGATCCACTAAACCACGGTAGCAAATAATAATAATAATAATAATAATAATAATAATAATAATAATAATAATAATAATACAGTACCAAACAAATGTTTAAGACCACCAGCGAAAATCAGTTAAAGAACTACTGGTCCTATATCCATTGTACGAATTAGTATGCAAAATATTGTGTGGCTCATTCTTGTTGATGTACAAGTTATGAAAAACAGCTGTTGAAATAAAGGATGAATTTTAAGAGTTATAATTTTTCAAACATTTTTGAGAACCTATAAAAATGCCCCACATTTTGGGTGTAAAGACCATCCTGTTCGCTAAAATACAGAAAGTATACGACTAAGTTATTCGTTCCAAATAACAATCCAGTAGACTGCAAATATTGGCATAAAAAGCCGAAAGATGAAAGCATCTTCTCTTTGAAATTTTGCATTTTAATATTGGAATGAGCTACCGTCACCGAATTTGCGCTCCTCACATAGTACAAGCTTCGCTTAACAGATTGCAGGGGTCGATACATGTTACGTATGGAGAAGTATCGCTGACTGAGGTTACAGTCACCGTCCTAACTGAGAAGCGAGTGTCGTGAAAAATGCTGGAAGAAACGATCCTGTGATACTTTCATCTTTCGAATTTTACGGCAATATACACTGTACTGGATAGCTATTTAGAAAAAAAATTAAGTAGCCATAACACCTGCCGTAGTTTAGTGAACAAGGTGGCCTTTACGCTCAAAAGTGGGATACTTTTATAGGTTCTCAAAATATTTCAAATATTACAACTCAAACTTCATTCGATATCTCAACGGTTCTTCCTCGTAAGTTGAAAATCAACACGAATAAGCCAAAACAATATTTTCAAACCAATTCGTACAATAAATGTACGAACAGCAGTTCATTAACTGATTTTAAACTTTAGTTACGTACTGTAATAATAATAATAATAATAATAATAATAATAATAATAATAATAATAATAATAATAATAATACACTTGAGCCTCTGTGGCTCAGGCGGCAGCGCGCCGGTCTCTCACCGCTGGATGCCGTGGTTCAAATCCCGGTCACTCCATGTGAGATATGTGCTGGACAAAGCGGAGGCGGGACAGGTTTTTCTCCGGGTACTCCGGTTTTCCCTGTCATCTTTCATTCCAGCAACACACTCCATTCACATTTCGTTTCATCTATCAGTCATTTATCATTGCCCCAGAGGAGTGCGACAGGCTTCGGCAGCCGGCACATTTCCTATCCTCGCCACTAGATGGGGGCTTCATTCATTCCATCCCTGACCCGGTCAAATGACTGGAAACAGGCTGTGGATCTTCAATAATACACTTAAGAAAATAGAAATTGCAACACCATGAAGGCATTGGTCGTTGGTGTTGATTTTCAAGATATGGAACGATGCCATGTAGGTATGTAAACGATCAAAGTTTCAGACCCATTCGATTGTTGCTACAGGTCTCCCCACGTGATTGGTCGCGGAGGAATCAACTCCAGTATACGGACTCCGGTGTAGCGTAGTTGACTTGCAGTCTGTGCATTGAAATGTTCCCCATCAAACATGCCTCGACGACAGAGAAGAGCACGCTATCAACAACTCTCGCCGTTTGAGAGGGCTCGGATAATTGGTCTATGTGAGGCTGGATTATCGCTAAGGACTGTTGCTGCATGTGTTGGCCGACAGGCATCTACGGTACAACGTGTATGGCAGCAGTCGTCAAATGAAGGTACCCACACTCGTAGACCTGGCACAGACCCAGCGCGACAGACAACTGTGAGAGAGGATCGCCGCATCATTCGGATGGCCCGGATGGAACCCCATGTAACAGCAGCGCAAATTCGAGCAGCTGTGGCACCCCACGTTACACAAAAAACGGTTGGTAATCGCCTGCGTGCAACTGGCTTACGAGCCCGTGTCCCTGCGGAAGGTGTTCCATTGACCCCACAACAGCGACGTGTAAGGCTGGTCTGATGTCGAGAAAGATCGACGTGGGTCGACGAATGGCATAGGGTCATCTTTAGTAATGAATCGCGCTTCTGTCTTGCCCGCAGTTATCGCCGCAACTGGCCAACCGTCCTCAGCCACCTACAACTCTCGAACAACTGACCCGTGCAGTGCAGCAAGCATGGGCCACAATTCCTCAGGAAGCGTTCCAGGGCCTTATTGACTCCATGCCTCGACGAATTCATCAATGTATTGCAGCTCGTGGTGGGCACATCCTGTATTGATAGCTGTCCAAACTTGCGGTCAGGGGGACCTGAAAGTGTAATCATCGAATCACAACCGAACACTCGTCCTGTATGTTTAATTGCAGCAATGTAGCACCAATCCTTCTGGGTGTTGCAATTTCCATTTTCTTCACTGTAATAATAATAATAATAATAATAATAATAATAATAATAATAATAATAATAATAATAATAATAATAATAATAATAATAATTTCATACCCAAACCACAGAGAAATTATGAATGTCCAAGTAAGGAAGGGTGAAAACATAGACTCAGACCACTATCTGACAAGAGTCAAACTACAGTTGATACCTCAAAGGTTCAGAAGAAGGAAGCAAATATTTCCGAAATTTGATACTAGTCGGATCCAGCCATCTCTCACCTAAGAATTAGAGAAAAAGCAGTCCAACAATTGGCAGCAACTCAAGACCAAACTAATTGAAACAGCACAAACACTGATTCCTGTGCAGAAAAGAAAAAAAAACACGCTTGGTGGAACGCAGACTATGAACAAGCCATCCAATCCCGGCAGCATGCATATAATAAGTGGAACAGCAAAGAGACCGATAAGAATCACAAAATGTTTTTCGCAGTCAGGAAAGAGGCAGCGAAATTAATCCGACAGACCAAAAGGAAATTCGAGAAAGATCAACTACTAGAAATTGAAAAGGACTTCGAAAAAAACCACACACGAAATTTCTACAAGAACTTCAAAACAAAGCTAACAGGGTATCAGCCACAAAACCTTTGCTTTAAGAAAGTAAATGGGCAATTTGCAGTGAACAATCAAGAAAACTGCACCGAACTTGCAAGGTATTTTGAAGAACTGCTTAACTGCCCAGAGCCAACACAAAGATTTCCACCGCAGGAACTTGACTTCACAAACCCAAATTCAGTACCACCGGATGAAGAAGAAATTACCAGACAGATAAAACGACTTAAAATTAATAAAGCTGCAGGTGAGGATGGGATCACAGCAGAAATTCTCAAATCAGCAGGCCCAAATACTATAAAAGAATTCACCGGTATCATCCAAGAGATTTGGGAAACAGAACAAATTCCAGAAGATTGGAAAAGTGCACTAATTCATCCTTTACATAAGAAAGGAGACAGAACAGACGTAAATAACTACAGAGGAATCTCATTGGTTTCTGTTGCCGCAGTGCCTTCTCGATAGAGCCCAACAGCAACTAGAACCAAAAATTGGAGAATATCAAGCAGGTTTCAGACCAGGCCGTTCATGTCCAGAGCAAATTTTGAACTTAAAATTAATCCTAAGGCACCAGAGAATTTGTATCAAAAATGTAGTTTGTACTTTTGTTGATTTCAAAAAGGCCTATGATTCAGTTGATCATCAATCACTGTTTCAGATATTAAAAGAACAGGGTCTAGACCGGAAAACATTCGCAATTGTAAAAGATACATTGACAGACACAAAATCTAAGGTTAAATTCATGGGGGAAATCTCAGACCCTTTTCCGATCAAAACAGGAGTAAGACAGGGAGATGATCTCTCTCCACTACTCTTCAACTGCGTCCTTGAAAAGGTAATACAGGAATGGCGCAAACAGAAGTCTGTCCTCAAGATTGACCAACCAATCACTCTTGGTAGGGGCAAATTAGCAGTAGACTGCCTGGCATTTGCGGACGATCTGGCAATCTTAACTCGTGACGTTTCAACAGCCATAAACCAGATTGAACTCCTGAAAGAAACAGCGAAAAAAGTCTGCCTCCAAATATCGTTTGAAAAAACTGAACACATGACCTGCAGCAAAGAAGCCCCTAAATTCATGGAGACAAATTATGGCAAAATAAATCGGGTACAGCAATTCAAATATCTCGGTGAAATAATTCAGGAGAATGGAATAGAAACAAAAGCCAACGAAGTTAGATGCCAAAAAATGGAAACTGCATATAGACTCACCCAAAATATCTATAACAAAAAGTGTCTCTCCAAGCATGCAAAACTAAGACACTATAATATAGTAATAAAACCAGAATGCCTCTATGGATCAGAGACACTAATTTTGAACAGGAAAGCTGATCTAGAAAATATTCAGAAAAAGGAACGCAAGATCATTAGAAAAAATTTAGGCCCAAAACTCGTAGATGAACAGTACCGCCTTAGAGGGGAAACAGGAAATCAAACAATTTTTTAACATTCACAGCGACATCAGAAAACGCAGATTAAGATTCTTTGGACATATAAAAAGGATGAACCCAGCAAATAGCTGAACTTTATGAAAACCGAAGTAAAGCCAAAACGGACACAATAAAATGGATTGGCGAAATTAAAACAGGTCTCAAACTGGCAGGAATTACACCTGAAGACATCCAAAGCCGGGTTATCTTCAGAGCCAAAGTTCATAAGTGGCAAGTTGACCAAGAGGAGGAACCAAGGAAGAAGACCGGAACAACATGGTCTCAAGAGAGAAAAGAAGCACACAGCAAACGAATGAAGGAAGTGTGGGCACAAAGAAAGGCAAATGCCTGTCTCTAAGTACTTTGCGTAGTCCTAATGGGCTCGTTCGCAAATAATAATAATAATAATAATAATAATAATGGAGCCTTCGTGGCTCAGGTGGCAGCGCATCGGTCCCTCACCGCTGGACACCGTGGTTCAAATCCCGGTCACTCCATGTGAGATTTATGCTGGACAAAGCGGAGGCGGAACAGGTTTTTCTCCGGGTACTCCGGTTTTCCCTGTCATCTTTCATTCCAACAACACTCTCCATTATCATTTCATACCATTTATCAGTCATTAATAAATCACCTTGGGAGTGACGACCCCATTGTAATAATAGTCTATATATGGTTCATTCATTACATCCCTGACCCGGTCAAAGACTGGAAAACAGGTTGTAGGTTTTCATTTTTCAATAATAATAGTGATAATAATAACTAGATTTATGTCCTATTTATTTTACGGTCGTAGGAAACATGGAGATACCGCAGTTTTGTCCCTCAGGACTTCATTTACGAAACTGAACTATCCGAGCTCGTTCAAATACCACCGGGTAGAGCCGGGATAGAATCTGTCAAATGCGTGTGAACCATTCAGCCTGACAATGAAAAATAAATGAATATGGGAACTGAAAATGAAATTCCACAGCCTGTTTCCAATTATTCGGCCGGGTCAAGAATGGAATGAATGAACTCCCATCTAGTGGTGAGGATAGGAACTGTGCCGCTTGCCGAAGCCTCTCGTACTTCTCTGGGGCATTTATTAATGACTGACAGATGAAATGATATTGGAGAATGTTTCTGGAATGAAAGATGTCAGGGTAGACCTTAGTACCCGGAGAAAATCCTGTCCCGCCTCCCCTTTGCCCAGTACAAAACTCACAGGGCGTGACCGGGATTTGAACGAAGGAACACAGCGGCGAGAGGCCGGGGCGCTCTAATTTGGGAACGGGAATCAAATGAAATAAAAATCCAAAAATTCAGAGTAGAATTTCTCCATGACCATTTTTAGATGTTAAGATTCTCAGCTCTGTATTCATTGAACATTTTCGGTATAGATCCGTCAGACTTTCCGTGGGGTTGAAAGTATGTTAATGGTTCCAAGAATGTGGGAGGTTATCAAAAAGTCCCCTGCTGGTATGAAGTAGAATATTGCTACGGCAGGTCGCCACGTGCACAGTGGATGTGCGTGAGCTTGAAACTCCGGGCGAGGCTCCGTGTGATACCGGAGCTGCACGTGCTGCCGGAACAATCCGGAATTGATGTCACTCAAACTACACTTTACTTTAAATACTACTCCTTTCCCCACCTCCCACGAGTTCTTTCACTTCCTCCGTCACATGAGCCTTGTTTCCGTTCTACATTTGCTTGCAAAGCATCTGAAATATATGTCACTTTGATATACCGTAAGTATAGATGGAGCAGGTAGAGGACAAAGGTCGCCGACACCCACGGCCTAATTTTTGTTTCTGAAGGTTGATTCAAATTCGCTCAGTTCAGAACAAGTTCTGGGGTATGAAACAGAAAGGTTGTTCTTTTATATTCAGGATTTTACGGCTATCAAGTTCCAGACCTCCCTTAATGTTGTTAAAAGTGTCCTAAAATGAAAGTTTCTGAACACGGCAGGTGACCATTGATTATTATTATTATTATTATTATTATTATTATTATTATTATTATTATTATTATCTATATAAATAAAGTTGTAGGGGGCCCGCTATCTGTAATTTCCTTTGTTTTGCCAATTTTTCAGATATTTATCCGTTTTAGGACAACTCAATACCGAATCAGTGGTTTTTATTTTCGTGTGTGTGTTTGTCTGTTTGTCTGTTTGTTCCACCACCACAGCTAAACTGCTGGATAGATCTCGACCAAACGTCATATTTAGTATATACACATCCCGGGGACAGTTTTGATATGCATATCATTTTAAAATCTTGGAACAGACTGGGTGTTTATAGGAAAACCCGAACGGTTTACCTCCATTTTCTCTTATACTATCGTCTTTCTGTAAACGCCGTGGACTGTATGTAAAACGTCTCTTCATTATAAACAACTTTTGTTATGTTCATAATTGACCTTACTCTCCAAATGACGGAGAAAATTACTATTTTCTGCGGGTGTCATGTTCTACATTGAGTGACCGACAGACCGACAACGAACCTACAGGTTACCATGGCAACGTCTCTGACTGCTTGCCAGCAGGAAAGTAGAATATTGCCATTTTCGTCATCATTCCTGTAAATTCGTGGTTTATCCTTGGGTAGAGAGTAAGAGAGACATCAATCGGCCATTCTGCGGGATATTGGTGGAATATCGTTGGAGGTTATAACCGTCCTCGAGTACCTTAAGTAATAACACCATTAGTCACCTTCTTATCTGTTTACCTAAGAATCCCTGCGCCTAAATTTCTCCTCTGCTACCGCTTTCTTATATCCTTAACTCATGTCAGCATAATTTATTGAGCAGCATCTGATTTTCCAATACATTCACGTGGTGTTTACATATTATTGTCCTATCCGGCTGTCCTCAGTTATTAACCTATTTTCTATTAATTTCAAGTTTCTTAACTGTATTATTTTCTTACTCCGTACATATTCGAATGCTAATCCCGAAGCCTGGACACACTTTTCTTTGAGGAAATATTCAAAGCTATGCAAATGTATAACTTTTGGCCCCGAAAAATATAGGAATATGGATGCAATTTTAACGACGGTGCAGACCTTCATTTCGGAATAATTGGTGGCTAAACAGCAAGTCGTATCACAAAACAGAAAGCACAATCGCGTTTCATTTTGGAGAGATCTACAACTTTGGTCTTATGACTTTTTGTCGTATTTCTATCCCTTATACGTTATTTCAATTTAATTTTGTTCTTTTTAAACGTATATGTTATCGTTTGGCATACTTATAGGAAAGATGCAATCATGACATTGGGCACGCACATCGGCATGACCAGTGAGCATATATTCGTCCAATGTTATGATTCCAGTGTCACATGGGTATAAAAAATATAAGGTAGTATGTGAAAACTGTACCACATTTCACCCCATTCAATGACTAACTCAATATAACCGATAAATGTAGGAGATACGAAAAAAAGTCATAGGACCAACCATGTAGAGCGCTGAACAAGGCGTCGCATGGTGAAGTCCGTTTCTAGATGCAATTTAGTATTATCTTACTCACTGCCTTTACATTAATTTACGGAGAAATCCGTATACAATGTAGAATACCGTAGCGAAGCACGGGTACATTTGCTAATTATTATTATTATTATTATTATTATTATTATTATTATTATTATTATTATTATTATTATTATTGGTTCATGTTTGTGGGTTACTGTAGTCACGTCCTAGTTCGTGAACCATGGGCAACGGCTGAGTGGCCTAGTAAGTGGTCCTGAGAGTCGGGATACCAGTTGCTATGGAATGGGAGTGGGCATCTCGGACATATTCTGAGTCGTGGCCCTCCTTGTGCTCAGGCGGCTAGGACTATAAAATTCACCGGTGGTCCATAACCCGTTAGAGGAGAGATCCTCACTTGGACTATGTGCAAGTAGGGCAGCATCCAGCTTCATGAATTTACCGAGCTCAGAACACTTTAAGCAAGCCTCGGGCCTATGGGAGTAATGGAGTCCCACTCCCATTTGACAGGCGAGGGACTCCTTGGAAACAACTTGGCGAACGAAATGCAATTCGATGGGGAGCTATCAATATTAATGGGGCTTATGGAAGAAAGAAGGTAGAACTGGCTGAGTCAGCAAAGAGGATGCATCTGGATGTGCTAGGAGTAAGTGATATTCGGGTAAGGGGAGATAATGAGGAAGAGATACGAAATTATAAAGTGTACTTGACGGGTGTTAGAAAGGGAAGGGCAGAGTCTGGGGTAGGGTTCTTTATCAGGAATACCATTGCACGCAACATAGTTTCGGTTAGGCACTAAATGAGCGAATGATGTGGGTAGATTTGTCAGTGGGGAGGAATTAGGACAAGAATTTTGTCTGTGTATTCACCATGTGAGGGTGCAGATGAGGATGAAGTTGACAAGTTTTATGAAGCATTGAGTGACATCGTGGTCAGGGTCAACAGCAAGGATAGAATAGTGCTAATGGGCGATTTCAATGCTAGAGTTGGGAATAGAACTAAAGGATACGAAAGGGTGATTGGTAAATGTGGGGAAGATATGGAAGCTAATGAGAATGGGAAGCGTTTGCTGGACTTCTGTGCTAGTATGGGTTTAGCTGTTACGAATACATTCTTCAACCATAAGGCTATTCACCGCTACACATGGGAGGCTAGGGGTACCAGATCCATAATAGACTATATCTTAACCGACTTTGAATTCAGGAAATCTTTTAGGAATGTACGAGGTTTTCGGGGATTTTTCGATGATACAGACCACTATATGATCTGTAGTGAACTAAGTATCTCTAGGCCTAGGGTAGAGAAAGTGAAATCTGTCTGCAAACGAATAAGGGTAGAAAATCTCCAGGACGAGGAAATTAGACAGAAGTACATGGATATGATTAGTGAGAAGTTTCGAACAGTAGACAGTAAGCAGGTTCAGAATATAGAAAGTGAATGGGTGGCATACAGGGATACTGTAGTAGAAACAGCAAGGGAATGCCTAGGAACAACTGTGTGTAATGATGGGAAAAGGCGAACATCTTGGTGGAATGATGAAGTGTAAACGTAAAAAGAAGGCTTATTAGAAATGACTCCAAACAAGGGCCGATGCAGACAGGGATTTGTATGTAGATGAAAGAAACAGAGCGAAACAAGTAGTTGCTGAATCCAAGATTTTGGTAATAACCTGGAAAGGCTAGGTCAAGCAGCAGGGAAACCTTTCTGGACAGTAATAAAGAATCTCAGGAAGGGAGGGAAAAAGGAAATGAACAGTGTTTTGAGTAATTCAGGTGAACTCATAATAGATTCCAGGGAATCACTGGAGAGGTGGAGGGAATATTTTGAACATCTTCTCAATGTAAAAGGAAATCATCATGGTGGTGTTGCAAACAGCCAAGCTCATGGGGAGGAGGAAAATGATGTTGGTGAAATTATGCTTGAGGAAGTGGAAAGGATAGTAAATAAACTCCACTGTCATAAGGCAGCAGGAATAGATGAAATTAGACCTGAAATGGTGAAGTATAGTGGGAAGGCAGGGATGAAATGGCTTCATAGAGTAGTAAAATTAGCGTGGAGTGTTGGTAAGGTACCTTCAGATTGGACAAAAGAAGTAATTGCACCTATCTATAAGCAAGGGAACAGGAAGGATTGCAATAACTATCGAGGTATCTCATTGATTAGTATACGAGGCAAAGTATTAACTGGCATCTTGGAAGGGAGGGTGCGATCAGTCGTTGAGAGGAAGTTGGATGAAAACCAGTGTGGTTTCAGACCACAGAGAGGCTGTCAGGATCAGATTTTCAGTATGCGCCAGGTAATTGAAAAATGCTACGAGAGGAATAGACAGTTGTGTTTATGTTTCGTAGATGTAGAGAAAGCATATGACAGGGTACCGAGGGAAAAGATGTTCGCTATACTGGGGGACTATGGAATTAAAGTTAGATTATTAAAATCAATCAAAGGCATTTATGTTGACAATTGGGCTTCAGTGAGAATTGATGGTAGAATGAATTCTTGGTTCAGGGTACTTACAGGAGTTAGACAAGGCTGTAATCTTTCACCTTTGCTGTTCATAGTTTACATGGATCATCTGCTGAAAGGTATAAAATGGCAGGGAGGGATTCAGTTAGGTGGAAATGTAGTAAGCAGTTTGGCCTATGCTGACGACCTGGTCTTAATGGCAGACTGTGCCGAAAGCCTGCAGTCTAATATCTTGAAACTTGAAAATAGGTGCAATGAGTATGGTATGAAAATTAGCCTCTCGAAGACTAAATTGATGTCAGTAGGTAAGAAATTCAACAGAATTGAATGTCAGATTGGTGATACAAAGCTAGAACAGGTCGATAATTTCAAGTATTTAGGTTGTGTGTTTTCCCAGGATGGTAATATAGTAACCGAGATTGAATCAAGGTGTAGTAAAGCTAATGCAGTGAGCTCGCAGTTGCGATCAGCAGTATTCTGTAAGAAGGAAGTCAGCTCCCAGACGAAACTATCTTTACATCGGTCTGTTTTCAGACCAACTTTGCTTTACGGGACCGAAAGCTGGGTGGACTCAGGATATCTTATTCATAAGTTAGAAGTAACAGATATGAAAGTAGCAAGAATGAATGCTGGTACAAACAGGTGGGAACAATGGCAGGAGGGAACTCGGAATGAGGAGATAAAGGCTAATTTAGGAATGAACTCGATGGATGAAGCTGTACGCATAAACCAGCTTCGGTGGTGGGGTCATGTGAGGCGAATGGAGGAGGATAGGTTACCTAGGAGAATAATGGACTCTGTTATGGAGGGTAAGAGAAGTAGAGGGAGACCAAGACGACGATGGTTAGACTCTGTTTCTAACGATTTAAAGATAAGAGGTATAGAACTAAATGAGGCCACAACACTAGTTGCAAATCGAGGATTGTGGCGACGTTTAGTAAATTCTCAGAGGCTTGCAGACTGAACGCTGAAGGGCATAACAGTCTATAATGATAATGTATGTATGTATGTATGTATGTATGTATTTATTATTATTATTATTATTATTATTATTATTATTATTAGACTTTGTTTTACGGGAGTGAAAGCTGGGTGGACTCAGGATATCTTATTCGTAAGTTAGAAGTAACAGACATGAAAGTAGTCAGAATGATTGCGGGTAAAAGCAGGTGGGAACAATGGCAGACGTGTACTCGGAATGAGACGATAAATGCGTAGTTAAGAATGAACACGGTGGAAGAAGTTGTATGAATAAGCGGACTTCAGTGGTACTTCATGTGAAGTGAATGGAGGAGGATTGGTTACCTAGAATAATATTGGACTCTATTATGGAGGATAAGAGAAGTGGAGGGAGACCAAGACGACAATGGTTACACTCAGTTTCTAACGACTTAAATGTAAGAAGTTTAGAACAAAATGAGGCCACAGCACTAGTTGCAAATAGAGGATTGTGGTGACGTTTGGTAAATGCACAGAGACTTGCATACTGAACGCTGAAAGGCATAACGGTCTATAATGATGTATGATGTATTAGACGTATTTTTACGCCTCAGAGACAGCTGAAATTTTATTATAACCACGAATGAAGGCTTGGAGACCTTCATTGCGTGCTTTGTGCAAACGTCGGCGTAGCGTTCTCATGTCTTCTACCTCTTCCGGACCCAGTTCTTTTCTGATCCATATTTTAGCCCCTTTCAGGTTCTTCGTAGCTTCCAAAACTCTGCGCACGTTTAGACTCTACACCATAAACACTTTTACAGGTCTGCTCCCAGTGGTATTTTTATTCTAAAGGCCTTGTCAACATCGCTCTCACCACAGTCTATCTTAAATTTTTCCCTGATCAACAATGTCATTTAAGCTCTCTAATAATTGAGTTCTGAACTAAATTCTCTCTGCTGACAGTAATTTGAATTTAAATACGTGCTTAAATATAGTTCATTCATAGCTATGAAAGTCTTAACGACCCAATAGGATCTTTTGTTGTAACGCACATGTCTTGCCTTCATTTGAATAAAGACAACGGAGAAAGAAACTAACGTCTAGATAAAAATCACGCGAGGCTGAGATACATTTCCTTTTGTTGCGGAGGTACCATGAGTCATGCTGCGCCCAGGTGTGCGTCACACTGGAGGCAAATTACAATCGCGCGTTCTTAAGTACACCGTGCTGCCATCTAGCCGTTTGGCAATTGACGATCGTGTCGCGTGACTCTACGACCACGCAAATTACAACTGCGAGACCATGACCAAGTTCAAAGTCTTCTTATACACTACAGGACTCGTATCCTGATCCATCATCCACTGTAATTTCCTGAACAAGACTTGTAGATATTCCATTGTACATTTAAAAATGCAAATGATTTTGTAAGTCACTGATGTCACGTCTCATATGAGCATTTCAATCCCTTCTGAAGTTGTAACTGAAGTTTATGATTAATGTAATTCCCATTAATGTCAGCTTCTCGTATTAATACGAAAGGCCATAAAAGAAGTACTGTATGTATAAACTTGACACAAATTGCCTGTCATACTGTTCTTTAAAATCGGAATACTCACCGGTACATTGTCAACCTTCTTTATTCCTAACCTTGTTATATTTCCTGAATGAAGAACGATTCTAATTTCGAAATGGAATGATTGATTGTCACACCATAGTTTAGATTATACTGTGTAGTTCAAAACATTTTCGAGACAAGAATATAACACGTTCTGTATCGAGATGCCTAACTTAGGCTGGAAATACTTCAAGTTATCGAAAATTCGAGGTAGTGAGAAACGTGAATATTACCTCAGCTACACAAAAAACTTTATTTACTTCCTATTTTTTGCCACCGATCCCACAGTTTCTTATCTACATATACTTTTTAAATTATTAGATATCGAACTGAATGTTTTCAAAACCAGTTGTATTATGCCCTTATAAGGAAAGTTCTTATTTCAAGATACTTACAAATATCTTTGAGAGAAAGTCCATCGTTTTCTTGAGCTAGTCAAGCAAGATTTATATAGATGTCAAGAAAAAATGTCAAAATAGAAATATGATTTCGTCTGTGGCCGTTATTTAAATGATCTATTACACCTGGTGATGAACCAACACAATCACTGTTCATCATCTCGATTGATGTTCCATCTTTAGACCAGGGAGGACAAAGTTCTGCTGGCTGTAAACTAGCTTGAAGTTCAAATATTTACCTTCCATTTGAGATAAAATCAAGAGATGTGTGCAAAATGCGAGAACATTTCAACCTCGATAAGAAAAAAGGCGACTGACTTTCTAAGGACACCTGAAAAGAGTGGGACCGGAACGCCTAGCAAATAAGATCCTCATCTTCCAGGAAAGAATAAAGACCCAAGTACCATGGCTGAAAGAAGTACATCGGGATCTTAAAAATGTGGCGTTGAGGAGGGAGATATTACAGTGTTTAGAAAGAAAATTGCAAAGGCGACGGCTCTGTTCGTAGAGAACCCCAGCAGAACAAGAATGGTGTTCCTGGATAGGGAAGAAGCAAAAGCGAGCCAGAAAATGGAGTCTTCTTTTTCTACCGCTTTTCCCCCACACCTGTGGAGTCGCGGGTGCGGACTGCGTCGCACATGTGGATTTGGCCATATGTTACGGCCGGATGCCCTACATGACGCCAACCCTATGCGGAGGGATGTAATCACTATTGCGTGTTTCTGTGGTGGTTGGTAGTGTAATGTGTTGTCTGAATAAGATGAGGAGAGTGTTGGGACGGGCACATACACCCATTCCCCGAGCCAGCAGAATGAATCAGAAGCGATTAAAATCCCCAACCCGGCCTGGAATCGAACCCGGTACCTTCTGAACCGAAGGCCAGTACGCTGAGCATTTAGTCAACGAGTCGGACCAAGAAAATGAAGGAGGTTTGGCGTAAAATAAAGAACATCAATAGTCAAGGAAGTTGTGTAATCGTAACCAATAGGAGGTTGAAAGGATCCTAAATAATTAATGAGTACGAAATGTGTGCATGCATTGTACCGGTGATTGCTTAGTACCAAAATGCACATTTTAATAGAATTTAATGTGTGTTTTAGATATTTACGTTAATTTTCTTAATTTTTTTTGCTAGTTGTTTTACGTCGCACCGACACAGATAGGTCTTATGGCGACGATGGGACAGGAAAGGGCTAGGAGTGGGAAGGAAGCGGCCGTGGCCTTAATTAAGGTACAACCCCAGCATTTGCCTGGTGTGAAAATGGGAAACCACGGAAAACCATTTTCAGGGCTGCCGACAGTGGGGTTCGAACCTTCTATCTCCCGAATACTGGATACTGGCCGCACTTAAGCGTCTGCAGCTATCGAGCTCGGTACCTACGTTTATTTTAATTCTTTGCCAACATTATTAAAACCAGTCTCTGGATGTCTGTCCAGGGTATAATACGCCTTGCTACGGAATAGAGAAAACCGCACAGCAGGAAACGATGAATTTAGGGCGGAGATAAATAACTCGGCGTCCTAATGAGAGGCCAATGTTCAACGGCCCACTTAGGTGGGCAATGTGGTGGCAATGTTACTATAATGCAACGTCCGTTGTCCATGTTAGGGTCGGCTGCATAAAGCGTCTGTCGCCATGTTACGGGCAGCCTAGCAGAAACCTTTTCCCTGTTACATGACGACTGATTATGGGGAACCGAATAGATTGCAGGTATAAGCAAACAAACTAGCTTGTTGTTGTGTCTTGTCCTGGAGTTGAGAAATCGTCCCCAAAGCGGATGGACTATCCAGCGTAGTCAACACATAGGATAATTCGCGGGTGAGTTGGCCGTGCGTTTAGGGGCGTGCAGCTGTGAGCTTGCATCCATAGTGGGTTCAAGCCCCACCATCGGCAGCCCTAAAATCTATTTTACGTAGTTTTCTATTTTCACACCAGGAAAATGCTAGGACTGTACCTTAATTCCACGGTCGCTTCCCTCCCACTCCTAGCCCTTTCCTATTCCAATGTCGCTGTAAGACCTATCTGTGTCGGTGCGACGTAAAACAAATTGTAAAAAAATGTCAAACAAGAGGAACCACCTACTTTGTTTCCACGACAGCCTCTAATGGAACATACGAGTATGATCCAAGGGAAATTAATTCCAAGCGATCCAACTAACGACTGAGGCGCCCTGATTCTCGGCCGTGCGTTTAGGGGCGTGCAGCTGTGAGCTTGCATCCATAGTGGGTTCAAGCCCCACCATCGGCAGCCCTAAAATCTATTTTACGTAGTTTTCTATTTTCACACCAGGAAAATGCTAGGACTGTACCTTAATTCCACGGTCGCTTCCCTCCCACTCCTAGCCCTTTCCTATTCCAATGTCGCTGTAAGACCTATCTGTGTCGGTGCGACGTAAAACAAATTGTAAAAAAATGTCAAACAAGAGGAACCACCTACTTTGTTTCCACGACAGCCTCTAATGGAACATACGAGTATGATCCAAGGGAAATTAATTCCAAGCGATCCAACTAACGACTGAGGCGCCCTGATTCTCGGCCAGGTAATGTGAAATGCGCTACCGAGCATGCTGAGGTGGGACAGGCCCAACATGCGAAACTGGACACTCAAATTGAAGCTGAATAAGAATCCATCTATTGGGACCTGGAATGGCAGAGACCTCCTCCAGACAGTAACATTAAACTTCTTTGTGCGGGAACTAATACGCCAGGAGACATATATTTGTGGAATCCCTGTGACTCATTGAAAAGGTCAATGTCACTTCTGCACGTAACACCATAGTGTGTACATCTCTGCGAAAGAGAAACGAGGACGCTATGAAGTTGCTTTTATTGTCAAGAAGTGATTCGCTTAGTCCGCCATTTCACACGCAAATTGACAACAGGTCCAGCCAGCAGACCAGTACACTTCAATGGATCACATCGAAGGAGCTATTTCATGGGATACCACAAAATGATTGAGGGTGATCAGAAACCCTTTTTAGGAACATATATTTATCTTTCACGAATTCCAGCATTAATGTGATGAAATAATCGTGTAAATGATTGAATTTTCTCACTGTCTCTCATCTGATTTTTAGGAATACGTCCAAACAAATGGACATAGGAAGCAACTTACTCTTATGCATGCGACGACATCGTCGGCAGGTCTAAAAATTTCAGTAGCTTTCCATTTAAATGCCGGAGAAATTTAGCCCTATACTTTACTTAAGATCTTTATTTTCGGTCCCAGCAGTTTGAAATCCCCCAGCGTCACCGAAATCCTATCTGTTATTATTATTATTATTATTATTATTATTATTATTATTATTATTATTATTCTTCTTTGTCGTTTAGGCCTACTGAGGACCACGGGGCTCGTATCTACTCTTGGGTAAAGCTGTTGCTTTCTTCTTCTTCCAATACTCCTTCATTTGCTGACTATGAGCCAGCTTTCTCTCCTCGGTCCACTTAGTTCCTGTAGTCTTCTTACTTGTAAGGGACGTTGGGAAAACTCCGTGTCGGATGGCTTGACGGAACAGTAGTCGGTCATGAGTTTGTCCCGGTGGGATATCTAGTTGTTCCATATCTGACTTAACTGACGTGATCCATTTGTTCTTAGAAGCCTTGCCTCTTCCTGTTACTGTGAATATCTTTTTGGTGAGTCTTTCGGAATCCAGGCGGGCCAAGTGTCCATAAAAGGTCAGGCGCCTTTTCCTTATAGACGTGACGATGTCCTCCTGGTGTTCATACAGTTCATTATTATGGCGGATTCTGTAAGTGCCTCCTTCCTCTCTGATTGGTCCTAATATCCTCCTCAGGATCTTCCTCTCTTTTAACTCCAGCTTTCTGAGTGGGCCCTTCCTAGCCATTACAAGGCACTCAGATGCATACAGAACAGATGGTTTGACTACCGAGTTGTAGTGTCTGAGCTTGAGGTTCTTGGAGAGGCACTTAGATGAATAGATACTACGACACGAGTGATAAGCCCTTTCAAACTTGGTACATCTGGCATCTATGGCTGGGTTCTCGCTCTGATTCGCAGAGATCCATTCTCCCAAGTACTTAACCGCAGGTACTTTTCGTATGGTAGCGTCTGTGAGAGGAATTGTAGAAGGGGCCTCCTTGATATTGGTCATAAATTCAGTCTTCTGGATGCTGATTTTCAGACCAGTCTTAACTGCTACACAATAAAGACTCTGTAAGTTGTAGGTAGCCTCCTCTATATTGTTTGCCAGTAGAATGAGGTCATCGGCAAAGGCTAGGCACGGGACAATGAGGTTGTCTCTCTTGTACCCAAGCTTCAGTCCAGCTCCCGGTGGTAGCATAGTTCTCCATTCTCTAATGATCTTTTCCAGGACACAGTTGAAGAGAATGCAGGAGAGACCATCACCCTGTCTAACTCCTGTTCTGATTGGAAAGCTTTCAGATAGTTCACCTCTGAACCTGACCTTGGACGTCGTGTTCCTCAGAGTGGCTTGAATCAATCGTAGGGTCTTCCCATCCAGACCAAGTTCCCATAGTATGGAGAAAAGGGTGTCTCTGTCCACAGAGTCATAAGCTTTCTGAAAATCTACTAGGACCACCACCCAGGGATGTCCACCTCGGCTTTTGTAATTGAGAACTGTCTTAAGATTGTGTATCTGTTCTGGACAAGATCTAGTCTTACGGAAACCAGCTTGGTATTCACCTAACTGTGAGTCTAGCTGTGTGGTGACTCTATTAAGCAGAGCTACAGAGAGGATCTTGTAGGTAATTTGTAACAAGGAAATACCTCTATAATTGTTGAGATCTGTCTTACTTCCCTTCTTGTGGAGGGGGTGAATCACGGCAGACGTCCATCCTTCGGGTAGGGACTCTGTTGTCCATATGTCCTTTATGATTTGATGGATGCTCTCCAAAGACTGGTCATCTGCATGTTTCCACATCTCGGCAACTATGCCGTCTTCACCTGAAGCCTTGTTGTTCTTGAGACCAGCGATGATGTCCTTTATTTCTTCTCTCGTAGGTGGTTGAGAATCAGGGTTCCTGTGTGAAGGCTCATGGAAAATAAGTTTTTCTTTAGGTTCCTCTGCGTTTAGTAGCTTCTGGAAATAATCTGCAAGAGTTTTGGTGCAGTCTTTATTGTTCAGTTGAAGTTTTCCATCTGGCCCGTGGAGGATGAGGGTAGGAGCTGTGTACTGGGTCGTTTGCTTCTTAAGTCCTTTGTACAGGTCTCTTGAGTTGTTTCTCTGAAAATTATTTTCAGCCTCTTGCATTAGGCTCCTGAGGTAATTTCTCTTGGCACTGCGGATGGTGTTAGCTGTAGCTTTTCTTTGCATGAGGAAGGCTTCATAATTGGCTTCAGTTTTATGTTGGTTCCACCTAGTCCAGGCTTTACGCCTTTCTTCTATAGCCTCATCACACTTTGAACTCCACCATGGGTGTTTGCCTTTGGTTGATGAGGCAGGGATAGTTTCTTGAGCGGCATCCAGCAACGCCTTTTGTAAGGCAGGCCATCCTTCTTTCTCTGTATTCTTCCTGAGGGTATCCTGAAAATCACAATCCTCATCGTGCAGTCGCAGAGTGTTGAACTTGGGTATCTTATGACTACTTTGGAGAGTTGGTGTTTTTCTAAAGGGTTGCATATTAATCTTTACAAGTGAAAGGTAGTGATCAGAATCTATGTTGGCTCCTCGTAATACCTTGACGTTCTGTATGTCTGTATGATGTTGCCGTGCTATAGCAACATGGTCTAACTGGAATTCACCAAGCATAGGATTTGGACTCCTCCATGTTTTGGCCTTTCTAGGTAGATGTTTGAAGGCTGTTGATTTTAGGACTAAGTTGTACTTGTCACAGAGTTCAATGAGACGTTCTCCATTTCTGTTTGTTCTCTTATGGGCTGGATAATGGCCTACTATCTTCCGGTACTTCCACTCCTTACCGACTTGTGCATTGAAGTCTCCCATGAGTATAATGGAATGGTGGGAAGGGATCATATCTAGAGTTTCTTCTAAGGTGGCCCAGCATTGTTCTACATTTTCCAGGTTTGAACGGTTTGTGTCATTCGTGGGTGAGTGGAAATTTATGATTGTGTATGCTCTATTACGAGACCTGAAGGATAATGCGGAGGTCCTTCCGTTAGGTGAAGTGAAATCTAAAATATGGTCAACCATCTTGTGGTGTACCGCGAACCCAGTACCAAATTGTGGAAGTGTCTTGATAACTCTTTCACCAGGTTTCCCCTTGTAGATTCTGTACACTCCGGACTCTATTGTATCCTCGTCGGTAAACCGAGTCTCTTGTAGCGCTGCTATCATAACCTTGTACTTTTCCAGCACGTCAAGCGTTTGTTTGAGCTTACCTACCTTCAGTAGGGAATTAATATTTATTGTAGCAAAGTACTCGATGTTTCTCTTTGGTTGTCGTTTAGCAGAATTAGATAGAAGTGGGAAGCATGAAGGTGCAGGTTCCCCAGAATCCGATGACCTGCTTGCCCCAGACTGTGTGGGGGTGGATTGTTTACCACCTGGGGTACATTTCTGAATATTCTTTGTCTCCATGTTTCGAGTATTACGAGAGTCGTAATGGTGGTTACCTAAAAGGTAACGGGTTTTTAACTATCAAGGTTGTAAGCCTTGAAGCCACCAGCACTGATCGGCTCACCGACCCAGTTTCCCGCTGGGATTGGTTACCCAACCTTCCACTGGGTTGCTCGGTTTAACAGGGACACCTCTTGTAGGTTACATGCTGGAGTTGGAGTGAAAGAGGCTAAGTTGGGTTCTCTTGCTGAACCCAATATGTTATAGTTGCAGATGACAAGCAACGACGCGTTTCACTCCCATTTGCCCAGAGCCATGTGATGACAAAAGCCACATGGACTCCTCCCAGGTTAATTCCTGGGACCTATTATTATTATTATTATTATTATTATTATTATTATTATTATTATTATTATTAGGGCTAACTTGAAACAATTCTAAATAAAAATGTATTAAAATCATTCACTGATGTCGTAACAGACTTGAGGTGATTCTAATCGAAGCATGTTGGTATTGTTCTGCTCTTTGATGGTGTATGGATGGTGTATATTCTCTTATCTTTAATTATCTTTAAATTAATTTAAACTTATTTTTCATTACATTTCATTCAGTAGTTTGACAAATGATATGTTCATATTGGTATAATGATGATGTTCCATTTATTTTGAATTTATGATTCAAATTAGTTTCTTTTAAAATTGTTACGGAGTTATCCATGGTAGTTAGAGGTGAAAGAAGGTGCGGGCTGGAATAGGTCTCAACTACAAAATTAAAGTTAATTTAAAACTTTAACCAAGGTTATATTTTCTTTTTTCAAAATCAACAAATAACAACAGAGTAACAGGTACCAAGTAGCAGGAAAACACGTTAAGAAATTACAATTCGTTACAAGATTTGGGCTTCGAGCCCCAAGATTAATTTCTGAGGTCTCAGCTCACCACCACAATTGCTAAAGGGCAGAAAACCCCTAAGTACGAGGAGCACTTGCTCCTAATTACCATGTTAAGCCCCCTAGAGGCACGTTTCACACACAAGAAAGAGCAGATGCGCTCTCAAAGTCTTCAAGCCTATTTAAGAGGCCATAAACTGACTTTACATTAACTGCCCTCAAGGCACGCATACAGTAAAACAGGGGTATCTAATACCCAATCTACTGGGCCTTCGCAGGAAGGAAAACAAAACGGGTTAAGTAAATGGCCCAAAATACAAAATTGAATGGAGGCGATAACTTGCACTCCTACACCAAGTTTTTGTCTAAAACCTACGTGGCGCTAGGCCGATCATACAGGGGCTAATCCCAAGCTAGGGAGGTGACACGTATGAGAAAACTTTACTACATTAAAGAAGAACGGTTATGAAAACGCAGTCACATCCTATTCAAAATGAAGGGGAGTTCTCTATCCCCGCTTTACAGTAATTTATAGATTTATAATTTATAGATTTTACATAGACAGAAAAGAATTTACATTTTTCAAGGTAGGTTACATACTAAAGGTTTCGAACCCTCCCCGAGAGTTAAACTGCTGAGCTAGCAAGAAATGAAGATGTTAACAGGCCATTACCTTGTAGATGCACTGCTGCTTGAAGAAAGAGGCGCTTCCCGCCCCCTGCTACATATTCACACACTAACAAAGATGTTACTGAAGTGGCACCGAGACAAGAAAATCAGCAGTTTTTATACCCTCGTGGAACATTCGAGACCTTTCAGGAATGAGTAGACACACCCTTCCGTTTTTATTGGATAACAGCAAAAACTAATACACAAGACGAGGAAGAAACACCTTATTGGTGGAAAATTAGTTACATAAATTCCTGATTGGTTACATTCAAAACAGGCGGAAAGAAAGGATTTATATTGCCAATCCACAAACTACAGAACAAAATTTAGTAAAAACAAAACTTAGGAATACCATATTTCTTCAAGAAAGTTCATTCCATTGCACCAGAGTGTGTTACCATAGTTTTTGGTAGAGACATCTGTTAGAGATTGTCCACACCTCTTAATCGTTGAAAAACAAAAGGCAAAAAAAGAAAACACTCAGTGACATCTTCTGAATAACCGTTGAATTAGTTCAGTAGTTAAAGTTCCAAGTTTCTCAAGTAGAGAAATTTCAATTGGCGCAATATTTGAATTAGCGGCGTGGAGGTGTACCGCCCGGTACAAAAATATTTAACATTCTCCACAGTTTTTCTGTACAATGACGTAGTTAAGTGTAACGGAGGACCATGAGTCCTAACTTCGCCACTATTATAAATAAATAAATAAATAAATATATAAATAAATAAATAAATAAATAAATAAATAAATATACCGTAAACCTTCAGAAGGGGCAGTTTTTTATGTTAACTTTGATACTCTTCAATAAGAGCGTGATATTAAAGTGACATCGTTCCTGGTTTCTTACAAAGGCGGCCAACATCCAAATTTCGATCTGTGAGTGTTGAAGTTTTAAACTGAGAATGTACATATTTATGGCTCGGAACTGGCGTATAACTGAAGGTAATGAGCCTACGATCGCGATATGAACTGTGTGGTAACGCAGCAAACGTGTCTGCTTCCACATCATCAATCTGAACTCTACAGAAGCATTAATTACGCTGACCTCATTTACAAGCTCATGATATTTCTATGCATAGGCGTTGGTTACTTCATTTATTTCTTGTAGATCCATTAAGTAGATTAACTAGATTGTATTGGTCTTGATTTTTGATACAATCTGTCGACATAAACTCGACATAAAATTTACAGTGAAAACCTATTTTTGTAATTTTGACATTTAAAATATCATCAACATTAGTTTTTGAGTTATGCTAAGTTTGAGGGTAAATGAAACTAAAACTGATAACTTACGGTCGTAATTAAGGAAAGATATACAACTTGACACAAATATTCCAGGGTTGGTATTTTAAGAAATAACATATCGATGGTTACTCCGAAAATGAAATATTAGAGTAGAGGCAAAAATCTCTCTTAAGCTCTCACTTTAAAAGCTAATTTTGTCGTCGTTGTAATTTCATTAATTAACAGTCTTTAACAATTAATTTACAACTTTTGGTATTTATGCCATGTTGAAATAATTTTGTGGGTTACACCACAATTTTCATAAAAAAGAGATGAAAATGTATACCGACTGCGCTGTACATTATAAACGAAGACAACGTAGAATGAATTGTTAAATAATGTATTTAGGCCAGTGACGCCATAAAGCTCAAGATACGATCAACTATACGTTAATGACTTTCTTTGTCTTCACAATAACAGTTTGTCCGCATTTAATACAATGAAAAGTATAAAATGATCCTATGTCAAGTCACAGCCTCGAGCAGTCTGGATGATCACAATAATGCATAACAGTGTAGTATATACACGTCTTCCTATGATACAATCACACTTTTAATCCCACAGTGTTCATACTAACCTATTACGAATAATCAGTGACACTGAAATCACACGAAGCTCAAAATAAAACTTTACTTATCATCGTCGGGAAGGTTGTTATAACAGCAATAGCAGTCCTCTGCTAGGACAGTTTTCAGTTCCTGTAAGTGCTGAAACTTCTGCTCTGATATCTTCCTTCAATCTTTGTGTACCGAGCGAGTTAGCCATGCGGTTAGGGTCGCGAAGCTGTGAGCTTGCATTCGGTAGATAGTTGGTTCGAACGCCAACGTCGGCAGTCCTGGAGATGGTCTACAGTGGTTTCCCATTCTTACACCAGGCAATTTTGTGGATTCTGTGGATCAGCGGTAGAGTGTCGGCCTCCGGATCCCAAGATAGCGGGTTCAAACCCGGCAGAGGTAGTCGGATTTTTGAAGGGCGGAAAAAAGTCCATTCGACACTCCATGTCGTACGATGTCGGCATGAAAAAGATCTCTGGTGACACATTTGGTGTTTACCCGACAAAATTCATTAAATCTCAGCCATAGACGCCCAAGAGAGTTTCAGTTTACTCGGTCTGCCATCTAGTGGGGACCTACAGTAAAACGGAACGTCGAAACTGACGAGCAGACAGCCAGATGGCGTCAAATTGAAATGTCTGCACACGGTAGCTGAGGCCATACGATTATTATTATTATTATTATTATTATTATTATTATTATTATTATTACCAGGCAAATTCTGGGGCTGTACCTTAATTAAGGGCATGGCGCTTATTTCCAGCTCTTAACCCTTTCCTGTCCCATCGTCACCATAAGACCTATAAGTGTCCGTGCGATGTAAAGCAAATTGATCATTTAAAAGTCGCTTAGTACATGGGTTATTACTAGAGCCCGGATTTTTATGCATTAATAGGTTAGAATGCAAATTTCCTCAAGCGAGTAGCAAGTATAGTCTACCTTTACAACGATCAAGCTATCAGGTTTGCATAAACATTAGGGGTACGGCCCATCAAAACCACTATAATTCATGTTACTTTTGCTACATTATCGAAGAGCGGGTGGCCGACACTTCCTGCTAACCGAATTAGTTTGCAATCTAACCTGTCACTGCATAAAAATCCGAGCTTTAGTTATTACGACATACCGTATAAAACGACGTATTTTCATCACATTTTCGGAGATATGTATCGGTTACGACGTTCAATGTTGATTTTGTTTGTTACGTATTTGGGGATTGCTGACAACAACGCTAGAACTTATTTTCAACCTCTCCTTTTCAGTAGACTGTAGATTTCATTTGAGTATGTCTGTTACATAGACAAAATGACGCATAAGAAATTGAAAGTGTTTACTACTGAAGAAAAATCACAAAAGATGACAATTAGAAAATCGAAAAAGAACGTCAGCAACGTGAAGGAATTGGCTGTATAACTCTCAACGATTTCTATAATTTGGTAGGACAAAGAGAACCTCTAACTTATTAGCCAAGACCGTGTGCGGCATTACTGACAAATTGTTCCTGCTTCTTTCCTCGCTTATTACTGCATATTTTGGTTGCATAATTACAGTCAGCTCCAGTCCACAAATACTATATTGCAAATACAGGACTTATTTTACGTATGTTTTTTTTTAAATTTTAACTTTATTCAGTTTATTAAACGTATAAGTGTGTAGCGTAAAACGTACAGATACAAAACTTTTAGCAACAAAAAAGGAAGACTAGTTTTGGCGACTATCGCCTACAATGACCGTTAACTGAAGGTCATTAACTGAAGAGTCATTACAACCAGTTTCGACTGTATATCTGTGAGGAACGGGGTTGGAACACTTGCAGGGAGTGAAACTTGCACGGAACCCTTCATTCTATATAACAGAACCTGGTGAGTCAGAAGTGAGATGACCGAGCTCGATAGCTGCAGTCGCGTAAGTGCGGCCAATATCCAGCATTCGGGAGATAGTGGGTTCGAGCCCCACTGTCGGCAGCCCTGAAGATGGTTTTCCGTGGTTTCCCATTTTCACACCAGGCAAATGCTGGTGCTCTACCTTAATTAAGGCCACGGCCAGTTCCTTCCCACTCCTAGCCCCTTCCTGTCTCATCGTCGCCATAAAACCTTTCTGAGTCGGTGCGACGTAAAACAACTTGTAAAAAAAAAGTAGTAAGATGGTAACATATGCACGAAGTGACATTTGCACAGAGTGACATTTGCACAGAGTGACATTTGCACGGAACCCTTCAGTCTATCTAACAGAACCTGGTGAGTCAGAAGTAAGACGGTGACATTTGCACGGAGTGGCACTTGAACGGAGCCCTTCACTCTATCCAACAGAACCTGATGAGTCAGAAGTAGGATGGTGACATTTGCACGGAGTGGCACTTGTACGGAGCCCTATCGAACAGAACCTGGTGAGTCAGAAGTAGGACGGTGACATTTGCACGTAGTGGCACTTGAGCGGAGCCCTTCACTCAAACAGAACCTGATGAGTCAGAAGTAGGACGGTGACATTTGCACGGAGTGGCACTTGAACAGAGCCCTTCACTCAAACAGAACCTGATGAGTCAGAAGTAGGACGGTGACATTTGCACGGAGTGGCACTTGAACGGAGCCCTTCACTCTACCTAACAGAACCTGATGAGTCAGAAGTAGGATGGTGACATTTGCACGGAGTGACACTTGAACGGAGCCCTTCACTCTATCTAACAGAACCTGATGAGTCAGAAGTAGGACGGTGACATTTGCACGGAGTGACACTTGTACGGAGCCTCGATTTTCATATACTCCGGTATTAATAGACACGTACAGTCCTTTTCATAACATCGATTGAAGAGCTGGCCTACCTCCTCGGTGTAAATTGTTGAAGTCGTACTGTCAGTTTTCCTCGCATCTTTTTGCTACACTTTTCTCATCTGTTATTCTTCCTTTACAACGGGCCGAGTGGCTCAGACGGTTAAGGCGCTGGCTTTCTGAGGCCGACTTGGCAAGTTCAATATCTGGTTCAGGCCGGTGGCATTTGAAGGGGCTCAAATACGTCAGCCCCGTGATTTACCGGCACGTAAAAGAACTCCTGCGAGACAAAATTTCGGCACTTTGGCGTCCCCTAAAACCGTAAAACTTGTTAGTGGGACGTAAACCATTATTATTATTATTATTATTATTATTATTATTATTATTATTATTCCTTTATATTTACTTTTCTTGAAATCTACGCGGTAATAAGTCAGTTGATATTTAATAGTATAGTCCACAATGTACTGATGTCCATTGCAAATCAACAAAGGCTTCCCCTTGGTGGTCTAACTGAACTCTATAGCTGTAGAACAATTATCACAAGTTCAACACAGAACACTAGTGGTCACAAGGTATCAACTGCAGCAATTAAACCTAAAGGCATCTATCTATCTCTCTACCGCATAAGTATTCTCGTCCCTTGCTTCTGCTTTCCAACACTCCTTGGGCCTCCGCACAAGTGTCACTGTTTGACATAACCATGCTTTGTAATTTCCAGGAATGTTTGGCGTCCCGTGCAAATGTCAACACATTCCATCTCCGTGCAAGTGTCACAAATTCGTGGGGAACACCCTTCTATAAACTTTACCATAACTTCCCACTTGACTTGAACTACTGTATATCATAGTTAACATAATGGATGTGCTTTGACCTTTAAGCTCCTGACTACTCTAACATGAATTTTGCAGAAGCATCCATCACTCTGACACCATCAACACAAGTCATGATATTATACAAGGGCGTTGGTCAGCTCTTTAAATTAAATCTTACAGATCCATTAGGTAGATTAACTCTGTGTTATCAATACTCATCTTTAATGCCACCTGCTGAGATATTCCTCTCATTATGTGATGTGATGAAAACAGCATAAAATTAATGCATCAAAATTATCGTCAGGAAAATGACTCTCAATTAGGAGCATCCTGTATAGTTTTCAAATGTTTGAAATTGTATCGCCAATACCAATGTAGATCTTCATATTTCAAACCTGTCAGCTATTTTTAATTTCTCCGTGAAACAGATCTTAGCGAAGGCTGGAAAGATCCGAAACATCTTCACAATTAGCTGCCAGGTACAGGTGGTAAAAACAGTGTTGCCAACTGACGTATATTTTCAAGATTCGCCAAATACTACTAAAAATCCGCTAAGATTCCGCCATTTCATTATCTGTCGTCATTCGTCAACTAAGAGATAAGTAACCTTTCCCCACGCATTACAAATTTATGATACCATGATCTCATAACATCAAATCCAAATAACATATTTTTCCTCGTGTGACTGCTACCTTCTGACAAGAATTACAGAATAGCTCGGAGACAGACTGGAGTACAAATTTTTTTAAATGTGAAATGGATAAAACACTAAATACCGCTATAATAAACCTAGAATTCCGCCATAAAACATGCTGTCCGCTAAATGATGTATTTCTCCGCCGACACTCTTCTAATTCCGCCAAATTTATCGGAAAATCCGCTAAGTTGGCAACACTGCTTAACAGTAAGGTAGGAAAAACTTTGAGGGCACATTTTCTTCTACGTGTGAGGAATATGTTACCAGGTATATGGACATGAGTCCGAAAACGCGTTATTTCCAAGTTTGAACTCATTTGATACAGAGTGGTAAAAATACAACCGGCACGGATAATATTTATGACTGACGCGGAACTGACACTTGTTAATGAACATGAGAACTGCCAATCACAGCAAATGCTGGAAACCGTCATTCCGATGCACCATTCGGTTGCTGTCACATGTCTGCCCGTGCGCATCTCCCGAGAACGTCGCTGTATCATGACGGGTGAGTGAGCGAGAGGAGCAGACGTGTTTAGTGATCAGTTGAATGCAACACAAAATGGTACTCGCAATAAAACAGCGCGTGTTAATTATCGAGTATTATGCGAAGCACGATTCGTGGAAATCATGTGAGGCACTGTTTGCGCAAGAGTACAGAGGAAGTGTTTTAGCATAACTTCCGGCAAAATCTGCAGTGGTGTGAAATAGGCTCTGTAGCAAATAAAAACCGTAACTATCCGAAAAGTGTTCGAACACCAGAAAACATTCCTCAAGTGAAGAAAATAATGGCGTACGGCTTTTAGTGCCGGGAGATCGCAGGACGGGTTCGGCTCGCCAGGTGTAGGTCTTTTGATATGACACTCGTAGGTGACCTGCGTGTCGTGATGAGGATGAAATGGTGATGACGACAACACATACACCCAGCCCCCGTGCCAGGGAAATTAACCAATGATGGTTACAATTTCCGACTCTGCCGGGAATCAGACCCGGGACCCCTGTGACCAACGGCCTGAACGCTAACCATTTAGCCTAGCTTGCCAACGGCCATACCATGTTGAATAGACCGCAGTTAAGCAACATTGGGCGTGGTCAGTACTTGGATGGGTGACCGCTTAGGAACACCACGTGCCGTTGCCTCAATTCCCTCAAGTGAAGGAAAGGCTGGAACGAAGTCCGGAGAAATTTCAACGCAGTTTATCTGTGCAAGTGGGAATTAAGAAAACGTCGTGTTGAAAGGTGAGTTAAAGCGTCTAGACGTATCTTCTTGAGTTTTCCCGGTGGTTTCTGAGTGAAATGGAGTCGCGTCTTTTGGATCCTTAGTTTTTCATTTCTTCACATAAGGCCATTTCCACCATCACCTGTAATGTTCATTAACTAAGGTCAATCCCGCGTCAGTCCAATTGTAATCATTTTCCGGGCCAGTTTTATTTCGTCCACCCGGTACAACTCTAAATAATTCATGAATCATGGTCAACACATACTAGCATACCACATGAAACTCGCTGTTACATAAAATGTACAAAATATCCTCGTTAGGATTGATACGTGAATCAATCCGCCATCAGCGCGGTTGGGATTCAATGCGATGGCTGATGGGTTTCCACGCGTAAGACTGGAGTTCGAATCCCGGTCAGTCCTGGGTTGAAATTTTCATCTCAAAAATCATGTGGCGTCAGAAAGGACCTACAGCCTCAAAAACTGCTGTCAAACATAAAAATTAACCTTGGTGACTACAACGACCCCAGAAATATATTCTGAAGTTTTAAAATTATTATTATTATTATTATTATTATTATTATTATTATTATTATTATTATTATTATTATTATTATTATTATTATTATTATTATTTACTTAAAGAAAAGATGGGGTTTAATATTTACCTAATTGTAAGGAATAATTTAATAAACAAGTGTATTTACTCCTAAAATATTCTGGCATATCAAAAATAGTTGATGCCATTCTGCATCAGTAAGTTTCCGCTTATGTCGCGCTAGTAGGGAGGAATCTCAAATCAGCCTAAATTTATTGCGACTTACTACGCACAAATCCATGGATAAATATAAATTTCAAGAAATATTGGTCACAGAGTATCGTCTATTTGGAGTAAGAAATGAAATTTCGAAATGAATTCTTTTTTTTGCTAGGGGCTTTACGTCGCAACGACACAGATAGGTCTTATGGCGACGATGGGATAGGAAAGGCCTAGGAGTTGGAAGGAAGCGGCCGTGGCCTTAATTAAGGTACAGCCCCAGCATTGAAATGAAATTTAAATATTTGAATAACAAGTTAGGAAACTCTCATAACAATTCCATGTGGTTTTTGCTAGCCTAGTGTATTCCTTATAAGACAGGCCATTGATGAGCGTATAGTGGAAACTGCGTGTTATTGTAATGGAGGATAGTGTTGTGTGTAGTGTACGATTTACAGGAGTATAGTGGGCAGTACAAACCACCAGCCTCCGATTCAGGGGAACGAACCATTTAAGGTTAAAATCTTCGATCTGGTCGGGAATCGAACCCGGTACCCTCTGAAACAAAGGTGACTACGCTGACCATTCAGCCAAGGAGGCAGACAGGAAACTCTCATGAAATTAAATAACAGAAATACTATACAACCACATTTTAATTTAAAATTTAGAAGATGTGTTTCTATAGAAAGGGAAATTACACGTTCGAATGTATATTTGTAATTCTCTTACGCCTCACACATGTCTTCCATTTTCGCCTGAAAGAAGCAAAATGCAATTAAGCATGGGATATATATTGTCCGTTTTTCGTAGAGTAATATATAAACTCATACTGATGAGGATAATGATGATGATGTTTGTTGTTTAAAGGGGCCTAATATCTAGGTCATCGGCCACCACTAACGGTACGAGATGAGATGAAATTTAATGACGATTGAAAATCCACAGCCTGTTTCCAGTCATTCGATCTGGTCAGGAATGGAATGAATGAAGCTCCCATCTAGCGGCGAGGATAGGAATTGTGCCGGCTGCCGAAGCCTGTCGCACTCCTCGGGGACAATGACTAATGACTGACGGATGAAATAAAATGATATTGGAGAGTTTTGCTGGAATGAAAGATGACAGCGATAACCGAAGTACCCAGAGAAAATCCTGTCCCGCCTTCGCTTTGTCCACCACAAATCTCACATGGAGTGACTGCGATTTGAACTACGGAACCCAGCGGTGAGAGGCGGGCGCGCTACCGTCTGAGCCACGGAGGCTCGCAAATATTCATCCACTGACCGGAATTCAGAACATGATAATGAAGAATGAATAAATGAATGAAAGAATGTGATTTTAAAAGAATAAGCGGATCCTGCTAAAAATATTGAAAGTAATTCCAAAATCCATCAACAGACTGAAATTCAAAAACACGACGATGAACAATGATTATGAACTTTAAACAGTCAATGGATCCGACCGGCAATGCCCTACCATCCCCCAAAATAACTTAAAACAATGTTATAAACTGAACAAGGGGCTGCTTCCAAAGCTAAAACCTAAATCGATGATGCTTGTTGTCTCAAGGGGTCCAAAGTTCAGGTCATCGGCCCCTCATAATGTTACTAATCGCTGGTAAATTATAACCATAGTGTTCCTCATGTAACGCTACTAGTCACAAGTAACGCATACCTGTGGTGTTCCTCACATAATGGCACCACTCATCGGCAACGCAGGCCCATGGTATTCCTCACATAGTGGTACTAATCACAGGCAACGCCCAGACCTGTGGTGTTCCTCACATAGTGGTACTAATCACAGGCAACGCCCAGATCTGTGGTGTTCCTCACATAGTGGTACTAATCACAGGCAACGCCCAGATCTGTGGTGTTCCTCACATAGTGGTACTAATCACAGGCAACGCCCAGATCTGTGGTGTTCCTCACATAGTGGTACTAATCACAGGCAACGCCCAGATCTGTGGTGTTCCTCACATAGTGGTACTAATCACAGGCAACGCCCAGATCTGTGGTGTTCCTCACATAGTGGTACTAATCACAGGCAACGCCCAGACCAGTAGTGTTCCTCACATAGTGGTACTAATCACAGGCAACGCCCAGATCTGTGGAATTCCTCACATAGTGGTACTAATCACAGGCAACGCCCAGATCTGTGGTGTTCCTCACATAGTGGTACTAATCACAGGCAACGCCCAGATCTGTGGTGTTCCTCACATAGTGGTACTAATCACAGGCAACGCCCAGATCTGTGGTGTTCCTCACATAGTGGTACTAATCACAGGCAACGCCCAGACCAGTAGTGTTCCTCACATAGTGGTACTAATCACAGGCAACGCCCAGACCAGTAGTGTTCCTCACATAGTGGTACTAATCACAGGCAACGCCCAGATCTGTGGTGTTCCTCACATAGTGGTACTAATCACAGGCAACGCCCAGATCCGTGGTGTTCCTCACATAGTGGTACTAATCACACGGAACGCCCAGACCTGTGGTGTTCCTCACATAGTGGTACTAATCACAGGCAACGCCCAGACCTGTGGTGTTCCTCACATAGTGGTACTAATCACAGGCAACGCCCAGACCTGTGGTATTCCTCACATAGTGGTACTAATCACAGGCAACACACCCTGTGGAATTCCTCACATAGTGGTCCTAATCACAGGCAACGCCCAGATCTGTGGTGTTCCTCACGTAGTGGTACTAATCACAGGCAACGCCCAGACCTGTGGAATTCCTCGCATAGTGGTCCTAATCACAGGCAACGCCCAGACCAGTAGTGTTCCTCACATAGTGGTCCTAATCACAGGCAATGCCCAGACCTGTGGTGTTCCTCACATAGTGGTCCTAATCACAGGCAACGCCCAGACCTGTGATGTTCCTCACATAGTGGTCCTAATCACAGGCAACACCCAGACCTGTGGTGTTCTTCACATAGTGGTACTGATCACAGGCAACGCCCAGACCTGTGGTGTTCTTCACATAGTGGTACTAATCACACGGAACGCCCAGACCACTAGTGTTCCTCACATAGTGGTACTAATCACAGGCAACGCCCAGACCTGTGGTGTTCCTCACATAGTGGTACTAATCACAGGCAACGCCCAGACCCGTGGTGTTCCTCACATAGTGGTACTAATCACAGGCAACGCCCAGACCCGTGGTGTTCCTCACATAGTGGTACTAATCACAGGCAACGCCCAGATCCGTGGTGTTCCTCACATAGTGGTACTAATCACAGGCAACGCCCAGATCCGTGGTGTTCCTCACATAGTGGTACTAATCACAGGCAACGCCCAGACTCGTGGTGTTCCTCACATAGTGGTTCCAATCACAGGCAATGCCCAGACCCGTGGTGTTCCTCACATAGTGGTACTAATCACAGGCAACGCCCAGACCCGTGGTGTTCCTCACATAGTGGTTCCAATCACAGGCAACGCCCAGACCCGTGGTGTTCCTCACATAGTGGTACTAATCACAGGCAACGCCCAGACTCGTGGTGTTCCTCACATAGTGTTTCCAATCACAGGCAACGCCCAGACCCGTGGTGTTCCTCACATAGTGGTACTAATCACAGGCAACGCCCAGACCCGTGGTGTTCCTCACATAGTGGTACTAATCACAGGCAACGCCCAGATCCGTGGTGTTCCTCACATAGTGGTACTAATCACAGGCAACGCCCAGACCCGTGGTGTTCCTCACATAGTGGTTCCAATCACAGGCAACGCCCAGACCCGTGGTGTTCCTCACATAGTGGTACTAATCACAGGCAACGCCCAGACTCGTGGTGTTCCTCACATAGTGGTTCCAATCACAGGCAACGCCCAGACCCGTGGTGTTCCTCACATAGTGGTACTAATCACAGACAACGCCCAGACCCGTGGTGTTCCTCACATAGTGGTACTAATCACAGGCAACGCCCAGACCCGTGGTGTTCCTCACATAGTGGTACTAATCACAGGCAACGCCCAGACCCGTGGTGTTCCTCACATAGTGGTATTAATCACAGTCAACGCCCAGACATGTGGTGTTCCTCACATAGTGGTACTAATCACAGTCAACGCCCAGACCCGTGGTGTTCCTCACATAGTGGTACTAATCACAGACAACGCCCAGACCCGTGGTGTTCCTCACATAGTGGTACTAATCACAGGCAACGCCCAGACCCGTGGTGTTCCTCACATAGTGGTATTAATCACAGTCAACGCCCAGACATGTGGTGTTCCTAACATAGTGGTACTAATCACAGGCAATGTAAACCCATCATGTTCCTCGCATGATGGTGTCAATCACAGGTAATCTCATGGTTCAAAATCCATCATTCCCTTGGTCGCCCCTTTTAGGAGCCTCTTACGACAAGCATGGGATATCGTAGGTGTATTCTGCATCTGCATTCCCTACCCACAAGAGGTAAACTCATATTAATATTAGCCCTAACTCCATTAACATTAATTTTTCAGCATACTGAAGATGTAGAATTGGAATTTATAACCAAAATCAAGAACTAATCCTGTGGAACACCTAGCCCATTAGAAATCTGCCAAAACGACTGCTGCCACATCGTCCGCATAACGATATCGCAAGCCGTACTTCTTGTAGCTTGCATAACCGGCTCCACTACATCTCATGCGTCAGTTGGTTTTGAGAGGCTGAGTGAACTCTATTCCAGCCTGCAGTCCAGAATCTAAATTCTCTAACTGACCGGGAATCGAACTCTAAGTAAGAGGCAGGCGCACTATCCCTACACTACAGGTGAAATACTGTACATTTATTATACTTCTATGTCTCTCTCAGTACTGAGCACTTCAGCTCCGATGTTAAGGCAATAATAAGTTAAAATGCAAACTTAGTAACGACGTCGGTGGTTGCAGAGTGGGCTTCGACTGGTCCGACAGCTCTGCATTCCGACCGACCAACCTCTGCATTCGGGAAACGGAGAGAGCCTGATCCCTGAGAATTGTTTTCCGTGGTTTTCCATTCTCCTGCACTAAGGTGAATACCGGGGCAGGTCCTAGTAGAGGACACGGCCGCCAATCATCTCACCTTATCCGCACATCTCCTTCTCCTTGCCTGAGAGAGGGTGTCACCGTCTAGGAGGCCCGCCTCCCCCTTCAGGGGAGGAATGAAAACATTTTAGTAGTTGTTAACGGGGGTAACAAGTACACTACCCTGTACGGCAGTTCTGATACGACATTTGCATAAACATTAGTGGTACGGCCTATTAAAACCCCTACATACGTTATGCTACTCTCTCTACATTACGGGAGGGCTGACTTGACTACGACACTTCCTATTATACTAATTACCTAGTTTTCAATTTAACTTATTAATGGCCACAGTAAATATCTGTGCTCTACTTATAATAAACATTTGCCAGTTGAGGTCAACATCAACAGATATTCAAGGCTTCAAATTCCTTTGAATGGTTTTCGTATTTTGAAATGTTTATACCAAAAAACTACAGTATGAAAGAGGATGTACCGAGCTCGATAGCTGCAGTCGCTTAAGTGAGGCCAGTATCCAGTATTCGGGAGATAGTAGGTTCAAACCCCACTGTCGGCAGCCCTGAAAATGGTTTTCCGTGGTTTCCCATTTTCACACCAGACAAATGCTGGGGCTGTACCTTAATTAAGGCCAAGGCCGCTTCCCTCCCACTCCTAGCCCTTCCCTGTCCCATCGTCGCCATAAGATCTATCTGTGTCAGTGCGACGTAAAGCCACTAGCAAAAAAAAAGAGGGTGTGGTTAATATACTCACTTTAACTCAAATTTAATTAAGGCCATACTATTATAAATTAAGGTGTGGATAATAAAGAAAGTAACGTATATTTCCCTTGATTTTGGCGTGCAGTGTTCCTACTTTATTTGAAAAATCACTTCCTGACTGAACGCGCCCAAACCTGACACAAACGGATGTTGCGAGCAATCTACATTGAGCAGCTCCTGCTCGCCCGTCAAACGTCAGTACCAGAGACTCCATTAAACTGATTAATTTCGACAAGGAAGCAGATATATTTGATGTCAACATTTCTATAGACTTTAAGGCCGAGTCATAATACAGTGAATTGTTTGTCAGCGGTACAGCTTGATAACTGGTGACACATTCATGACGTTGTTAGTAAGACCTGAAAAGACAAGATGGTTTAACTAAAATGCAGTCGTCCTAACATTTTCCCAAGCAAAGCCGCTGTAACAGTACCTGGAATTATACGACACCTTCGCTTAGTTGTTCCATTGAATTAAATTCATACATACATACATACATACTGTACCTGCATACATACATACATACTGTACCTGCATACATACATACATACATACATACATACATACATACATACAACTTCATTATAGAATTCTTGGCATTTTACGAAATTTAATTTTTCGGTCCACCTTTCAATACTTTATAGACTAACACTCAAATATTTTTTTTTGCTAGTTGTTTTACGTCGCACCGACACAGATAGGTCTTATGGCGACGATGGAACAGGAAAGGGCTAGGAGTGGCAAGGAAGCGGCCGTGGCCTTAATTAAGGTACAGCCCCAGCATTTGCCTGGTGTGAAAATGGGAAACCACGGAAAACCATTTTCAGGGTTACCGACAGTGGGGTTCGAACCTACTATCTCCCGAATACTGGATACTGGCCTCACTTAAGCGACTGCAGCTATCGAGCTCGGTCTCAAATAATAATATTTTAAAAAACAAGTTCAGTTATGTTGTGTTATGTTTTACGTGTACATGTTTCGACCATTTATGGTCATCATCAGCCATATACTGTATAATTAATAAAACATTGGAAACATCTTAAAATCTGTGAATGAATGATGAGTGAAATGAGTGAGTGAAACATTATTTAAAATACTCAATGACGAGTCTGTCATGAAACCCTCTTCCCCTGTCTTCGTTAAAATTCACAATGTACATGTGAAACTGTCCTTGTTCATGTAAAAAATTGACATGTTGTTCTAGGAACTTCCAGTATTCCTTTAAATTGACCTTGAACTCGTGTGGACAGCTTTCAATTCTTAAATGTCAATGCGGAAACATTGGTGTGTGAAATAGCGTTTGTAAGTTCATTAAGTTAAAGGGACAAGTCTGGAAATAGAGAATACGAACGATTAAACTACCAGAAAGGAAAAGATAAAAAGGAAAGGAAAAAATGGGTGACAGGAAATATAAAATAACTGCTCCATTTTGTCTTTGCCCCGTCCTTCATTATAGAAAGTTATGTCTTTTCGTGCTTGGTATTTTCATAATCGACTGTCCTAACATAGATATTCAGGTTTTGTGGCTTAAACCTCGCACCAGCTCAGTCAGGTATCTTGGTAGCGATGGGATAGGAAAGGGTTAGGACTAAGAAAGAAGTTACCGTGTCCTTAATTAGGGTATGGCCGCAGTATTTGGCTGGTGTGAAAATGGAAAGCACAGAAAATCATCTTCAGTTCAGGCCGATACGACAGCTGCCACCGTGTGACTGACAAAGCTACCCAATGGACGCATCAATTGGACGTAGGGTTGTATTCTTATTGTGAATTTCAAATCTGTGGATTTGAGAATACGTAGATAATGTAGTCATATAAAAGTAACGAACGTATCAATTCCAGATTATGGGCATAAGCTAAGGAAATTAATAAGTATATAAATGAATATAAATAAAATAATGAATCATTCGTTCTTAATTGGTATTATACTTGTAAGAAAAAATTTCTGACGTCCCTGCAATTGTTACTGATCTTAGGAATTGTGAGGATTTCGAAGAATTTCTTCAACCTGTCTTATTCCAGTGCCACAGAACTTTTTTTTATATAATCACCCACAAAATTTACCAGCATCATTAAACGATCGAACCCACTACATGTATGTATGTTCAGTCTTCAGCCCTAAGGCTGGTTGGATCCTCAACAGTTCTGCCCTCAGCTGTCATAGATGGCCTAGGCATCACTGAAGAGGCGTACTAGGAAAACGAGGAGTGAGGTAGTTTCCCGTTGCTTTCCTCACCGAGTCAGAAGTTGCTATTACGTATCAGTCTGCCAAGCCTACTGAAATGCATGCACCAACGGACCCTATGAGCAGCATTTTCACACCACTCATAGCAGGGATTGGCTGCAGAAGGAATGGCATTACTAGCATCGCTCATAGCTCAGTCACTTTCATATTGTCAAAGCCAAGGATAAGACAGAGACAGATCAATGAAACCCACTACATAGTAAACAGAAAAACAATTAACCGACTACGCTAACTAAAAAAATGTAGCGAGGAGTTTTATATTCTATCATCACAATATTAACCATATTCATTATGTATACATAGCAATTACTAATATTTCATTCTACATAATACCAATGTGTTACGGATATCATAAAGTGTAACTTGTCCAACTGGTAAGTTAATGTTGCTGCTATAATCATGCGTATTGCTGTTGACCTTGCACACTGCGGAATGCACTTGTATACTAAATGCATCGTACTGGTAATTACCCCTGCAGTGGATATTTATACAAGGTGAAAGAAGCTACGAGACGTAATTCCCTTTGTGTTACTTCATTTGCATTTTAAAGCAGGACAACGACAGTACGTAAAGAAGTTACAAGTACGATTCTAAAGTCCCTCTGCAGTGTGATGTAGTGCGGAACTTTAGGGGGTTTATAATTGAACAGACCATCGGAAAAATGTACGTTTACTACTTAAGTGGAACGCTGATAAGATCAACATTTTATCTCATGTAACGAATTTTATATTTGTGAATAAGTAAACTGGAAATTATAGCAAGAATTCTGATTTCTCTGCGATTGAAATTCAGGGTTCACCGGAAGGACATGGGTTCAATTCCGTGTTAGAGAATCGAAAATATGAAAACGTGATTTCTACCTTTGGAGATGTACATAGTGCTGAGGTACATTCGTCCTACAGTGAAAATGATAATGAACTTAGTTATTGACGGCAACGACGTAGGGCTAACCACTCTATACCACATAACGCCGAGGTTATGGATGGTGGAAATCTTTAACTTCCACTATTCTGAGGGCCTTTTGTAGCCTCTGAAAGAGATGACACTGCTTTTATCTCTCTTTTGGTGATAAATTGAAATGAAATGGCGTATGGCTTTTAGTGCCGGGAGAGTCCGAGGACAAGTTCGGCTCGCCAGGTGCAGGTCTTTTTATTTGACTCCCGTAGGCGACCTGAGCGTCGTGATGAGTATGATGTGATGATGAAGACCACACATATACCCAGTCCCCGTGCCAGCAAAATTAACCAATTATGGTTAAAATTCCCGACACTTCCGGGAATCGAACCCGGAACCCCTGCGATCAAAGGCCAGCACGCTAACCATTTAGCCATGGAGCCGGACTCATTTGGTGATCAACATGTATCTCTCCCTTTCTCTCTGAAGCCTACAATGCCTTTCAGATGTATATTGAGTTAAAGTCTTTTTTGTACTTCCACATCACTCAACTAGTGCACCTTTTTGTATTAAGTATTGTAATCAGTATGATGATGATTATTATTATTATTATTATTATTATTATTATTATTATTATTGTTGTTGTTGTTGTTTAAATGAGCCTAACAGATAGATAATCGGCCTCTAATGGTACGAAATACAATGAAGTGAAGTGATAATTAAAACTTTAATAAAATATATCCACTGACTAGAATCTAAAACGAATGATGATGAAACAATGACCATGAATCCCAAATAATCAGTGGATCCATTTCGCAATGCCTCATTTCCTGAGATGTTGCTTATTGTCCAAAGGGTTCTAGGACATTTCGTACTACCGGATATTTCGTACCACTTGACCGGTTGATTACCTGCGAAGTATCAGGTAATGACTTAAAAATATTTAGGAGAGGACATTCCGTACCACTTCAAAGAGTGAAACGTATTGCGAAGTAAAATCCATATCGTAATGAATGTATTCATTTGTATATCTATTGTCCACTACTGGCGCAGAAGCCTCCACTCGGTGTGACCACTACTGATGTTAACCTTCCGTCGGACGCAACTGGGGCACACGTGTTAATTCTTATCTCGTATTCGTCATTCTCGAGTCCGACTCCTTAGCTGAATGGTCAGCGTTGAGGCCTTCAGTTCAGAGCGTCCCGGGTTCGATTGCCGGCTAGGCCGGGAATTTTAATCACGAATGATTAATTCTTCTGGTTCGGGGACCGGTTGTTTATGTTTGTCCCAACATTCTCCTCATCATAATCAGACAACACACTACACTACCAAACACCACAGAAATACGCAATAGTGATTACATCCCTTAATATAGGGTTGGTGTCAGGAAGGGCATCACGCCGTAAAACAGAGCCAAATCCACATGTGCTACACAGTTCGCACCCGCGACCCCACAAGAAGAAGAAGATTCGTCATTGGAGGCGACCTATCTACTTCCACCATTGAGTAGTTTCCTGTTTCCGCGTGACCTTCAAACCCAAATCGGCCAATTCATCAGAATATTTTATTTTATTTACTTGATATTGAAATAATGCAGGAGTTTATAAATATTCACAGTAATAGCACAGTAATAGTAATATTATCCATCCTTGTGCTCGTCAGGCACATTGCGCCCGAACACCATGTACATATATTTCTATTGTATTGTTTTGTTTCAGTATTTATGATAATATTTACATAGACATAAGTGATAAGTATAGTTTAAAGGACAAGTATTAAAAATAATACAGGGCTTTTATTCAGCAAATTAAAAAAAATTGTGTCTGATTTTTAAAGGTGTCGTCTGTCAGGCTCAATACAGACGCTGGCGCGGAAACGCAAATCCGAGTGATACGGATTGTCCTGGCATAAATTCTTGGGAATTACGGGAAAACAGTTCGCAGGTAGATAATGACCTAGGTGGTACGAAATGTTCTCAAAAATCAAGTGGTACGGAATGTCCGTGGTACAAAATGTCCGGACACCGTCCAAAGGGGTCCAAAATCCAGGTCGCTGGCCCCTCATAGTAGTACTAATTACTGGCAAAGCAGAACTGTGGTGTTCCTCCTACAGTGGTACTAATCACAGGTAACGTAGATTAATGGTGTTCCTTGCATGGTGGTACTAATCATAGGTAATGCAGACCTATGGTATGTCACACATAATGGCACCACTCACAGGTAACAAGACACATGGTGTTCCTCACATAAGGTTAATACTCATAAGTAGACCTCGGATTTTTAGGTGGTAATAGGTTAGAATGTAAAGTAATTTGGTTTGTAGGAAGTGTTATGCAACCCGTTGTACCATAATGTAGGAAGAGTAGCATCAATTCAAGGAGTTCTATAGGCTGTACTCCTAATATCTATGCAAATCTCATAGCATAACCGTTGTACAGTGTAGGGTATACTTGTTACTGGCTAAGGTATGTTTGCATTCTAACCTATCAGAACCTAATAATCCGGACTCTACTCATAAGCAACACAGACTCGTGGTGTTCCTCACTTAATGGGACCAATCACGGGCACCGGACAGATCTGCGTATTCCTCATATAGTGGTTCTAATCACAGGCCACGTATACTCATGGTGTTGCTAACGTAGTGGTACTGATCACGGACAACTCCCAATCTGCTGGTGTCCCATTTTCACACCAGGCAAATGCTGGGTGTGTACCTTAACACTTTCAGCCCCATGTGTATCAAATTGATACACCGTTAAACCCAGCCAGAAAGTTGATAAATTCACCCACAGCCCAAGGCTTACTATTGCATGAACTCGTTATTCTGGTGGCCTACAGGTGTTTTAAAACAAATAAAAACATTTTCTCATCTTGAACTCTCCTAAATAAGGTGTGAGTCAATAAGATGCACATGGGCTCTGAGTAAGTTATGCACTTTTCGTGTGCGTCATTTTAATACACGCACAAAAATAGTTTTAAAATATTATTTATTAATTTATTTTTATTTCAAATACTTCCATACAGATTTGTATATTGTCTTATGTTACCAGGGTTAGGTTAAGTTACGTTAGAATAGGCGAGGTTAGATTAGGTGACAAGAATTTGAAATTTAAAAAATGGACACAGGAATCAGCATTAGGCGTAAATACATACAAAACTCAGTAGATTCCTTCAACTGATTTCTTTTACATTTTACTAAGAGCAACATTTTACTTTCTGTTACTTCGCTACATATCTATGTTTCTTGAAAAAACAGTCCATACACATGTACTTGAATTCAGGGCAACCAAAGCACATTGTTCTTACTTGACCAATATACGACCCAGCACCGTCCTGTGGTCCCACAGCCCCAGGGAGAAGAAGACACTATGCTATTTCAATGTACGTGTGAATCTGAAAGCCTCACACTTTGAAGAACAACGCCCTGTCATGTGTGTCAATATGATGCACATGGGGCTGAGCGCCTTACTTGGTGTGTATCAGAATGATTCACATGGGGCTGAGCGCGTGTTAATTAAAACATCGTGGGCTGGGAGGAAATGTGCCTTCCATACCTCTGGGGCTGAAAGTGTTAATGAAGGCCACGGTCGCTTCCTTCCCACTCCTAGCACTTTCCTATCCCATTGTCGCCATAAGAACTATCTCTGTCAGTGCAACGTAGCTGTTTCGATAAGTAGGTGCAATTCTTTCACGGGGGCTGGTTACATTAACAGGAGCAACATGACATGTTTCGTGTGAGGGGAGGCGTTCCGTACTTATGCAACATACTTCGGAGGCTACATGTACAGAAAACTGGTATTCCTAGTGCCAGTGCTATAACCCCGAGTTTTAGTTGATAACAAGGAAGATCTATTGCGTGGGAGTAAATGCAAAAGAAAACGAATGAATTCCACCCAGAGAAGTAGATGATTATGATGACGCTGCTTTTTGTTTGAAAGGTCCTCAAATCTAGGTCATCGGCCACTAACGGTACGAGATGAAACGAAATGTAATAGTAATTAAAATGTTAAAATGTATCCACTGACTAGAATTTTTAAAAAGATGAAAAATGAATGCGAATTTAGAATAATCAGCGGATCTCATTCGCAATTCTTTATTTTTTTTTTTGCTAGGGGCTTTACGTCGCACCGACACAGATAGGTCTTATGGCGACGATGGGATAGGAAAGGCCTAGGAGTTGGAAGGAAGCGGCCGTGACCTTAATTAAGGTACAGCCCCAGCATTTGCCTGGTGTGAAAATGGGAAACCACGGAAAACCATCTTCAAGGCTGCCGATAGTGGGATTCGAACCTACTATCTCCCGGATGTAAGCTCACAGCCGCGCGCCTCTATGCGCACGGCCAACTCGCCCGGTATTCTTTATTTTCTTATAAAAGTAATTCAGAAGTAGATTAAAATGCTCTGTATGCCATGGAGTATCTTTCATTGAACCGAAGAGGCCTGATTAAAAAAATGGAAGTCAGGGAGAGGAGAATTCTCGTGAAGATCACAATTCCGAACTCTACGAACATTTTTTTTTTTTTTTGCTAGTTGCTTTACGTCGCACCGACACAGATAGGTCTTATGGCGACGATTGGACAGGGAAGGTCTAGGAGTGGGAAGGAAGCGGCCGTGGCCTTAATTAAGGTACATCCCCAGCATTTGCCTGGTGTGAAAATGGGAAACCACGGAAAACCATTTTCAGGGCTGCCGACAGTGGGGTTCGAACCTACTATCTTCCGAATACTGGATACTGGCCGCACTTAAGCGACTGCAGCTATCGAGCTCGGTATACGAACATATAGAGAGGCTCTCTGATTGTGCTAGCTTTCTATGGCCATGCCTCCCAAAAGACGTACCAATCGCCAGTTCATCTTCTTATAGAACAAGAAGATGCGTACCACTTGGCTGATAGAAACTAAGAAGGACTTTGAAGAACTGGGAATATCAGATCTTTATGACAGACGGTCTGAACGACACACCCTGAAAGAAGTCCACGGATTTCAGGAAAAACCTCAGAAAAAAGGTACTCCCTGGACAGATGGAAGAAAGGAAATACAGCAGCAGAAAATGCGAGAATGCCAGGTAAAGATCAAAGCCCAATAATTGAACAAGCGTAGTCCAAAGTAGGCCCATTCGAAAAAATATGAAGAATTTGAATTTATTGATGTTTTACATGCCACTTAGGCTGGAAAGTCCCTTTATGTAGCGTCTTCGTAAAATACAGTACAGGTTTATGAACACACTAACTACATTTATATTAATCTAAACATTAAACTTTAAAAAAATGAAAATACAGATACAAAATCCAGTAAAAATAAAACATACATTATATAATAAATAAGAAAGTAAATCATTTACCCCATTTGTTATTTTAGACTACATGTATCTAAAGAATATAAAGCTAAAGCAGAGAAACAATTTTCTTCGAAATATACATATTTCTGATTGTTAGACAAAAGAATGCCTGATCTCAGCCTCTTGCGTACTCTTTCAGAAATATAGGTGTTAAGTGCTGATTTAGTTGGGTACAGTTAGTGTTATTTGCGAAACGGTGAGGAATAAAGACGTTAAAGATACGTGATGCAGTGCAAACGACGGATAAGAAGAAGAAGAAATAAAAAGCCACTGCCTTTGAAGTGAAATCATACATTTCGTACAAATTTTTATAAAAATTAAAAACACATTAAAATACACAAACACACAGGGAACCACAAAGGCTTGTGTCAGAGACAGCATGAACTAGGCATCCTCACTTGAAGTTGATTCCGATGCCATATAAATCAAGTGCATAGATTCTACAGAATGAGGTCAAGAGGGTTTAAATCAAGCTGTGAAACATAACATTCCTGAATAATGGCGTGTTATTTCATTAACTGATTGCTATCTGTTAGCGTTGTGCTGACTATTATCGTAATTACATCAGGGAATGTGATTAATCCCCCTGGGTTTCAAAATCTCAGATCATAAACCGTGTTACACGATAAAAGTAAAACTATTCCCTTTCACCTGTTCCAGCGATCTCACCTCATGCTAAGGTCATGATAATACAAGGAGCAGTTTCTAGTTTGATTTTGTTGTTAGCCTACCGAGCTCGATAGCTGTAGTCGCTTAAGTGCGGCCAGTATCCAGTATTCGGGAGATAGTGGGTTCGAACCCCACTGTCGGCAGCCCTGAAGACTGTTTTCCGTGGTTTCTCATTTTCACACCTAGCAAATGCTGGGGCTGTACCTTAATTAAGGCCACGGCCGATTCCTTCCCTCTCCTAGCCCTTTCTTGTCCCATCGTCGCCAAAAGACATATCTGAGTCAGTGCGACGTAAAGCAACTTGCAAAAAAAAAAAAAAAAAAAAAAGTTGTTAGACTCAACCCCGGTTTCCAATAGCATGGTTGCTCTAGAGTATTGTCCGGCTCCATGGCTAAATGGTTAGCGGTGCTGGCCTTTGGCCGAAGGGGTCCCGGGTTCGATTCCCGGCAGGGTCAGGAATTTTAACCATAATTGTCTAATTCCACTGGCACTGAGGCTGGGTGTCTGTGTCGTCCTCATCACGACACGCGGGTCGCCTACGGGCGTCAAATCAAAAGACCTGCATCTAGTGAGCCGAACTTGTCTTTGGGCACTCCCGGCACTAAAAGCCATACGCCATTTCATTTTCTAGAATATTGAGAAGAATGTACTGTGGAATACGAGACAAGATATTGATATGCTTTTATTTTTTCTCTAACATAATAAAACAAAAATGCATCCAAAAGAGAAAGAATTCAATACAACAGTGAAATATTTTTCTAAGTATATTTTCTCTTGTTTCTGATTATGTATAACTAGCATTACCCGCCTCAGCTTTGCCTGCGTTTGTTTTAACTGTAAATGCTGGGGATTGTATTTAATAACGACTTACTCATCTGTGTCAAGAATTATTTATAGTTTAATGCCGGATAAATGAAACTCAATTTTTTATTCAAATATTGCACAAATTTACAAAAGATAACAATAACTTATAATAAAATTATACTTTTCTCAATTTCTTAATGATATTTGCTTTATGTCCCACTAACTACTTTTGTTACGGTTATCGGAGACGCCGAAGTGCCGGAATTTAGTCCCGCAGGAATTCATTTACGTGCCAGTAAATCTACTACTACTACTACTACTACTACTACTACTACTACTACTACTACTACTACTACTAATTACTTTTAGTGTGTGGATATAGATTTACTAGCATGTTAAATAACCCCTCCTCAGAGCCAAATTCTAGCACTTTCAAGATCAAAAGCAGTTGCAACGACGTTAAACATACAATATTTAAAGGGGCTGACGACTTCGATGACGATTATATCCGTTTTACGTTCCCCTGGTTAATTTTAAAGATTTTGGAGTCGCCGATGTACCGGAATTTTGTCCCACGAGAGATTTTATCGCGCTGATAAATCTACCGATGCGAGGCTGGTGTACTAGAGTACTTTCAAATTTCGCCAGTATGAGCGGTATTCCTGGCAATAACATATATATACGATGCTCCATAACACAATCGTCGTCACCACTATTACAATACATAAACATAATGAAGTCTCTATTTTAAAATTGCGAATAGAACACGGAAGCTCAGTAGATTAAATTCTAGATTTACATCTTGACAATCAAATCTTGAATTCCGTAATTTCAACGTGGAACCTTATCCTGGAAAAATATATTTATATCAAGAAAGATATGATTGATATGTGAAAGGAACTGGAATAACAGAAAAGAATATTTGCGGATGATGTTATATTGTACAGAGTAGTCTTATGTTACAGGATTTTGAGAGACTACGAAACGACTTCGACAATGTTGTGAGATGAACAGAAGCCAATGGAAATGAAATGTCGTACGGCTTTTAGTGCCGGGATATCCCAGGGCGGGTTCGGCTCGCCAGGTGCAAGTCTTTCTATTTGACACCCGGAGGTGACCTGCGCGTCGTGATGAGGATGAAATGATGATGAAGATAACACATACACCCAGTCCCCGTGCCATTGGAATTAACCAATTAAGGTTAAAATCTCCGACCCGGCCGGGAATCGAACCCGGGACCCTCTGAACCGAAGGCCAGTACGCTGACCGTTCAGCCAACGAATCGGACAGAAGCCAATGGAATGACAATAAACGGGATAAAAAGTCAGATTGAGTGTTTTATCAAGAGGAAAAGTCCTCTCGGTTTTAATACTGTGCTGAAGTTGTGACAGTATCTCATGGGAATCCCTGTAAGCACTTCTGTATTAATATATGGTATTCACTGGGGTTATCACAATAACGAGGTTGTAAAGAAAGCATGCTGATCAGATCTCTTCACATGGTTATGGAGGTATTTAATAGTTGTAGTAAGGATGTAAAGGAGATGGCGTGTACTCACCTGTAAGACGCCAATTAGAGTATGGTTCCAGTGCATGGAACCCTCACCAGAATTTACTTGATTCCAGAAATGGAAAGATGTAAAGGAAAGCAGTACGATTTGATTTTCTGCGGGTGATTTCCGAAAAAAAACATAGTGTTACGAAACAATGACGCAAACTTTGGGCTGGGAGGAGTTTGGAGTAAAAAGACTAACAACTCGAGTAAGAAGTCCCAAGCTGTCAGTGGAGAAATGGCGTGGAATGACATGAGTAGACGAATAAGCTTGAATGTAGTTTATACGAGTTGGAAAGATCACAGGATGAAGAAAAGGTTGGAATTCAAGAGGATGAATCGGGGCAAACATACATTTATAAGACGAGGAATAAGGGATTGGATCAATGTATTACGGGAAATGTTCGATAAATTACGAAGTTCATGGAAAACATTAGAAAAGGTTAGGTAAACAATTGATAGGGAATCTGCCTCCTGGCCGACAGACCTAATGCAGATCATTGATTGATTGATTGATTGATTGATTGGGGCATAAACAGAGATTAGAACGTAAATGAACCAATTAGATCAAGCAAGTTCATAATTTTGTATGACTGCTAACCTGTTATAATAAGCCCTTGCGTATTTCTGGAAACCAAACCATAGGCACATGATCTTCTACATCAAAACTACCACATGTTTTGAGCCAGATACGAATGGAGATCGCTTAATGAGAGTCAAGTCTCAATCTTCATGAGTCATCTCTCCATTGCGCAGGTCACCTACGGGAGTCATATCAAAAGATCTGCATTGTCGTCGGACACTCCCGGCACTAAAAGGCACATGCCATTTCATTTTCAAGGTAAGGAAGTCAAGGGAAGGGAAATCGCTTTTAATTTGTTTAAAACGCGCCTCCGATGCCACGCGCGTGTTCAGAAGGGTGCTGAACTATGCTGATTACGCTGCGCTACTGATTTCATGAACATTCACAATGCTAATATTATTTGAATTCAGCTTCGTGAAACCGGCATGAAGTCTTTTTACACTCTTCAAAAACTTCTTTTGTGACAGTTGCACAGGAAAGCATGCATGAAGTTTTGTAGACAGTGTCGTCACAGGTTGAAGGATGCATGGGGCCGAGTTGTTTCATCAGACCAATCTGGCTCTGTTTTGGGTTATTTCCAGAGAGACAAATGTTTGACTCACAAAGGCAGAAGTTTTCTCTGCATGCGTGGCTCCCGTCATCCAACTGGATGGAGCGGCGCTTATGAAGCAGGGTTGCATTGCATCTATGCGCCACTAACCTCATAAGTTAACATTTTTCGTTTATTTCGTAAGCTAAAGTACCGGCACATAGAAAATCACTAAAAACTGGTTTGAACCGTGACGTTAACACTCTGTCCTGGTCTGCACGTAGCCCTTACGTATGGAATACCGTGGCTATAAACCTGAGGAAAGTGAAACCAAAGAACCAGGTTTGAATTGTGAAGTTCATGTCACCAGCTGTAGAAAGAGGTTCCAAAGGAAGTGTGTCCGAAAACTCCACACGCCAGAACGTGTGAATAAATTCACAGTAAGTTCAGAGGTCAGTCTGTTGCCTACTGGTAAGTTAATTGTAAAATGTAAAGGTTTATAATGTCATTAAATAATTACTCTCTGCATTTATCTCAATTTTACTCCTTTTTCCACTAGTGTCCGTAACCTTTCTGCAAAAACCGTATATATATCCTCGTTCCGCCTGCTAAAATCACTAAGTGAAATAATATTAATTAGAACCTTGGTTGGTAAGGATCTGTCATCTAAAGTTCAAAAATGTACCATGATCCTCGAAGTATCATTAATAATAATAATAATAATAATAATAATAATAATAATAATAATAATAATAATAATAATAATAATAACAGGGTGAGTTGGCCGTGCGGTTAGGGGCGCGCAGCCATGAGCTTTCATCCGGGAGATAGTGGGTTCGAAACCCACCGTCGATTGCTCTGAAGATGGTTTTCCGTGTTTTCCTTCCTATCCCGTCGTCGCCGTAAGCCCTATCTGTGCCGGTGCGACGTAAATCGAATTGTAAAATAATATTAATAATAATATTAATATGTTTTATTTATTCTGGCAAAGTTAGGGATATACTCCCTTTCTTACACTGAACCAGCCTTAACCTAGAACACTGTTGATAATAACTACTGATGATAATGATAATAATAATAATAATAATAATAATAATAATAATAATAATAATAACAGTATAGTATTAATAAAACAATCACGCGTAAAAGATCATATCATCTATAGAAATACACATCGTGCGTAGAGTACATTAAAATACATGAATAATGAGAACTACATAGACTATTTAAGAGAAAGTTTCAAGGATATATAACTTTCTACAATATACCGAGATATCGCCTTCAGTTGAGAGGTGAAGCGAAGGATTAGGATGAAGAAGAATAAGAAGATCTGTGAAAGGAAGAGGGAAATAATGATGAAGAGGAGATAGGAGGAGGTGTTTTCAGGTCAAAACTTGATGATTCATTCATGTTTAATAAAAATAATATTATTGCTTTACGTCCCACTAACTGCTTTTTCGGTTTTCGGAGACGCCGAGGTGCCAGAATTTAGTCCCGCAGGAGTCCTTTTACGTGCCAGTAAATCTACCAACACGAGGCCGACGTATTTGAGCACCTTCAAGTACCACCGGACTGAGCCAAGATCGAACCTGCCAAGTTGGGGTCAGAAGGCCAGCGCCTCAGCCCGGCATTCATGTTTGCCTAGTATTTCGACACAGGCATGTTTAAAAGCTGAGCTGCTGGACATGCTTCTGACGTCCGCTGGTAAGAGATTCCATTGTCGGGCTCCAGTAGCGGTGAATGATTTCGTGTAGATTGTTGTTCTGTGTACAGGAAGGGATAACTCATGGTGCTGCAGGATTCCTAATATGTGCTGCGGGTCAGCATTTCTGCAACAACAACATCACATAGCTGTTTCCGCAGGCGCAACGAAGATATCTCCCTTTAACTCGCATCAGAGTAATTACCAAAGAATTCGTTAAGTTGAAATTAATGTTAGTCGAAAAATTGTGGGCGTATCCCATTCTATGTAAAGGTCGGGGGGGGGGGGGTGCAACGCTGACTTGCGAGCAGGTTATTTTAAAAACGTGATAGACACGTAAGGAGTAAGAGCAATGTGAAGATAGTAGATCGTATGACCTCATTCAGTCAAGCCACATTTATCAAATGTAACATACTTCTAGATTATAAAACACAGTCATTATCGCGAGGTAACCATCGTACTTTGATAGTCACGGTGATCTCAAAAGAACACTGTTCTTTCTAACGTATACTTAGCCTCGAAAAGACACTATGAATGGTATATAGAAGTGAATGCAATTTGTTAGATATTACGAGATTAACATGAAGGATTTTGTGCTGTATTTATGGACAAGGAAATGTACCTACCTTTAAAGACATTAATCCTGATTTAGAGGATAGAACAGTAGATCCTTACTCTATTAGTCGGGTTTCCATTCCCTAGAAATGGTATTTAATAGTGTTTTATTTCAATAATAATAATAATAATTGTACCGGGCGGTACACCTCCACGCCGCTTATTTAAAATTTGCGCCAGTTGAAACTCCTCTGCTGGAGGAAGTCTGAACTTTATCTACGGTATTAATTTTCTACTTTCTCAGAAGATGTCACTACCTGGAAATTTTGGAGTTTTTGAACTGTGTCATTTTCGACGTATTTTTGTTTTGCTTGTAGTAAGAAGTGTGAACTTTCTCTTCTAGAGGACACTACTGAAGATCAACTATAGTGCACCCTAGTGCGGAGTGAAAGAACTGTTTTCTTTGGAGAAAATTTAATTTCAAAAGTTTGTTCTTTGCTAAATTTATTTCAGTCATTGTTTAAGTTGGCAATATTAACCCTTTCTTTCCCCTTGTTTTGAATTTAGCCAATCCCGAATTTCTTAAATTAATTTTCCACCAATGATGTGTTTCTTCTTCATCTTGTGTATGGGTTTTCTTTAACCACCAATAAAAGATTGTGGGCGGGTGTTTTCCTTCCTAAAACGCCTCGAACGTTCCGCGAGAGTATATCAACTGCTGATTTTAGGGTCTCTGCGCCACTTCTGTTCCATCTTTTCGTGTGTAAAGTACATAGCAGGGGGCGGGAAGCGCCTCTTTCTTCGGCGGCAGTCAACAACCAGGTAATGGCCGATTAATTACTTCTTTTCTTGCTTGCTCAGCAGTTTAACTCTCGGGGCGGGTCCGAAGTTTTTCCATTATGTAACCTTCCTTAAAATGTAAAGAAACTTGTATCTATTCTATCTTTTAAACTACATATTGGGATAGAGAGTGCTTAACCCTCTCGAGCACCCACTCATATTGTTTTGAGGTGAACTTATTTTCTCAACTTATTCTTCCTTAACATTATGTAAATTTGTTTCTTTCTAAAGTCACCTCTTTAGTATGGGATTAGCCCTTGCATTTGTGGCCTAAAGCCAGATTAGGTTTTAAAAGCAAGTGTATTAGGAGTGCAGTTCGCCTCCTCTCAACTTGGTATTTTAGAGGTCATGTAATTATCCTTTTATCGTTTAATAGACCTCAGTAGGTTGGGTATTTTACCCCTGTGCTTACGTCCTTAGAGGACAGATTGAAAGTAGAGTTAGGTGTGGCCTTGTGATAGGCTTAAAACTTTGAGAGCGGATCGCTCTTTTGCAATTTGTTTCTGCGTGCCTCTAGGAGGTATTACTGTGTAATTCGGAGCAAGTGCTCCTGGGCATGATTGGGGTTTTCTGCCCCTTTGCTAAACCTTATGTACATGTAAACTCGGGCTAACTGCTCGAGAATTGGAAGTTCGGGGCCCGAAGCCCAAAACCTGTAAATACTATTGTTGCTCTTTACCTGCCATTCTTGTTATTTCTGAGTTTGAAAAGAAAATATAACCTTGTTAAATTTTAAATTAATTTTACTTTCGTAGCTTGAGACCTGTTCACCACCCCGCACCTTCTTTCACCTCTAACTACCACAAAAACACGGTAATAATAATAATAATAATAATAATAATAATAATAATAATAATAATAATAATAATAATAATAATAATAATAATAATGGTACCACTAGGATGATGATGACGATATTATATTATGGAAATCAAAAGGATGACACTCCGTCGTCTCTTAATATTTTAAGCAATTGATGAGACATTAAAGTTCTTAAGTTCTTCCATAGGTGAACAGCCCTGAACACATTATCTTCCCATCACGTTGGCATTAGCGCGTTCGGCGGTTTCTTACTGCATTCAATATTATTCAGTGAGACAAAATACATCGATAATTAAGACCAATTGGTTTTTTTCTACAATCTCCTTTGGTTTCGCGTACCGAGTCCAGAGAAATTTTAAGATTATCTTGTTCTCATACCCTAATGTATCGATCTCAGAGAGAAACACACACTTAAGTACAGTAAATTGGACCGATGACCTATATAGTAAGCCCCTTTAAACAAGAAGCATCATTACAGTAAATCATAATAGTAGTAGCTTGATCTCTGTTTGTTGTTGTCTTTCTGTTTTCAAGATAGCGCGTTCGATCTGGACTAAGATTAGTGGCATTTGAGGGTGTTAAATATGACAATTACATGTCGTACACAATAATAAATTACGAGACAAATACTCTCTTCTCCACTACTTAAAATTCAATACAATTGAAGGAATGCTTTTTTGCTATGGGCTTTACGTCGCACCGACACAGATAGGTCTTATGGCGACGATGGGAGAGGAAAGGCCTAGGAGTTAGAAGGAAGCGGCCGTGGCCTTAATTAAGGTACAGCCCCAGCATTTGCCTGGTGTGAAAATGGGAAACCACGGAAAACCATTTTCAGGGCTGCCGATAGTGGGATTCGAACCTACTATCTCCCGGATGCAAGCTCACAGCCGCGCGCCTCTACGCGCACGGCCAACTCGCCCGGTGAAGGAATGCTTAACAACAACAACAACATTTTTGACTCCTCGACTGAATGGTCTGTGTACTGGGATTCGGTTCAGTGGATCCTGGATTCATTTCCAGACCGGTCCGATGATGCGTCTGGTTTATTTATCTGGCTCGGGGACGAGATGATTCTGTTCGTCTTAACACATCTCTTGATCTACGTACAAAATACGCACATTATTATTATTATTATTATTATTATTATTATTATTATTATTATTATTATTATTATTATTTACAGACACATACAGGTTTTTCACTCTTAGTAAAATGAAATGAAAAGGCGTATGGCTTTTAGTGACGGGAGTGTCCGAGGACAAGTTCTGCTCGCCAGATGCAGGTCTTTTGATTTGATGCCTGTAGGCGACCTACGCATCGTGATGAGGATAAAATGATGATGAAGACGACACATACACCCAGCCCCTGTGCCAGCTAAATTAACCAATTAAGGTTAAAATTCCTGACCCTGCCGGGAATCGAACCCGGAGCCCCTGTGACCAAAGGCCAACACGCTAACCATTTAGCCATGGAGCCGGACTGCACTCTTAGTAACGACTGGATGGTGGCGATTGCGGTGATGATTGGTTTAAGAGGAAGTATGAAAGGACATCGGTGCCCGCTTAACAGTAATTGAAAGGGGACTAGGAAGAATGAAGGTATCGACAAATGAGAGGGAAGAGTCACGGATGCGTGATAATGAAGGATTCCCTAGGGCTCGCGGACATAAAAATAACTTTGGATTCGACAAAGAACGAGAGTTGATAAAGGGAGGTCGGATAAAAAAAGATGGAAGTTAAGAGCCTGACAAGTGTAAGATATACCAGACTCAGCTAGGGGAACCATGGTCGCTAACCCATGCTCCGAATTAGTGTCTCTCTGGAGGCAGTGGATACTGTGGATGTATTCAACCGCCCCCATCCTCGGGGGATAACAGGACCTTATCTCCAGTATATATAATTTTCTGTTTCAGTGGAGACGCGTTTTATGACTATACATGGGCGCCATTAATACGTAACTGATGCTTCCAGTGTCGCGTGCTCCTTCACATTTTAAATTGGATAAAATGTTTTTTCCTACACAGTACGTTTCAATTTCGGTTGTGATATTATACTTGATGATAACCACATCATTCTATATCATTGCAGAAAATTTATGGCACTGGTTATTGGTTTGTATCAGTATCTTACACTCATTGCCAATTAATAAGCTATAATTATTAGACTTGTTTAATTCAGACTTCACCTTTATATTAATCTTGATTCAAAACATCAGGTTTTCAAGATTAATTTAAATTCCACCTGTGGCATATGTTTTAAAGTCAGTATTAACATTGACGAACTGTTAGATATTTATCAAATTGCTTTAACATAAGATACTCCAAGGAAGTACACTTTAAATTCAACAGATTCGAACCTTCTGTAACACATTCTTACATCTAGACAAAGCATATGACATAGTACCGAGGGAAAATAATTTCGCTGCACTGGGGAACCTTGGGATTAAGTGTTGATTATTAAAATCAATCAAAGGCATTTATGTTGACAATTGGACTTCAGTGAGAATTGATGGTAGAATGAGTTCTTGGTTCAGGGGTTAGACAAGGCTGTAATCTTTCACCTTTGTTGTTCATAGTTTACATGGGTCATCTGCTGAAAGGTATAAAGTGGCAGGCATTGATTCAGTTAGGTGGAAATGTACTAAGCAGTCTGGCCTATGCTGACGACTTGGTCTTAATGGCAGATTGTGCCGAAAGCCTGCAGTCTAATATCTTGGAGTTTGAAAATAGGTGCAATAAGTATGGTATGAAAATTAGCCTTTCCAAAACTAAATTGATGTCAGTAGGTAAGGAATTCAACAGAATTGAATGTCAGATTGGTGATACAAAGCTGGAACAGGTAGATAATTTCAAGTATTTAGGACGTGTGTTCGCTCAGGATGGTAGTATAGTAAGTGAGATTGATTAAAGGTGCACTAAAGCTAATGCAGTGAGCTCGTAGATGCGATCAACAGTATTCTGTAAGACCAACTTTGCTTTACGGGGGTGAAAGCTGGGCGGACTCAGGATATCGTAATCATAACCTAGAGTAACAGACATGAAAGCAGCGAGAATGATTGCTGGTACAAACAGGTGGGAAAAATGGCAGGAGGATATTCGGAATGAGGATATAAAGGCTAAGTTAGTAATGAACTCGGATGAAGCTGTACGCATAAACCGGCTTCGGTGGTGGCGTCATGTCAGGCGAATGGACGAGGATAGGTTTACCTAGGAGAATAATGGGCTATGTTGTGGAGGGTCAGAGAAGTAGAGGGAGACCAAGACGACGGTGGCTAGACTCAGTTTCTAAAGATTTAAAGATAACAGGTATAAAACTATACGAAGCCACAGAACTACGTACAAACAGAGCATTGTAGCGGCGTTTATTAAATTCACAGAGGCTTGCAGACTGAACGTTGAAAGGCATAACGTTCTATAATGATGATATATGTATGTATGTATGATAGTGACCACATGAAGTAATTCTTTAGCAATGTTAATACACACAGTATAGTACATATATGCAATTTTAAACTCAGAAACTAAAAAACACCAAAACATGTAATAATCCAATTTCTCAAGTCTTAATTTTAATTTCAATTTGCTTTAAAGGCTTTTAATTTGAATTACATCTCACTGTACAGTTTTTGAATGTATGGTGTCGATCTGTTCGTGAATAATGTTGTATTTTATAATGTTGATCCAAAGAATCTATCGCACTGAAAAAGATCTTAAAACAGAGCGAAACTTGTATGCATAAACAATAAATAGTATTTTGACTGGATGTTTGAATACTAACTTTTATTTGAGATTAATTAGTCAATATGGTTGAATGTGTCACGTTTTTCCGTCCTAGATACCCAGAGTTCTAAAATAAAACAGCTAAATAATAAGAAATTCAGAGTCTTAAAAAACTGAATCACTTCCATAAGCAGATTCAAGAAAACAATACATAATTAAATTTCTTATGGCTTTTAGTTCCGGAAGTATCCGAGGACAGGTTCGGCCCGCCAGATGCAAATCTTTCTATTTGACGCTCTCAGGTGACCTGCGCGTCGTGATGAGGATGAAGTGATGATGAAGACGACACATACACCCAGCCCCCGTGCCAGCGGAATTAACCAATTATGGTTAAAATTCCCGACCCTGCCGGGAATCGAACCGGAGTCCCCTGTGACAAAAGTCGGGTACGCTAACCATTTAGCCAATGAGCTGGACCAAGCAAATAATATAAAACACCTACACCAAAGATCAATCAATCAATCAATCAATCAATAATACTCCTTTGAATACTTCAGACTGGTAATTACACAATTTATTCTGATCAGGATGTCTCATTACTACTGTTCGTAGTTAATGGAAATCAAAACTCCTAATCTGAGGTTAACTGGTAGTTGCATTAAATTCAAATATTCTTCGCATAATAATGCGTCTTACTGCACAAGCAAGAGAACCACACCCTTATATCTAAAGTGCTGCGGCTAATATCTTATCTTGGTTATCGAGAATTACCCAGTATCACCGCCACCTTTTGCTCTGTGTAGTAACCTATTTGATCCATTAAATCCAACCGCATTATCACTGAACTTCCCCCGCCCACCAGAATGAATTACATAGATTAGGAGGCAGGAAATTGCTCGGTGCTCTAACAAATTAAGTCAGAGGGCCTTGCCCAAAGAATCCGCAATGCTACTGCAGTAGATAATTGCTTCAGGTGGCTTTGGACTACCTACTTCGCGCTTTGTTTTGCGTTTAAGAAAAGGATTGAGGTTATTCATCTTACAAACAGAATATATTTTGCATAATAATAATCTTTCACGACTTTTTCTCGGATTTACGATGTAACTGTTCCTATTTTTAGAAGTAGACTGCAATATAAATCATTACTGCGTTTCGCTTTTTTTTTTACATATCTCTCATTGGAACATATTTACTGGTTATATATGTTTTATGACGGCCTGATTAAACCAATGATATTTGCAAGTGAGGTTCCTTAAGGACACTACGATATGTTATCTGTTTTATGGGGCTAAGTACATACGTAAATAAATATCAAAACTAAAGAAAATAATAAGTTGCTGCTAGAGTTACTATACGTTAATTTTTCCTTCGTAAATGACCTCTTTTTCGTTAGTAATAAGGGAAACCAAGCGAGTTTTCTTTTCAGATTTAAAAAGTTCGACCGGAGAAGTTGGTCGTGCGATTAGGGGTGCGCAGCTGCGAGCTTGCATTCTGGAGAAAATGGGATCGAACACCACTGTCGGCAGTCCTGAAGATGGTTTTCCTTGGTTTCCCATCTTCACCCCAGGCAAATGCTGGGGACTGTACTTTAAGACCACGGCCACTTCCATCCTAATCCTAGCCCTTTCCTGTCTCATCGTCGCCATAACACCTATCTGTGCCGGCGCAACGTAAAGCCAACAGAATCGTCACAGTGACAAGTAGGGGAAGTTCTAATCACCGGCAATGTAGACCTATAGTGTTTCTCATAACGTGGTACTACTACTAATAATAATAGTTAACGCAGACCCATTCTGAACACAGTGAAACACAAACGATGATCATTATCACAAACAACGCTCAGACTCGTAGTGTTTCGCGCATAATGGTACTGCTCCTACGCAACGTAGACCGATGGTTTTTCTCGCAAGGTGGTAGTAGTCGCAAGTAACGTCAACCCAATATGTTCCACACTTAATGGTTCTAATCATAAGTATTCTTATGGTTCTAATGTAATCAGCCCTTGGTCGCCCCTTTTAGTTGCCTCTTACGACAGGCAGGGGATACCGTGAGTGTATTCTTCGTCTGCATCCCCCCACAGGGAGTACGTAGTCATAGTGGACTCAAAACAGCCATCATACCCAAGTAAAAATCCCTGACCTGGCCGGGAATCCAACCCGGGGCCTCCGCCTACCCTTACACCACGGGGCCGGCTTAATACATCAGTCACTACCATATTTATGAAAGAATCCATTTCCATTTTAGGAAGGCGGGAAAATCATGTTGTGTTAATCTTGGACTGTGGAAGGGATGATTAATTTGTCCGAATATGAACTTTTTTAGGTCAGGTATACATCGGGCGTTATTGTGAAGAAAGAGGCTGCATTTTACAGACAGCTAGTCGTCCGATTCTATTGGACACTTGAACATACAGAACAATGTATCAACCTGATTCTGTTGTCTCAAAATTGTAATTACTAATATCTTCCAATCGAAACACATTGAGAAAAATTTCTTCCCTGTGTCTAGAATCAAGGCATTTCAAGCCTGATCTTCGCCTATGGTATCCTTCTACTTGCATTAAAACCTGTTAAGATGCAAAATAGTATTAATTTGATAGAAAATTCTCGTAAAAAGCAGAATTAATAGATAAATCCTCAAGAAACCAGAGGTATGGAGTATAAAATGGGACATAGAGTTTCAGAGAGAGGACAGTTCTAGAAGTTATAAGAATTTAATACCTGGGGGAGGGGGGATAATAAGCAGCAATGCATATGGACATAGAAGATATATAAAGCAAAGATGGAAAGAGTAAGTGTTTTCGCTAGTATAAAAATATTGGATAGAAACGTACCAAACATGGAATTTCAGTTTAGAAAAAAATTCAGTACTTAAATCAAATTTATTGTATGGTGCAGAAATTTCGGGAGTAGATGACTGAATTTTAGCATTGGATATAGTCGCAAATCAATTTGCCAAAATAATAATGGGATTGCTAAGCTGTGCTGCAAATAATCAAGGGATGAGCATGAACGTAGATATTGTTAATCCAATAGTTGAGTACTGGTTGATACTAAAACCTGGGATAGGAGGGGAAATTCTAAGGCTAGCGTATCAGCTCCAACTGTGCACAAAGGTTGTCAAAGAAAGACATACAATAAATTAGTGGCCAATGACCTAGCTGTTAGGCCCCATTTAAACGACAGTCATCACCATCATCATCATCATCATCATCGTCGTCGTCAGACATTCAATAAGCGCAGAATGTAACAGCGAAAGAATACTAGCAACATTTTGTATAATAATAATAATAATTATAATAATAATAATAATAATAATAATAATAATAATAATAATAATAATAATAATAATTCATTCATTCATTCATTCAACTTCGCTAATCGGCCAACTAGGGAACACGATAAGCCTCACTTCACAATCTGGCATTTGTTCATTTTTCGCTCGTCTTCATTGGCTCACTGTATTTAGCACGACGTTCTTCTGTCCATTTAGCACCAGTTGCCCGTTTTTCGTCCCGGAAAGTCCCAAAAGTCTTGATGGCTGCTCTAAAAAGATTTCGGTCTTGTGCATCTTCTGCTTGTAGGCCCAGTTCCTTAAGATCTTTCTTGACATTAACGTACCATGGCATTGCCGTTTTTGGTTTTGAGTCAAATATACTGAAGATACGTTTCGTCCATCGAGAGTCGATCATCCGTCGTATATGACCGTAGAAGCGAACTCTGCCTTTACGCATTGTGTCAGAGATCTTCTCTATCTTAGAGTATACTTCTTGCCTGGATTTTCTAATGTAGATGCCATTTTTGTAGTTTGGGCCAAGTATGGTGTGTAGGATCTTTCTTTCTTTCTTTCTTTCTTTCTTTCTTTCTTTCTTCTCTAAATCCGCAAGCAAACATTTATCGGACAGGATAAGGCATTCAGATGCATACAGCGATACTGGTTTCATGACAGTGTTGTAGTGACGAATTTATGTGTTCAGGGATAGCACTTTTTGTTGTATATGTTGCAGGTGGTTTGGAAAGTGACTTCCATTTTCTTGATTCTTGCTGCTATGGCCTCTTTGTCAAGTCCATTTTACTGAATCCATTCCCCAAGGTATTTAAATTTACTAACACGGTTTATCGTTCCATATTTGATGTTTAGTTGTGTCGTATCATCTTTGATATTTGACAATACTTCTGTCTTTTGAAAGGAAATTTGTAAACCTGTTTGTTCTGTTACTTCCTTCAACACATTGATCTGTTCTGTTGCACTTCCGAAATTTTCTGTCATAAGGGCTATATCATCAGCGAACGCTAAGAAATCTATTTCCCAATCCCAATAATAATGTTATTAGCTTTACGTCCCACTAACTTCTTTACAGTTTCAGACTTTGGAGACGCCGAGGTGCCGAAACTTAGTCCTTCAGGAGCTCCTTTTCGAGCCAGTAAATCGACAAACATGAGGCTGACGTACTTGAGCGCATTCAAATACCGTCGGACTGAGCCAGGATCGAACTTGTGACGTTGGGTTCAGGAGGACAATACCCCAAACGTCTGAGCCACTCATCCTGGCATTTTTTGTAAAATAATGAATGCTACTGGGTAGATGGGGTGAAGAAGCTACGTCATGGCACGGGACTGGCGTTCTACTCGATTTTTTTAAATCACAGGATGGCAGAAGACTGTGTAAGACGGTTGTCAAAGAAAGACATACAATAAATTAGTGGCCGATGACCTAGCTGTAAGGCCTCTTTAAACGACAATCATCATCATCATCATCATCATCATCATCATATAACAATAAGTATCGAAAGATTAATTGATAAGGGATGTGAAAAGGACACTTTGGTGGTTAATGGGTGTATATAAGAATAAGGCCATAAGACAAAAGTAAGGAAAATCAATGTACGATTTTCTGCTATAAACAAATTGAAGTGGTATATTCACTAAATGACTGTAAGGAAACACGAAAAATCACAGAAAAAATGCATTAATATGCCAGACATCGTGGGATAGGGTTCTAGTATTGTGTAGGCTCTGGAATAAATACCTGTGGAGATATTCCGTTTTGATAGCTGCCCACAGTTTCCTGCTATTTGTAGGTGCACGGTCTTGGATGTGAATCTACCTCACCACCATGTCCCGATAATGCTCGATAGGGTTCACATCAGGTGAATGAGGTGGCTAAAGCAGTCGTTGAAACGCCTTAGAACGCTCTTCGAACCAGTTTTGGACAATTTGGACCCGATTACACGGTACATGATCTTGCTGGAATATCTCATCGTTGTAGGGGTTCGTGAAATCCATGAAGGTGGTCACAAAGTAGTTTTTCCTTCTATTTACTTTACGTCGCACCGACAGAGATAGGTCTTATAGCGACGATGGGATAGGAAAGGCCCAAGAATGGGAAGGAAGCGGCCGTGGCCTTAATTAAGGTACAGCCCCAGCATTTGCTGGATGTGAAAATGGGAAACCACGGAAAACCATCTTCAGAGCTGCCGACAGCGAGGTTCGAACCCACTATCTGCCTATTACAGGATACTGGCCGCACTTAAGCGACTGCAGCTATCGAGCTCGGTAGAAAGTATTTTAACGAAACAGTCGCTGGTCAAAAACCTGTTCAAGTGAGTCAGTGGACCCAGATCTACTACTACTATTACTACCCCTTTTCCGACACCCGTGGTCGCACATGTGAATTTTTCCCTGTTTTACGACCGGATGCCCTTCCGTCAACCCTATATGGAGGGATGTAATCTCTATTGCGTGTTTCTGTGGTGGTTGGTAGTGTAGTGTGTTGTATGAATATGAAGAGGAAAGTGTTGGGACAAACACAAACACCCAGTCCCCGGGCCAGAAGAATAAATCAGAGGTGATTAAAGTCCCCGTCCCGGCCGGGAATCGAAACCGGGACCCTCTGAATCGAAGGCCTCAACGCCGACCATTCAGCCAATGAGTTGGACATCAGTGGATCCAGATCATGCCACGTGAACACTTCCTACACCATTATGGAACTACCAGCAGCCTGTTTGGTGTTTTGTTAATAACTGCGGTCGATGGCTTCATGGGGACTTTATACATCAAGGCAGAATTATGGACATTAAACAGGAGTAGGGATGCTACAATCTGCTAAAAGAGATTTTAAACTGTACGAGACCACTGGAAGAATGTAACAAATGGGTTACAAATAGTATAGTGGAAAGCAGACGTGAAAACGTTCCGCGGCGACTGTGACTCTCTCTGATGGCTCGAAGTACACATTAACAACCGGGCATCAACAGCTGTAAAGTAGGTAACACAATGTCAAGTGTGAATAATATTTAATTATTTTACGGTATAATAGCCGGCCCCGTGGTGTAGGGGTAGCGTGCCTGCCTCTTACCCGGAGGCCCCGGGTTCGATTCCCGGCCAGGTCAGGGATTTTTACCTGGACCTGAGGGCTGGTTCGAGGTCCACTCAGCCTACGTGATTAGAATTGAGGAGCTATCTGACGGTGAGGTAGCGGCCCCGGTCTAGGAAGCCAAGAATAACGGCCAAGAGGATTCGTCGTGCTCACCACACGACACCTCGTAATATGCAGGCCCTCGGGCTGAGCAGCGGTCGCTTGGTAGGCCAAGGCCCTTCAAGGGCTGTAGTGCCATGGGGTTTGGTTTGGTTTACGGTATAATGGCTGCAAGAGGCAGTATTTGCGCTGTATTATATGTTTGTAATAGTATCAGACAGCAAAGTGTGTCAAAGTCTTTTTATAGCTTTCCAAGAAATAAAGAAATGTGAGTATGAGTTGAGATTTTAGTCTAGATGGCATGTGTGACAATTGCTATTTCTTGTTGGACCATAACTACTTTGCAGTCCTCAATGAAGCCTCAAGAATTCCTATACATCCCAAAAGAAAAGAAACATGTCAAATTACAGAAAGTACGGTAACGCATACGTGATTTCATGTTAATGTGCGTGTTTTCTATGTATATACCTAATCTCATATTACAAAGAAAAAGAATGTATGCCTATGTGAATTTAATGGAAATATGGTTGCATAGTCTATAGTTGCATGTAAATTGTTAGAGTAATGTCCCATGTCTAAGCTTTAATTTACAGCACATAACACATATATATACATATATATATATATATTAGACCAAGTTATTTTTGAATGTATATAGTTGTCCCTTTCCATGCCTTATCTGAGAATTGCAGACGGTATCAAACATAAATGTAAGTGGTTTTTGTCCACCTGTAGACCTAAAATGGATGTCAATTTTCTATGCTTTAACTGGTCCTTAACTCTTAAAACTTTAAAGCAATACGTTTTCCGATACAAGTGAAATTTCGAGACCTCTTGTTCTGGTACATATCATTGTAGCCAACTGGATCAGACGAGAGATGTAAGTAGTTATAACCGCGAGCCGCTGGATAGCGTTAGTGACGCTGCCTCGTTTGAAAGATATGCAGTTCCGCTATTATCTTTGCAACCCATTTGAATGTCATATGCAGTGATGGTATGTGCTTTCGAGTGAGCTGTGAAGTAATAAATTGTATCCTCCTACAAACACATATTTGTATCTTTGAAGCCATTTAGAATTACGGAGAAAATCTTTACGAAAATATGAATTAAAACATTATTCTAAATTTGTACCTATTCTGTCTTTAACCGTTATCTTGGTATATGTCGAGTAAGACACGTAAAAGCAGGTTTTTCTGGAAAATTCCAGTTAGAATTTATACGAACTTTTTTGAAAGAAATTGAGTTCTAAGTAATCTGTCAACTCCCAATTTGGAGTCACTAGTAGTACTTCAATAACGTTCATTGTGTTGTAAATAGTGTCGGAACATACGATAGTCTATTCGATTATATTATTGTTATACCATTAAATTATTTCTGTATTACTCGTTGATGTGCTGCTTTCGAGAGATATTTGCTCCATCCGTAAAAATGGAACAACACTAGTGCTTCTCTCTACAGAAAATTCCGTCCGTGCAATTTCTCTACAGGACAAATTTCATCTCCATAATAACAGACAAACATTGATAAAAAATACATTTACATGTACTGTATCTGTTATTCCCAATTTCATTTTTGCAATTTGACCTGCTTCCAGCGATAGGAATCGAGGATATTGAAAAAGAAACAGCAATCCAGAAAGGAGTGAGGCAAGGCAGCAATTTGTCTCCCTCTCCTTTTGAATGTATGTTCGGTCCTCAGCCTGAAGGCTGGTTGGATCCTCAACATCTCCGCCATCAGCTGTCACAGACTTCCTAGGCATCACAGAAGCGGCATACTAGGAAAATGAGGAGTGACGTAGTTTCCCGTTGCTTTCCCCACAGAGCCAGAAGTTGCTATTACATATTAGTCTGCCAAGCACACTGAAATGCATGCATCATCCGAGCCTATGAGCAATATTTTCACACCATTCAAAACAGGGACTGGCTGCATAAGGAATGGCATTACTAGCATCACTGATACCTCAATCACCTTCATATTGCCAAAGCCAAGGATAAGACTGAGACAGGTCAATGAAAGTAACAAAATTGAACTAGCCTATAGGAGAAGACATAGTGCACTGTAAACACTACGTCCCGCCAGCAAAGGCATTCCTTTTGAATGTTGTTATAAAAAAAGCAGTCAAGGAAATCAAAAAGGAATTTGGAAAGGAAATCTCAATCCAAGGCGAAGGATCAAAACTCTGAGTTTTGCTGATGATATTGTTATTTTATCTGAGTCTGTAAAATATCTGGAGAAATTTCTGAATGGTGTGGACAGAGACTTGGAGAGGAAGTACAAGATGAAAATAAATAATTCGAAAACAAAAGTAATGGTGTGCAGTCGAACGAAGTCAGACGATGCAGGAAATATTAAATTAGGAAATGAAGTAGATTAATTGTCTTAGTTGGGTAGTAAAATAGCTAATGCCAGGCTGAGCGGCTCAGGCGGTTGAGCGCTGACCTTCTGACCCAAACATGGCAGGTTCGATCCTAGCTCGGTCCGATGGTGTTTGAAGGTGCTCAAATACGTTAGCCTCGTGTCGGTAGATTTATAGGCACGTAAAAGAACTCTGTCGGGAATAAACTCCGGCACCTCGGCGTCTCCAAAAATTGTAAACGACGTAAGGCCAATAACATTAGTACTTATTATTAAAATAAATAATGATGACATAAGTAAGGAAGACACAAAATAATTAGTAGTACAATCAATAAAGACATTTCTTAAGAAAATAAATTTTCTCACTTCGAAAATTGATATAGGAATTAGAAAGATGTTTTTGAAGACTTTAGTTTGAAGCTTGATTTTATGTAATGGAAATAAGAACAATAACTAGCTCAGAAAGTAGAAGCTTTTGAAGGTGTGATGTTTTAAAAGAATGCTGAAAGTAAAAGATCGATCTGGCTAAATTTTACCAGAAGACTTGTTCAGTTCTTTTCTTGACATAAGTGTTGGTGGTAGGAACGGTAGTGGTAGACCAAGGTATGAATATGACAATCAGATTAGAACAGATGCAGGATGTAATAATAACGAAGGATTGAAAAGGTTAGCGCATGATAGAATGGAATGGAAAGCTGCACAAACCAGTGTATGGACTAAGGACCCAAATAATATCAAGAACAACTTGCAAAAATTTTGTTTGTAAAATAGTCGACACAACCGACTATAACTGCATATAGGATACAGATCAGAAGCAAAGATAACAACTCTAATGTGATATTCCTTACGTAAAATGTACATAAAAGACAATATTATTAATCAATCATTTTCGTTCCGACAGTGAACTGTTAACTTACAAGGTGCATTAGCTAATGATAGAGCCTTATCATTACATTGCGTGGATTCAAACTGACACCGGAAGAACGAGTAAGAGTAATTATGTAGCGTCACGCATTAAGGGAAAGAATGACGCAGAATTATATTTATCTTGGAAAATTTTAGGGAAGTTGATTGACATTCAGCGGTGAAGTCCTACAAGGCTTTGGGTTCACAGATAATTGTCATAAAGGAAATTTAAGGTTCAGTTTCTAAAAATTAAAACAGTCTGAGCATCAAATTCATGTAACATACTGAGTTGACTAAATACCCTTCTCTTTCCTGATGTATAGTCTGAGAAGATATCGAACCCAGTATTTACCGAAGTAATCGTTGAATTTTATTACCTTTCTCTCTTTCTTTCTTTCTTTCTTTCTTTCTTTCTTTCTTTCTTTCTTTCTTTCTTGTATCTATAGAGAACAAACGGACTGAAAACTGATCAATGTATTGGAAAAATGCATTCAAGAAGCAAGTGGATATGAAATCACCCGCCAGCTACCTTTATGTAGTTTTTCAGCGTTTTTCATTTCAATTTTGCTGGGCTGAGTTGTTCAGACGGTTGAGGTGCAGGCCTTCTGACTCCAATTTGGCAGGTTCTTGTCTCAGTCAGGTGGCATTTGAAGGTGCTCAAATACGTCAGACTCGTGTCGGTAGATTTACTGGCATGTAAAAGAGCTCCTCCGGAACAACATTCCGACACCTCAGCGCCTCCAAAGATTGTAAAAGTAGTTAGTGGGGTGTAAAGCAATTATTATTATTATTATTTTTATTATTATTTCGACTTTAATTAAGGTTTTCAGAACTCTAAATGAACTTCCAGTTTATTAGGACATGCTGAGTGGATAGGGTATGCGCCGAATAGGTGGTAAATACAGAACAAACCGGGCGAGTTGGACGTGCGGTTAGGAGCGCGCAGCTGTGAGCTCGCATCCGGAAGATAGTGGGTTCGAACTCCACTGTCGGCAGCTCTGGAGATGGTTTTCCGTGTTTTCCCATTTGCACACCGGGAAAATGCTGGGGCTGTACCTTAATTAAGGCCACGGCCGCTTCCTTCCCATTCCTATGCCTTTCCCGTCCCATCGTCACCATAAGACCTATCTGTGTCGGTGCGACGTAAAACAAATAGCAAAAAAAATACAGAACAAAAATGTCCAACTGCTCACCGGTAGGAATCCAAGCCCACAACCTTCTGATACCACATCGGATTCTCTACCTATTGAACTACGGTATCCTCAGTCATCCATTTTCTGTTGGAAGTGATATGCGCTACACAGCTCGCACTATTTCCAATAATTACCCTTACCATTAACATGTTCTTAAGCCTATTATTGGTCTAAAGAGTTTCGGCATTTTGCCCTGAAAATAGGATTTTGAATATGCCAGTAAATTACTAACATTGTCAACTCTAGCCAGTGATAGTGTATCAGCCTCTGGATTCTAGATCTGGGAACCCGGGAAAGGTATTCGTATTTTCTTCAGAGCGGAAGAAAGTCCATTCGACATTCCATGTCAGACGATCTATGAATGTAAAATATTTCATACAGTGTTTAAATGACAAAATTGAAAATCAGTAGTAGGGCAGCTAGCAGTAAACATTGACAGTCACGCAGCCTACATGGTGTCAAAAAAGTGGCTGGTTCTCGGTAGATGAACATACACGATCCTTCTCCTTCTCGTCCTTGAGAAGTAGGTTGCATGTTTAAGACGACAAGGAAGTCCGTTGTTATGTTGTGACATTAAGAGACCCAGGGCTGTTACAAATTTGTCCCATATTAGTTCTTTGACGTTTAGGAAGACAACATATAGATGCAAAGTTTCAAGACTCAAACACACAAAGCAAGTTGTCTACGCGGTTTGGGTCACATACCTGTGATCTTACATTCGGGGGATGGTGGTTTCGAAACCCACTATGGGCAGCCCTGTAAATCATTTCCCATTTTCACATCAGACAAATGCTGGCGCTATACCTTAATTCAGGCCATTGTCGCATCCTTCCCAGTTCCAGACCTGTCCTTGCCAGTGCGACGTAAAACAAATATAAAACATCCAAGTTGCACCGAACTCAAACAAAATGAAACCCACTATCTTGGAAACAGACAGTGACTTATCGACTCCACCACTGAGGTTAACTATTATTCCTCTCATTTCATTTCGCCAGCTATGGTCCACGGTCGTTTCTATTGCCTCCTTCCTCGAGATTCCCTTTTTGCACACAACTCCCTCATTCGATAACCTCAATGCAGTGCATTCGTTTCTTGATAGAAGTTTGATCACATCCCACTGCTACCAAATGGCTGCAACGAGACAAACACTTGGCTAAGTACTGAACTTTTGTCGGAAAGAAAAGTTACTGCGAAACAACAGGCAGCATGAGTCCGAGGAACCATCACTATTCTTCTTCGACGGAAGGATTGAAAGGTGCATGAAATACTACTCCTGCAGCAATAGTGATATATAGAACCAGAAAAATTAGGATGGAGAGATATACTAATCAACCCCATCAAGAGGACTGTGGGAAAAGGAGAGTTTATAAATTTTGTATACTACTTCTTAGTGACATAAATAACACCCCTGTCTCCCGTTGGTCAATAACTGATGTACTTTTCAGCGCCGGGGGCTCAGTACCAAAATTCACGCATGATTGCTTTAAAACATATAATATTAATAATATTATTATAAATAAGTCGCAAAAATGAATTGAGGCAAAAATAAGCAAAGTAACTTTCTGACATTTATTTCACTTTTCCACATATTCACCCTCTACATTCAGGCACTTATCCCATCTCTTTACAAGTCTTTGAAAGCCAGCAGCAAAGACGTCCTTTGGTTGCTGTCGCAGCCACCGTGTAACCTCATAGATTACGGCATCATCTGTATCAAAATGACGACCACCCAAATGATTTTTTAGGGGTCCAAACAGATGGAAATCACTGGGGACTAAGTCAGGACTGTACGGTGGATGTTCCAAGCGCTCCCCATCTCTGATGCTTTTCCTTCCATTAGTTAAACTTCTGGATCCAATTGAACACAGCTTTCTGTGAGAAACAGTTTCCACCATAGACGGAATGCATTTCGAGATGCACTTCTTCTGTGGACAGTCCTTTCGCCTACAAAAACGCACAACTGCACGCTGTTCTTCTCGTGTACAGTCATGCAACACATGTGCCATCATGCACTTACAGCCTCTGAGTGCCTGCGAGATGTCGTACGACAAGCATACATATGCTGCCATCGGCTGGCAAAACTTGCGCGCGTAATTTCACATGTTTGCGACTTATTTACTGACTCACCCTCGTACTTCATATCATGAAAGGTACTTTACAAATTACTCATTTCTACTTTTAAGTCATTCAGAATGTTTCTATCCATGCCGTTCCAGCCGAGATGCTCGCCAGCGAATAGCGGCGTACTTGCCGCCTTGCATATGTAAGTCTGCAACATGCAATACGCTTCTGCTCTGGGGTAAGCTGGCGTCACGGCGCGGTGGATACTGGTGGAGACCTGTGATGGAGAATACTGTTGAATGGGGTTGCACCACTGTGGAGGTGGGAATGTAGGAGATATTAATAAGACAAGTTCAAGGTACATAATACAATAAGTTTATTGAATATCAAAAGGTATACGGTTCACTGCGGACACAAGTGCTGATATATCGGAAGTCAGTGCATTTACTGACATGATACGCAGAGCATTCTTCAATGATGGATCTCCGAGCATTGTTCTGTCTTTGCATTTTATTCGGTTCATGGCCTAGAAAAGTTGCTCGCAGCAGTATGTGGACCCAGACATGCACATCAGCTGTGCTGAATTCTTGTGCAGCCTGGGAAAGGTTTCTTGGTGAAGTGAACGATACCATCGTGACAGATCCACCGTGTTGTAATATCTGTCGTATCAGGGTAGAATTCTGTAAGTCTATTATTTCCACCCAGTCTTTGCTTTAGCTAGTGGATTTACGTCGCACCGACACATGTAGGTATTATGGCGACGATGGAATAGGAAAGGCCTAGGAGTTGGAAGGAATCGGCCGTTGCCTTAATTAAGGTACAGCCCCAGCATTTGCCTGGTGTAAAAATGGGATACCACGGAAAACCATCTTCAGGGATCCACCCGGTCTAGAAAGCCTACGATTATTCTATCTTTTCTTTCTTGCAATGCCGTATTTTGGTGATTTAGGTGCATTTTTATATCTGCAAGAATCGCCAATTCTGCTACCCACGCTGGATCAGACAGACATTGCTCTGCCTGTCCTTTAATTTCTAGTAAAATAACAAAGTTCTTAGCGAATGGCAAGAAAACACGTGAAGAAGTTTTCCCAGACCTAGGAAGCGAACAATGCTGTGGTAGGGTATAGAACCGTAAGCCGCTTTGAGAACTTTTAAAAGTCGTTTGAACTGACTATGATTAACGCTGTGAAGCTGGACAAAATTTACACAAGTCACTGCAACTTTCATAACAGATTCTAGTTCTACTGTTGTGGAACAAAGTGCCTCTTCGTGAATAAAACAGTGAATAGTTATCACGTCCTAAGGAACGGGCCTCCCAGGCTTTACGTAGTGAGAGAATATTGTGTTATGTAGTGATGAGAAACAAGACAACATCAAGACTGGCAGGAAGCGCATGGATTTGTGCTATGACCTTCTCCCAGTGACGTATTGGCTATCACTTCTCCCCCAATCCCCCTCCAAGAGTGCCCCGAGCAACACTGCTGTGTACTCGCGCATACACATACACAAACTCGTGGATTTTGAACAGCCTGCCTCCATCTATCACTGGGATATTAAAAAAAATTGCCACTAATTTGCTTTTATCGAGTTCAAAATATTAAATATAGTGTACTAGTTCTGAATCCTTACGATTAATCTATTTCCGAGGACATATTCATTCATCAACTCATTCATTCATTCATGTATTTGTTTGAGTATGCAAATATAACCAAAGGGCATACGAGGAGTGAGTCCCGGATCGCGCCTCTTAACCGTGCCCTTTCCAAACGCTAGAATTCTCTTGCTAGGTATTATCATACATCCGCTCTTGCCTACGAGAAACAGAGACAAGAAACGCCTGAACTCAGTTGTACTGCATTACATGAGGGGAGATTATACAGGCCCGCACTACAAGAGTGTGGCTTTTCTCAACATTGCCTGACTACGCACGCAATTCTATTAATGTTCAGTTCATTTATTTTGGTGCACAAGTTTTTGAAACTGGCAGTATAGTCTAAATACATCATTCATCCATTAAGTATCTTTCTTTTATTAAATGTTGCACAAGCTACCAAATCTGAATCTTGACAGGCTTTTAGTTAGCACTGTAATACAGCAGTGCTGTACATAGCACGCGAGTAAAATGCATTTGAATCTTAAATGACTTTATATGTTGCACTGTAGGAGAGTTTAATTTGAGTCAGGTAGCACACACACACACACTATTATTTATGAGGAGATAACCTCGGCTGCATGGAGAGATTTAGTACCAGAGGAAATAGAGATCAAGGTTCTGTGTATGAGCTTGTGCATTATCTCATTCCTGCCCACTAAACCTTTGTCAGATAACATCTTCCTTGACCACGAACTTCACCCCAATACGAGTGACAATAGTTCTTGACCTCCTTACAGCTATATATGTCACGGTGCCAGATGGAATGTATGAACGTGAAACAGTCAGAAACCATCCCCGATATATCTCTAAGGTAATAATCGCGAGCTGGAATGGAAAATTCTTCGACTGTTATGTGATGAATTGAGTGGAATGTATTCTTTTATTTACTAATATAATTATAATAATCTACGTAAGCAAAATCATATTTTTCTATATACTTTAATTTGTTTCCCTGATCCTTAATTATTATCGCGGAATAGATACACAAAAGTCTGTTCAATTTGTATGTTTATATGTATGTCTGTTACGATGTCATAGGAAAATTGATCAACTTAAGTTCTCGAAACTCCGTATTAAAGTACAGGTAGAGAGAGCCTAATTAAGTACTAGGTCATATTATTATTTAAGTATGCCGCGGATCCGAAGGGGTGGGGGTGGGGTGGGGAGGAACAACGAAAGCTGTTCTGATGGACTGCATATCCATATGTGGCTGGGAGGTGTGACAAGTCTTAAGGAAAATAATGAATAGGAAGAGAAGTCTGAGATATAAAATTTTGCCCGAACAGCGACGAATTATTATTTAGCACCGAATGTGGAAAAGCTTATGTTCCGTCCGACTGATTGGCTGAATGGTCAGCGTTGAGGTCTTTGGTTCAGAGCGTCCCGGGTTCGATTCCCGTCCGGGTCGGGGATTTTAATCGCGCCTGATTAATTCTTCTGGCCCTGGGACTTGGTGTTTGTATTTGTCCCAACACTTTCCTCTTCATATTCAGACAACACTCTACACTACCTATCACCACAGAAACACGCAATAGTGATTACATCCCTCTATATAAGGTTGGCGTCAGGAAGAGCATCCGGCCGTAAAACAGGGCCAAATCTACATGCGCGACAGTTTGCACCCGCGACCCCACAGGTGTGGGAAAAGCGGTAGAAAATGAAGAAGAGGTGGAAAAGCTTATATTCCGTGATTTATAAAAGATTATGAAAAAGACAACAGTATTAACACTATCCCGTAGGAACTCTTATGCTGATGCTCCTACCACTGAGTAGGTACGCGAGAGTATCTTCCGTGCTACGCCCCTGGTGTGCCCCTGCGAGTCGCTGTTTTGTAGGGAATCATTCTCCCGCATTATGTTGTTGTGAAAGGATTTGCATAAGCAACAGGAGCGTCACTCCCATGCTGTGACCTGACGTCATAGCCCCTGAAGTTATGTACACAGCAGTACTGGGCAGTATTGCCTGTATTTTATTCGAAGTTGTACCACTTAACTGCCCGACTCCTTGACGAAGCTGCCTTCGGTTCAGAACGTTGGACCAGGAATTTTAGTCGGGTTTCGTTAATTCCTCTGGCTTAGGGAGTGAGTTTTTAATTCGGTTTAATATTCACCTCTTATATTTGTCATAACACAATACGACACACCACAACACTAGACTACACTACACTACACTACCAACCACCTCAGAAACACACAATACTGTATTTGGGTTGAGAAGATAAATGGCTGGCCCTAAATAAATGTTAAAAGGCAAGGAAGAAGAAGCATCTAACAGATGCTATATGCAGAATGGGGATTTTTCCTTTCAAGTTGGTGAGTAAACATCTTAATAACTTATAGTTTACGGTACATATGATGAGAAGACTAGTTCAAATCCCAATTGTATACACGTATGTTTGAATTACTCTTGACGATTCTAAAAGGAGAATAGGCTTACAGATCATACTTTCTTGACAATCCTAACCGAAATTTTTCACAACAACTCGCATCATTATGACAAAGGTCGGCAGATAAGACTTATGTGTACAAAGTACACATAAATCGTGATTACGAAATCCCAAGTTTCTAATTGGCAGCTCAAAAGATGGATTTCTTTGCTTTCCGATTTCCATATCAGGTATACCTGTACCATAATTAAGGCAACAACCACTTCTTTCCCACTCCTAGCCGTATCTTGTCAAGGCCAACTATATAGACAGGCCATAAGGCTCCCCCTCCACTTCGAGCGGTTCGTCACACAAGTGGCCGGTGACTTGTAGGCTGATCTGAACCTCGCACCTCAGTGGTTTTGAATGATTTAAACGTGTGTGAACATTGTCAATTATGCCCACGTCGAGTTGTGTACCTGGTTATAGAAACAAATATAGTTCAAAACAGCCTAATATTTCAATGTTTAAATTTCCTACCGACTTGGTTCGGAAACAAAAGTGGATCTTAGCCATCCATCGAACCGAATTTGTCCCTTCAGCAAGCTCAGTTGTGTGCATAAAACACTTCGACGAATGTTTCATAATTAGGGAGGATTCTGGTGGGTCTGTTTTAACCATGTAAAACTCTCAAACAACGCCATCCCTACCAAGTTTGAACATGTACCTGTCTATCTGTCTAAAAATCTTCCAACACTGAGGAGAAGTCGTATTCAAAGACAAGAAGAAATTGAAAAACGGTAAAAAGAAAGAAAGCTGAGGAAGAAGATGACAGAATCAAGAACTTCGATGACGGTAAGGGTAATTTCAATATTAAACGCAAATTAGATATTGATAAGGTTTTCGGCAATTTAGATATTGATAAGGTTTTTGTCAATGTTGACAGCCAAAGTCTCTGTATTTTCAAAATTCATATGACTGAAGAAAATATTCCGAAAATTGGTACTTCTTTAACGAGGCTCTTGATTTTAAAGCCATAAAACATGATATTTTCATGAATGATAACACTGATATGCGTGGATTAAGTGACGGGGGCAAGATATTAAAATTGTCAAATTTGAAAAGTATTTGTAAGTTCCTGTTTAGTCCTGTATCATTACGGATGAATTAGAATTTTGTAGAGAACAGCTAAATTTAATCTTTGCAAAGAAAGTGTCTTACTCCTGTATATATTAATATGGTTTGCTTCAATACTTTTCGCATTTCCTGGGGCGTATAAGAAGATAAGACAGTCAAAGTTCCTTACAGTGCTTCACCCTGTGTATTTACGGTCTTTTATTGCAAAACTAGACACGAAAAATTCGGGTATTGGTGATTCACATTGGAATTACTTGAAAAAGAAACTAAAATTGCTAAATGAACATGAAAGATTTTTAACTTGTTGTTGGATGAAGCCTATGTAAAACATGAGCTTAATTATAAAGGAGGTAAGAAGGGAGTTGCTTTTAGTAGTAAAAGTGGAGAAAATAACACTACATTAGGTACAACTGCACTAACTTTTATGCTGTCGTCCATTCTTTAAAAAAATAAAGACGTTGTTGGTTTATTTCCATGTAAGAACCTTACGTCAAGTTTCTTAGAAGAACTAACTTTGCAAGCCCTTAAAGTATTCACAGATATATGTTATAAGGTAGTATGCATAATTTCTGATAATAACAGTCTTAATAGTAAAATCTTTCGTGTTCTCTGACTTTTTCAACCGTGAGTCAGACAAAAAATGTTTAGCTAGTGTTGGTCACGTGTACATAGGAGAATAACGTAGTTAAGTTTGCTCCTGCCCTGAACCAAACAGTGTTCTACCAAACTTCTTCAGAGCGAGAAAATGTAAACCTTTATTCTAAGCTGTTGGGTGAGAAAAATGTCGCCACTTTAAAACACTGTGGCAAAATAAAATAATACCAATGATTTTAAAAGCACAACTGTATTTTTTAAATATTTTTAAAATTGTTTAAAATTGTATGTGTTAAAGATCAAAATATGAAGATAAAGCTGGAATTCAAGAGGAGAAATTGGGGAAAATATTATTTCATAGGAAGGGGAGTTAGGGATTGAAATAACTTACCAAGGGAGATGTTCAATAAATTTCCAATTTCTTTGCAATCATTTAAGGAAAGCCTAGGAAAACAACAGATATGAAATCTGCCACTTGGGAGACTGCCCTAAATGCAGATCAGTAGTGACTGATAATTCTCCAGTGGTGGAAGATTGTTAATGTTAAGTATGATTTCAAGTGCAATAGATTTAACGACCCTCACTGTAACGCAATATTTTCAATTCATGACGACAATATTTCATTTCTGCGCAAGTTTTTAACATAGTTAATTAGGTGGGATAATCTGCCTGTTCAAGGGGAGATCACACGGAAGACAGAGTGTCGTCATGGATAACTTACTAATGAGACTAAAACAGCCTTAGTTCACACTATAGAGACTATTTTGGAGTTAATAGATTTCATGAGAACAAGTTTAGGATACAAGTATGTATTGTTAGGAAAATTTCAAACTGGCGAATTAGAAGCAAGATTTGGGCAGTACAGAGAAATGAGTGGTGCCTGCTACCATATTTCAGTGAAGCAAATGCTTGAGTCAGAACGAAAATTAAAAGCCCTAACGGTAAATAAGGCTTACTCTGCTAAACACGCAGCCATCCCTATTATTGGTATTTCATTAAGTATGTGGAATGCAAAGAGCTTGAAAATTTATTAGTTGAGTTAAATGATGTTATTCTGTCTGAAAACATTTTGTTATGTCAAGTTTATATTGGTGGATATATTTGTAAAATAATTATGGAAAACTGTACATGTATAAGTTTTCAAGGTGTCTTGTTGTTAAATAATGATAATGTAACGTCAGACAGTTATTATTTCAATATAGTCGACAGGGGAGCTTTGAAATATCCATCAGATAATATTTTGATCACACAAATTAAATTATTTAGTGTACTTATAAGTGATAAATTTTAATCTATGTTTTTACATGGGAATTCTCAGCGAAACATTATTATTATTATTATTATTATTATTATTATTATTATTATTATTATTATTATTATTATTTACAACAATGTTCTGGAAAATGAAAACGTCATGTTTGAAACATGCAGTGATTGAAAAACATTTTTAAGGTTTCGTTGACAAATGTATATACGTATTTTGTAATATATTATTGAATAACTATAGAAAAGTTATCGCAGACAAACTCATGACTAAAAAGAAGAAATCCTCAAGTAAGGATACTCATAAATCGGCAAAGAAAACAAAAATTAATAAACTGAAACCTTAAGAATTGTTAGATAAGTTTTAAGCTGAAGCCTAATTTCTAAGAAAGGTTGCAGTCTATTGTTGTGAATTGCTATCATGCATATGCCTAGTAAAATTAAAACTATTTTTATACGTATTATGGGTCTTAATCTGTTACATGAAACCCTGTTCCCTTACAAATGACAGATGTCAGTTTAATTCTACTTAAAGAAATGTATATAAACTTCTCCCCCATTCCCCCCCAACATAATACTCGTATTGTACACAAGCCTAAATAAAACCACACTTGAAGGCGTGTTCATTTATATCGTTAAGGTCCAATAAATGAACAATATCATGATGACAGTGAGAGCAGACAGCCTCCGTGGCTCAGACGGCAGCGCGTCGGCCTCTCACCGCTGGATACCGTGGTTCAAATCCCGGTCACTCCAAGTGAGATTTGTGCTGGATAAAGCGGAGGCGGGGCAGGTTTTTCTCCGGGTACTCCGGTTTTCCCTGTCATCTTTCATTCCAGCAACACTCTCCATTCTCATTTCATAGCATTTATCACTCATTAATAAATCACCTTGGGAGTGGCGACCCCATTGTAGTAACAGCCTATATATGCTTCATTCATTCAATGCCTGACCCGTCAATGACTGGAAAACAGGTTGTAGGTGTTCATTCATGTTCAGTGAGAGCAGGCCGTACACTGCTATGTTGAACGTGGTCGACTTGTGTGACGTCAAGGTCCGAGCCTAGTGGCTTGTCTATCTAGTGCGGCATGATCCTGTCCTATCGTCACCAAAAATTTGTCTGAGTAGGTGCGACCTAAAACCACTAGGTCTCTCTCTCTATCTCTCTCCAAAATAAAGACGAATACTGGTAATAGTAGTATTAACAAGCAATCCTCCTTCCTCCCTTCCTTATCAACATTCATTATTCTCCCACGCCGGGCTGAGTGGCTCACACGGTTGAGGCGCTGGCCTTCTGATCCCAACGTGGATGGTTCGATCCAGGCTCAGTCCGGCGGTATTTGAAGGTGCTCAAATACGTCAGTCTCGTGTTGGTAGATTTACTGGCACTTAAAAGTACTCCTGCGGGACAAAATCTCAGCGTCTCCGAGAAACGTAAAAATGTAGTTAGTGGGACGTAAAGCAAATAACATAATTTTGCCGTATGGAAAAGGTCATACTCGGTGTGTTACAGAACCACACGGAACACCATGCAGACACCACACAACCGTACGTCCAAATACAATAAATCCTTTACTTGTGCGGTAACATAAAGTCATACATTTTACACAATTATGAAAGCTCAAGTCTCGCAATAATTAGGTGACACCTTAAAAATGTTTTATTTTCTGGCTAGACATGATAACACAGTTAGGAAAATATATCATGCAATAGAATATTATTTTCTCATAGTTCTCTTTTGTCGTAATCTTGTACCTGAAATTTAATCTACGTCATTGTTCGTTCAAGGCCTTGAGATTGCACTGTGCATGACACTTGGTCTATCTCTAGTTACAGATAACCGCTCCTATCCCCTTTATGGTTGGTTATACATTATTTCAAGGGTTTGCGCGATAATATCGCCGGCGCCGAGCAACAGGAGTAGCGTACCTGCCTCTTACCTGGAGGCCCCGGGTTCGATTCCTGGCCAGGTCAGGGATTTTTAACTGAACATGAGGGCTGGTTGCAGGTCCACTCGGCTATGTGATTATAATTGAGGAGTTATCTGACGGTGAGAGATAGCAGTCCCGGTACAGAACGCCAAGAATAACGGCCGAAAGGATTCGTCGTGCTGACCACACGACACCTCGTAATCTACAGGCCTTCGGGCTGATCAGCGGCCGCTTGGTAGGCCAAGGCCCTTCGGGGTTGTTGCGCCATGGGGTTTGGTTTGGTTTGATTTTCGATAACATTGTGGAGTCTTTCTGGTCAAGTGGAAGAGTGGGGCCTAATGACCTTTACCTTGCTAGACAAAATAAATCCACTGTATTATAAACTTCCCAACATTCTGTCGTCATATTCTACTCTAGAATATATTATTTTATATTTCATTGTATTGTTTTGTTTATGTTACGCTCTGCTTCATTGTGCTGTATAATATTACCACCTAATACCTGAGAGAGAATTATACACACTAAATGGGACTCCTTAGCGCTATGTATGTGATCCTGAAATACACTATCAGTCAATCAATCTCCCTCCAATTTATGCTTCCGTCCTGGACACATACAAAGCACAAATTCCGTGAAAACGATTTCATGCTTCTGTTAGGATGATAAAACGTTATTTGGCTTCATGCCGGAAATTAGACGCCTCCATTTAAGATAAATCAATAGCATATCTAAATAAATGCATTATATGAACACACGTGGTCTAATCCATTACGTAGCATGTGGTGTAACCTTCATATTGACCTAATTTACGTCCTGCACCCGCATGACGAGGCTTGAATCCCAAAAATTAACCTCCAGTACTCGCGTGGGGTAATAAATTACCCAACCCTTGGAAAACTACTACCAATTTTTTTCTATCATTGGCTGTAACCTGGACTGCTGTTTAACTTTCAAGGACGCTGTGTGGTATCTCCCGAATTGTTTGTCATAAATCTTCGCACGTCGGTACGTTTCCAGCACTGAGACAAAGCTGCCTGGGGTAACATCTTGCCCCATGCGAACACCGGCGAAACTAAATTGGCAAACTCGTGGCTTGACAATTTCCATTCTTGAGTGTCTTATTATTGTGGGAACGTCTAGTTACATCACTTTAATCCTCCAGTTCTCGCGTGGAGTTTTGTCACGCCAGTGCTCGCGCGGGGTAAAATATTACCCCATTCTTTCGTAAAACTTTATCGTAACGTTGAAGTAAAATTTAGCTATTTTCACGATATTTCTGATTAAGGACCCTATAAATAAAGAAAACACAATTGAAATAACTCCTCGTACTGTCATAAATACACCACACAGAAAATAGATATCTTACTTAACTTCAAGGCAGTCAAATATCGTCCAGAATAACGCTTGTGTTCATGCAGTCGTAAAAACTATAATTATGAACATCGATTATACGGTTTGAACACTGAAGTATCGTCCGTTTTTCCAACTTTTATTTTTCTGGTAGAGGCATTATTCACACAAGAGTTTTCTGCTTTTCCTTTCCCGATTTCTACGATATACAGTATATCTTCCAGACGTTCCTGGTGTTTTTATCTTCAGGGGTGGCGTCGAAGAGCCTTGACTTCTTCTGATCTTGGTTTGGCACTATTCGTTGTAGGAAAATTCTCATTATTCGTATAATGCTTTCCTCAATACAAAATTAAACAATTTCATTGGATCCGTAACGCCACTTGATTTCAGCATGGAACCAAGCCAGTAAGATGATGCTTTATTGTGAGCATGAGTAAGAGTGTTTTAGGAGGCCCTACGGTCTTCATTTAGTCGCACCATCACGTCCATAGATGTAGTTTTGGCAGGGCCTGTCCGATGCGTCCTCATTTTTAGACCCTGATGAATCGGCACTGTCCCCTTCAGGTAATTCACTAATGTCTTGTTCTGAAATTTAACCATGCTCTAATGAATCTATATTGCCCTCTACACAGTCCTCTTCTATGCGCACTAATTCTTCATCAAATAATAACATTCAGAAAAAAGTTGACGAATTCGTTCCAGGTCCCTGCTAATTTTCCCAACTATATAACGACATGTATTCATTATCCAAGGAGTCCGACTCGTTGGCTGAATGGCCAGCGTACTGGCCTTCGGTTCAGAGGGTCCCGGGTTCGATTCCTGGTCGGGTCGGGGATTTTAACCTTCGTTGGTTAATTCCAGTGGCCCGGGGGCTGGGTGTTTGTGCTGTCCCCAACATCCCTGCAACTCACACACCACACATAACACTATCCTCCACCACAATAACACGCAGTTACCTGCACATGGCAGATGCCGCCCACCCTCATCGGAGGGTCTGCCTTACAAGGGCTGCACCCGGATAGAAATAGCCACACGAAATTATTATTATTATCCAAGGAATGAAAACCGAAATCAAGCCATTTTTAGTTTAACACTTCTGTGAAAATAATCCCAAGACCTTTACCTGCACGTATATTCCATGCCACAGGAACGTGAAATATCAATTTAAAAACCTCACACGATTTTCTGAAACTCTAACAGTGGTCACGTTGGTAAGAAGCGAGTGATGATACCACTCACACATTACGCCCGTCTACCTTTCCGTCTTCTCCACAGAGGTATAGAAATTGCACCTCGAAAATCAAGTAGCGTTAATATGAGAGTCAGTCTAAAACTCAAATCCAAAACGAGTCAAGATAGCTGTGATCAATTCTTTACGCTCGTTATCCCGGCTGAATGGCTCAGACCAAGTTGTCGGGATCGATTACAGCACGGAATGGTAGCAAGGTTCTGTCGGTAAATTCGCCAACGCGTAAAAGAACTTCCGGAGGACAATTCTTCAGTCAATAGACGGTCTCCAAAATCCGGAAATAAGTAATTAGTGGAATTTAAAGCATTTTTCACTCGTTAGAAAATATATCCTAGGAGATAATTAAAATAATCATCAGTTCCTCAATATGAAACCTCTCTTTTCTATTGAAGTGAATGGAGTTGTAGAGTACTGACCGTGAATTCCCTTTTCGTAATCACTGTTTTTCAATAATTAAAGTACAGAAGTGCCAACCTTTGAAGTAACTTTTCAGTAATCCCCACCTCTCTTTAGAAAATGTTCGTGTCATATTTAAAGCATCCTCCTCCCTTCTCGGTAACGACACTCTCTTTGCCCTTCCCGACAACAATCCATTCTAAATTATATCATACTAAACAATAAAATCTACTCATCACCAGTTCTGTCATAAAAAGTAATAGCTGTTTTTGTACCCAGCAGCTAGTTTTCAGTGGGGGCTTTCTGAAAGCATCCTTCTCCCTGTGATGACATTTTCGCCTTCTGGACAATAAGCGATTCGAGTGCAGATGTGCTTAATGAATGACTGAAGTCCTCCTGTTTTTTCCTACGAACACTCCATTCACTACGACAGCCTCGTATTAGCATATTATCTGGTACGTGAAAGAACTCCTGCGGGACTACGTTCCCGCACCTAGGTGTATTCAAAAAAACATAAAAGTAGTTAGTGGGACGTAAATCAAATATTATTATTATTATTATTATTATTATTATTATTATTATTATTATTATTATTATTATTATTATTATTATTACATTTATAGACGAGAAGAGCAGAGTAGAGCTCCTTCATTCACAAGGAATTTTACAACGCTCACGGGTAGCAAAATGAAGTGACGAATGAAGTATTGTTGCCAACTGCTAAACCTTTAAAACGAGGAAGGTTGAGCAGTAATAATCGAAACGATTAATTTTTCCTTTCTTTCCTTTTTTCCCGTAGAAATTAATTTTTCGGGATAATGTCGTTTTTCCGAATAATTTCCCTTTGATCTTAATGCCGTAATCGTAAGGAGAAACCCGTAATAGTTGCACCTCTGAATGTATCTCCTGATCTAGCACCGAGCGGCTAATTACGAAAACATTTGATACTCTTTCAGATGGAGGAGTAGAAAATATTTATCCACTCAACAATGCTGTAATTCTATATCAATCAAAGCACACCCAAACTTTCCTAATTTCTGCTCATGTGATGTTTGTGAAAGATTCCATGCTTGAGGAGATCGAAAATGTTAACATCAGCAGCTTAATCTGCTTAATAATGGTGACACGGTTCCACATTACATGTTTCCAGCTCTATGATGTGCGCCTCTATAGCTGAGTGGTTCTGCAGTCCTCGGAGCCCGGGGTTTTACTCACAGCCGGTTCGAGAGGTTTCAGTCTTAAATGGTTGATTACCTTAGCTCGGGGGCAGGGCGTTTTTGCTCTGCCCAATATTCCTGCAGTTCACACCCACACACACCACAAAATCCACGACAATAATACACGGCAGACTCTGCCCTCCCTCACCGGAACCGCTACTACAAAACAAATGTTGCACTACTAGGCTAGCAATGTCTGTTACGTCATCAGCCCAGAGGCTCTTTGGATGCTCGAAAAGTACCTCCAAAGATTATGGGGTTACGGGGAAACCGTAACAACCGACGGCAGCACCAAAATAAGGCGGACTAGGCCAGGTGAGGAGTGATGTCGTTTGCCATTGCTTTCCTCACTGGGCCAGAAAGTGCTATTGCAACACGAGTGACCCTACAAGCAACATCTTCCATAACAATCAGACACACCGGCATGCTCTGAATCTCATTACTCCAGCACAGGGCAAGTTGTCCGTGCGGTTAGGGACGCGCGGTTGTGAGCTTGCATCCGGGAGATTGTAGCTTCGAATCCCACTGTCGGCAGCCCTGAAAATGTTTTTCCGTAGTTTCCCCATTTTCACACCAGGCAAATGCTGGGGCTGTACCTTAATTACGGCCACGGCCGCTTCCTTCCAAACTCCTAGGCCTTTCCTATTCCATCGTCGCCATAAGACCTATCTGTGTCGGTGCGACGTAAAGCCACTACCAATACTCCAGCAGGTTCCATATTGTCACAGCCATGGGTGAGACTGGGACTTCAGTGGAAGCCACATTTTCCTCTGGCCTGTCCCAAGAGATGGATGCAGTAGTCAAGAAATGACAGCAGACAGAGGCTAGCAATAACCATTTATAGCTACCTCTTGCTAAGATAGCAACTGCGCATCCCGGCCTACATCTGATTACGCTTGAGCAACTTTCATTCCTCACAATTTCAGTAACATTAGACAGATCGCAAGTCACATAGAAAAACAGCCGCCAAACTTAAGACCCGCAATAACCTGCTGAGGAAGTTAACTGGAACTTCATTGGGAGCTGACGCCAATACTTTGCGAACTACCCCCTTGGTCATGGTATATTCTACAACTGAATACTGTGCCGGAATATAGTTAAATAGCTCAAACTGCAATCTAATTGATATCCACCTTCGCCAGTTTATGCGTATTGTATCCGGCACGCTGTATTCAACTCCTGTGCAATGGCTACCTGTCCTTTGCAATATCTCTCACCGAGCTCGATAGCTGCAGTCGCTTAAGTGCGGCCAGTATCCAGTATTCGGGAGATAGTAGGTTCGAACCCCACTGTCAGCAGCCCTGAAAATGGTGTTCCGTGGTTTCCCATTTTCACACCAGGCAAATGTTGGGGCTGTACCTTAATTATAGCCACGGCCGCTTCCTTCCCACTCCTAGCCCTTTCCTGTCCCATTGTCGCCATAAGACCTATCTGCGTCGGTGCGACGTAAAGCGACTAGCAATATCTCTCCCTCTCATATAAGCAGACAACAAGCACTTACTAGCTTATGCTGCAGAATAGTGAAGAATGAGGCCCTTCCTATACATCAAGATATAAAGAAGCACACTACAACTAGGCTGAAATCAAGAAAACCAGCGTGGAAGGCAGCTTTGGACCAGTCATGTCCTCGGTTCAGTCTCAGGGATGCCTGGAGAGAAGAGTGGAGGATGTCGTCTCGCAGTGGCTTATGTGATATATCCGACCCCAGCATGAAACTGGCTGGCTTTAGTCTGCCCCGTGCTGTTTGGTCAACCCTGAACAGGATCCGATGTTGTGTTGGTAGGACTGGCGCAGCCTTACATCTGTGGGGATGGGTAGATTCTCCCTGCTGTGACTGTGGTGCTCAAGCGCAGTCTATCAAGCACACAGTTCTGGAGTGCCCCCTACGTGCATTTCCTGGTTCCGCGGAGGCATTCTTTGAAGTAACACCGAAAGTGACTAGATGGATAAAAAATTTGGATATTAAAATATAAAAGTGAAGTCCTGATGCTGTCACCAACCTGGATATTTGTATATTTTGTATTATGTTTGTATATTTTGATTGTCATGTAGATAGTGGGTTCGAACCCCACTGTCGGCAGCCCTGAAGATGGTTTTCCGTGGTTTCCCATTTTCACACCAGGCAAATGCTGGGGCTATACCTTAATTAAGGCCACGGCCGCTTCCTTCCCACTCCTAACCCTTTCCTGTCCCATCGTCGCCATAAGACCTACTGTGTCGGTGCGACGTAAAGCCAATAGCAAAAAAAAAAAAATTGTCATGTACACATCATACGCTAATAATGATAGTGCAAGTGTAAATAGCGGAAATATACGAGATATCTTTTTCGTACTGCATTCTGCGGGTAGACTGCTGATGAATTCCCATCGTGTAACCGGGTCTAAGTACATGCTAATGTCTAGGAAAAATATAATGAAGCAGAAAAATGTGTGAATTTAAATGGGAAAGAATATGAACGCTGCAAAAGCTTTAAATATCTAGGGTCAATGGTAGCTGAAAACAATGATATGAAGGAAGAAATACATGCTAGGATAGCAGCTGGTAATAGGAGTTACTTTGCCTTAGGCAAGGTATTTAAAGCAAGGAGTTTTAGTAGGAATCTGAAGCTGACCGTTTATCGCACGGTAGTGAGACCTGTGGTGATGTATGGTGCGGAAACTTGGACTATGACACAAGGTGATGAGGAGTTGCTACGAAGATGGGAAAGGAAGATACTTAGCAAAGTCTATGGACCAATAAAGGATGGTGAACTCTGGCGAATCAGAAATAATAAGGAAATCAGAGAGCTGTATAATAAACCAGATATAGTAGCGGAAATAAAGAGTAGTAGACTGCGATTGTTGGGACATGTAGAAAGAATGACAGAGAACAGGACAGTAAAGAAAGTTTTTGATGGGAAACCAGAAGGACGTCGTATGAGGGGATCAGATGGTTGGACAGCGTGGAGGAAGATTTGAGACGGATGGGAGTTAGAAGATGGAGAACCAGAGCAATCAACAGAGAAGAGTGGGTGGAGATTGTCCAGGAGTCCTAGGCCCTACAGGGGGCTGTAGCGCCAAGGAGTAAGTAAGTAAGTAACCGGGTCAACGCTTGGGAGGGCGAGAAATAACGTCGCAGATAGTTGCTCGAAGTGACTTCCATCAACACGCTAGGGGTGAAGCAACACAACGCGCGTTTTCTTGCAACTCTAACAAACTGTAATTAATAAATAGAAGCAATGTACTTGGCTTACTGTCTTATATGTCAACCCTGTAATCACTTCTCTAAGTTATTGCCATACAGAAGAGACTCAACCTAGGCATCAGAACTAAACCGACAAAATAAACAAATCTCGGATGCTCTTCGTGGCTACCTGATTCGCGGAGAAAATTTTTCTTTTAGAGAAAATGGTGTTACTTCGTCACTTCCGGGTGTGCGATTCAAATTGACGAACTCGCCGTATTTGTTATTTCAGAGCACAAGTCGCTGCCGTGCTTCAGGGAAGATAAGGGGAGGGAGGGGAAGTGGGGTGTATGATGAAGACATAAGTCTTATGACGACGATGGGATAGGAAAGGCCTAAGAGTGGGGAGAAGCAACCATGGACTAAATTAAGGTACAGCCGCAGCATGTGACTGGTGTGAAAATGGGAAACCACAGAAAAATTATCTTCAGTGCTGCCGACAGTAAGGGTCGAACCCACTGTCTCCCGGCTGCAAGTTCACAGCTGTGCGGCCCTAAACACACGGCCAACTGGGGCGGTGAATTGTTCATTCTCTGAACATATATATCTGTGGCTTGGTTCTAAAAGGGCCAATGTCATTTTTTTATCGAAATTGAGATATTAACTGATACAAACGCGTTTTATCCTGGCTCACAACATGTTAAAAGGGCCAATGTCTCTGTTAAGTACTAAACGAACAGTTAACGTTTAATTAAATAAGCCCTTGCCAATAATGTTAAATTACCAATAAAGGTTAGAGACCTGGCAATTTTTAAAGAATACGATAGAAAAAAATAGCGTTTAATAAGGTGACTTCCACAAAGAAAGTATAAAGTTATTTAAAGTTAGTTGTTGAAGAAAATAATTAGAAAACTTTAAGCAAAACTTCAAATGCTCATAGCTCAAGAAACAGGTTTTTTGACATTGGCCCTTTTAGAAGCAAGCCACAGATATATGCACAAACACCATTGAAAGTGCATATACCTACTTTACAGTTATTTCTACAACCTGTAAATGATGACGTCGACCCTAACTTTCCTATCAGCAGGAAAGTGAGTTTTGGGTTAAGAAAGCAATAAACAGGGAGCAGAAAAAAACACGTGTTGAGAGGAACAATGTAATAACTGGATGTAGATTTTGGGGGACTCTTTGAATTTGTATCCACGCACAATCCTCCAACTAAGCTCAGTTCAGTACATTAAGTTATGAATTGATTTCTCTGAAATAATTTACATAGAATTACCTGAAACTTGTTAGAAACTGGTGAAATTAAGTTTTCTGAATCACAAGGAACACGACCGTGCACAACGACTGTGAACTTTGGCCGAGAAACAACACATTATAAAAGACAAGTATGATGACAATAGAATTGAAAGTTTGTTTAGCTAAGAAGTTTGCGTGTGTGTGGTTCATTGCTCTATACTGAGTTAACTAGGCCACAAGTACGCCGTGACTTTCTATATTTTATCATTTTATCTCTCTCTGTGGAAGAAGACAAGCTTTTGCCAGTATTTGCTGATATACATATTGCCTAATATGTATTACAGTCTTTAGTTACAACTGTATCGTTTAAGATCCATTCCCATTGGATGAATATTCAGTACAGTGTTTCTATTTTTACAACGTTATTCAGTTCACATTCCACGAAACTTACAACAAAAAGTTTCGCGTCATGTTTCCCTTCGTCCCAACTACCAATTATAAGCGTCACCAATTCGCTGTGCAGCAGCATTGTGTAGACTCATGTCCACCAAAATTGCTGTAAAAACAGATTATATCTGTCTACACAGATAGTCCTTGTTTATGTGTAGACATCGACTATTGAACTTAACGCGTAGGATTTAACTTAAAAGTTCTTCAGTCTATTGAACACACAAACTAAATATAAATATTATACTACAACATACCTGTAAAAAGCACATTATTAAACTAGGGATACCGAGCTCGATAGCTGGAGTCACTTAAGTGCGGCCAGTATCCGGTATTCGGGATATAGTGGGTTCGAACCCCACTGTCAACAGCCATGAAGATGGTTTTCCGTGGTTTCCCATTTTCACACACGGTAAATGCTGGGGGATGTACCTTAAGGCCACGGCCGCTTCTCTCCCACTTCTAGCCATTTCCTGTCCTATCGTCGCCATAAGACCCATCTATGTTGATGCGACGTAAACCAACTTGTAAAAAAAAACTAGGGATAAAAATACACCCTATTAGACAATGGCGTGTTTCATTCTTGAAGAAAAAATGTCGGATTCTATCAAGTCACACTGAAATATCTATATAAAGGTATAATGGGCCCGCTGTCTGTAATTTCGGTTGATTTTTGCCAATTTTTCAGATATTTATCCGTTTTAGGTCAACTGAAGACCGTATCAGTGATTTTAATTTTTCGTGTCTGCTTGTCTGTTTGTTCCTCCATCACGGTGAAACGGCTGGATAGATCTCAACCAAACTTCTTATTTAGAGTATACTCATCCCGGGGAAGGTTCTGACATGCATATGATTTAAAAATCTCTGAGAGATCTACAACGTTGGTACTATTGTTGTGTCCCTGTGAACATTATGGTCGATTATAGTCAAATCTCTCCTACGCACTGTGTCTGGCATTACGAAAAGGTGCCTGTCTTTATAATGAAACCTCTTACCTCTATTGTGAATGGCAGTACCAAGTGAGCCTGGCGTTATAGTGGAAACTCCCGAACTTGATTGTGATTGGCAGTAGAAAATGTGGCAATTATCCTCGAAACACTCTCAATATCTACCTTACATAGGAAAGAACGTATTGCGTCCTCCGTGTTTTGTTTCTCGGATAACGCTAAGAGACATGCAATTTAATATAATCTTACTCACTGCCCTTACAGTAATTTAGAGAGAAATCCGTGTACAATGTAGAATACCACAGCCAAGCACGGGCACATTTGCTAGTTTAGAAATAATATTTAGGAACTTAAATTCTGGAACTTAATCTTAATGATGTGCTGCTTTGTCCCCATTCCAGAGCACCGGTTATCCAAACACCATGCAGTGAATTATGGAGAGGAGACAAAGCAGGACATCATTAAGTTCCAGAATTTAAATTACTAAGTATTAAGGCGACACTCCGGTGATAACAAATCGATATTTTTGTCATTTTGGTGAATTTTTTTATGACTGACATTGGAAGGACTGAGTTTCTTTTTTTCTTCTCACGAAGTCATTTTGCTGAATTCAAACAATTTATCAATGTAATAATGCTTTTTTGCCAATTGTAATTTTACATTTAAATCCCATTCCCCCCCCCCATAACATTCTGCCAAATGTATGGAAATTTTCGATTGCAGAAATTTTTCAAGTGGTAGGGATTTTAAGTCCAAAATTTTAGAACGTAAAAATTACAAACATTTAGTACGATATTTTTAAATTATTATTATTAACAAATATATTGCAAATGGGAAATATCCCGGTAGCAATGGAAACTCACTGTAATGTAATGAGAAAATAAAGTTAACATAATTACCCAACAACAAACAAACAAACACAAACAACAAGAGTACAACGAACAAATCCACAGAAAAAAATATTATAAGAATTACTACTACAGTAGTTTAACATTCTAAATCCAGCATCATCATATACAAATTCGCACACAACGTTTTTATTTCCAGTGCTCCTTATATAAATTATGTACAGAAAAATCGATATATACTGTTTGAAAAAAGTATTTTCTGCCTAATTACGAATTTACATTAACATGTTAATGAAATTTCATGTAAAAACTGAATTAAAAATTTCAAAAAAATATTTTGGAAATCTATTAATTGTATATGAAAAGAAATGTTCGTGATTTTTTCAATAAGTTTCTTGAAAATCCATGCATTAGGTAAAAATATATTTTTATCTCCAGAGTGTCGCCTTAGAAAAATATAAATATAGATACTACATCAAAATATTTGAGTGTGACTGATAGAATCTGACGATGATTTTTTAAGAACGAAACAAGTTATTCTTTGTTTAATAATGTGTATTTTAATCCCTTGTTTAATAATGTGCTTTTTACAGGTATGTTGGATTGTAATATTTATATTTAACTTCTGCGTTCGACAGATTGAAGACTTTTAAGTTACATTTAACTGAGTGGACACTGGAGAGTATGGCTTCCTTCTTAACAAATTACGTGTTGACGCACAACACAGATTCAAACAGACAATCGCTATTTGTGAAGATACAGCTGTCAACGTGGACCAATGGATTCAATTAAATCATGAACCAGGTCGTGAAGAATTGTGAGCTACAATGTCATCTTTCAATTCCTCGGCAGTTGCTGGTTTGGTGCCGTAAAACTTTCCTTTGTTTATTCCTTTAAAAAGGAAGTTCATTGGTGTGAGGCATTTTGTTTGTTATTTGCTTTACGTCCCACTAACTACATCTACAGTTTTAGGAGACGCCTAGGTGTCAGAAATTAGTCCCGCAGGAGATCTCTTACGTGCTAGTAAATCTACCGATACAAAGCTGACGTATTTGAGCTCCTTCAAATACCACCGGACTGAGCCAGGATCGAACCTGCCAAGCTGGAGCCAGAAAGCCTGTGCCTCAACCCTCTGAGCCACTCAGCCCGGCGGTGTGAGCTCCGAAGAAAGCACAAGTTCAACATTACCTCTTTGCCCAATCCCTCTGCATAACAAAACAGGCACCGCGATATATCCACTCAAAGACTGCATAGATTTTTATGATATATCATACATAACTCCCTGTTTGGAGACTTTTCTTATCCTGTTTCAGAAACATTTAGTTAAAGTTAATTCGTTTATAATGTACTAAATCGCGAGGGGAGATTAATTATTAAAAGTGTTCTATTTATTTTTCATATACTAGTACATGCTTTGTTGCTCATCGTCTTGAATACATTATCGTCAATTGTTTTTGAAATCTTCTCCATAGGAATTTCCAGTCACGAAGTATCCCTGCCACATAGATGCAAAAGTACAGCCTGCAAGGTCCACAAGACTTCAAGAATTTTTAAATTTATTTTCGGGACCCTCCATTCTGCCCTCTCCGCCTAGCGAATTCTTGATTCCAAATTTTCCAGGGACTTTCCGTCAAAACGTAGTCAGTGAATGAAATATATTAACTTTTCACTAAACTGGAGGGCCTTCCTTTTGAAATTTCGATTTTTTCGGACCGATCTCCATTTTTTCAAAGAATTCCACCCGAATTTTTGGTCAATTCCCATATCATTGCGGGGAAGAGGCTATCTGCATGCATGGCCTCAGATATATTCACCAGACCATTATGATTATTATTATTATTATTATTATTATTATTATTATTATTATTATTATTATTATTATTATTATTATTGTTATTTACATGATCTTTCGATCATTAGATAGAAGAAATTTTTGATTTAGTAGATTGGTGAACTTTCCCAGAGAGACAAATGACGTCGTCCTATGCACCATTCCCAGTCTCCTGGACATTGGCAGTTAATACAGTACTGTGTCCTCCACAACATGGTACAGGTAGGGAGGGTCAGTACACGAATCCATATTGTTAAGGCAAGATCTTCGTCCTCTTAATTCTCCTTCGATATTTTCCTTCAAAATAAGTTGCAGGTTTTCCTTATGTTTTTTTTTCCTCCGCAACGAAGTAAATATCCCGGGCAGGCTACCATGCTGCTTTCGATAACAACTAGTAGTTGTCTTTTACTGTGAGTTAAGTGCATTATAAAACCTGCTTGTATCTTACACCGGGTGAGAAAAAATAAAACAGGCACAAAAGGATTTTTGTACAAGTTGCTTTACGTCGCACCGACACAGATAGGACTTATGGCGACGATGGGAGAGGAAATGGCTAGGAGAGGGAAAGAAGCGGTCGTGGCCTTAATTAAAGTACAGCACCAGGATTTTCGTGGTTTGAAAATGGGAAAAATCGAAAACTGTCTTCAAGGCTGCCGACAGTGGGGTTCGAACCCACTATCTCACGAATGCAAGCTCATAGCTGCACAGCCCTAACCGCAAGGCCAGCTCACTCGGTGCCGAAACATATTTTTAATAGGACTGACGCGGGATTGACCCTTGTTAATGAATCACAGAAGATGCTGGAAATGGCCTCATCTGAAGAAATGAAAAACTGAGGATCCCAAGGTCCTCCTGACTCCACTTCACTCAGAAACCACCGGCAGAACTCATACACAACAGTAAATTATTTGCTAATGTTTCGACACGACGACCACTTCATTCCCACTTGCACAGATAAACGTCGTCAAGATCTTTTCGGACTTCGCTCCAGGCTTTCCCCCACTTCAGCGATGTCTTCTGAAGTTAGAATTCTTTTCCAACAGTTACGGTCTTTATTAGCTGCTGAGCCAATTTTACGCCATTTTGCCACTAAGTTTTGCATAAGAGACTTTGCTAGAATTTGTGCCAAAACACCTCCAGTCTTAAAATCCTGCGTAAACAGTTCCACACAGGTTTTCCACGAATCGTGTTTCACATAGCACACGAAAATGGTGTGATAAAGGGGGTTAAAAGTCAGGTTATGAGTTTCAATAATAGGAAGTGTCCTCTCAGCTGTCCAGTTCCATGGCTAAATGGTTAGCGTGCTGGCCTTTGGCCACAGGGTTCCCGGGTTCGATTTCCCGTAGGGTCGGGAATTTTAACCATCATTGGTTAATTTCGCTGGCACGAGGGCTGGGTGTATGTGTCGTCTTCATTATCATTTCGTCTTCATCACGACGCGCAGGTCGCCTACGGGAGTCAAATCAAAAGACCTGCACCTGGCGAGCCGAACCTGTCCTCGGACACTCCCGGCGTTAAAAGCCATACGTCATTTCATTTTTCCTCTCAGCTTCAATTACTGCTTTGATGGGGTTAAAGTTCGTTTTGGGGGTCATTGTAAGTACCTAGGTGTTAATATAAGGGAAGTTCTACATTGGCTATGAGGGTATTTACGGGTTGTAGTAAGGATGTAAAGGAGAGGACATATCAATCTCTGGTAAGACCCCAACTAGAGTATGGTTCCAGTGTATGGGACACTCGCCAGGATTACTTGATTCAAGAACTGGAAAAAAAATATAAAAAAGCAGCTTGATTTGCTCTGGGTGATTTCGGACAAAAGAGTAGCGTTGCAAAAATGTTGCAAAGTTTGGGCTGGGAAGAGTTGCGAGAAATGAGACGAGCTGCTCGACTAAGTGGTATGTTCCGAACTGTCAGTGGAGAGATGGCATGGAATGACATTAGTAGACGAGTAAGTTTGAGTGATGTCTTTAAAAGTACGAAAGATCACAATATGAAGATAAAGTTGGAATTCAAGAGGACAAATTGGGGAGTTAAGGATTGTAATAACTTACCAAGGGAGATGTTCAATAAATGTCCAATTTATTTGGAATAACTTAAGGAGTCCGCCTCTGTGGTGTAGTGGTTAGCGTGATTAGCTGCCACCCCCGGAGGCCCGGGTTCGATTCCCGGCTCTGCCACGAAATTTGAAAAGTGGTATGAGGGCTGGAACGGGGTCCACTCAGCCTCGGGAGGTCAACTGAGTAGAGGTGGGTTCGATTCCCACCTCAGCCATCCTGGAAGTGGTTTTCCGTGGTTTCCCACTTCTCCTCCAGGCGAATGCCGGGATGGTACCTAACATAAGGCCACGGCCGCTTCCTTCCCTCTTCCTTGCCTATCCCTTTCAATCTTCCCATCCCTCCACAAGGCCCCTGTTCAGCATAGCAGGTGAGGCCGCCTGGGCGCGGTACTGGTCATTCTCCCCAGTTGTATCCCCGACCAAGAGTCTGAAGCTCCAGGACACTGCCCTTGAGGCGGTAGAGGTAGGATCCCTCGCTGTGTCCTAGGGAAAAGCCGACCCTGGAGAGTAAACAGATGATGATGATGATGATGATGATAACTTAAGGAAAGGCTAGAGAAATAACAGGTAGGGAATCTGCCACCTGAGCGACTGGCCTATTTGCAGATCAGTATTGATTGATTTTATTGATTTTATTGACTTGATTCACAATGAACACGCGTTGTTTTATCGTGAGCACCATTTTTGTTGCACTCAACTGGTCACTAAACACGTCTGGTCCTCTCACTCACTCACACGTAATGATGCAGTAACGTACTCGAGAGATACGGGATATGCACACACGCAGACATTTGACAGCAACTGATTGGTGCATCGAAATCGCTATTTCCAGCATTTCCTCTAATGGCCTGTTCTTCTGTTCATTGACAAGGGTCAATTCCGTGTCAGTCTTATAAATATTTTTCAGACCGGTTTTATTTCAACCACCCTGTATGATGTACGATCTTCTGTCACTTCAATTTTACAGTAGTTTCTCTCAGCGCCCTGAAATACACTGACTGACAGTGACAATGCAACACCAAGGAGGAGTGGTTCGAAAGGGATGAAAGTTGGGGAAAAAACAGAGACGGCACGGACGAATAATCGATGTTTATTTCAAACCGATAAGCAGGTTACACAATGCGCACGGCATCGACTCAGTAGGATGTAGGACCACCGCGAGCGGCGATGCACGCAGAAACACGTCGAGGTACAGAGTCAATAAGAGTGCGGATGGTGTCCTGAGGGATGATTCTCCATTCTCTGTCAACCATTTGCCACAGTTGGTCGTCCGTACGAGGCTGGGGCAGAGTTTGCAAACGGCGTCCAATGAGATCCCACACGTGTTCGATTGGTGAGAGATCCGGAGAGTACGCTGGCCACGGAAGCATTTGTACACCTCGTAGAGCCTGTTGAGAGTTGCGAGCAGTGTGTGGGCGGGCATTATCCTGCTGAAACAGAGCATTGGGCAGCCCCTGAAGGTACGGGAGTGCCACCGGCCGCAGCACATGCTGCACGTAGCGGTGGGCATTTAACGTGCCTTGAATACGCACTAGAGGTGACGTGGAATCATACGCAATAGCGCCCCAAACCATGATGCCGCGTTGTCTAGCGGTAGGGCGCTCCACAGTTACTGCCGGATTTGACCTTTCTCCACGCCGACGCCACACTCGTCTGCGGTGACTATCACTGACAGAACAGAAGCGTGACTCATCGGAGAACACGACGTTCCGCCATTCCCTCATCCAAGTCGCTCTAGCCCGGCACCATGCCAGGCGTGCACGTCTATGCTGTGGAGTCAATGGTAGTCTTCTGAGCGGACGCCGGGAGTGCAGGCCTCCTTCAACCAATCGACGGGAAATTGTTCTGGTCGATATTGGAACAGCCAGGGTGTCTTGCACATGCTGAAGAATGGCGGTTGACGTGGCGTGCGGGGCTGCCACCGCTTGCCGGCGGATGCGCCGATCCTCGCGTGCTGAAGTCACTCGGGCTGCGCCTGGACCCCTCGCACGTGCCACATGTCCCTGCGCCAACCATCTTCGCCACAGGCGCTGCACCGTGGACACATCCCTATGGGTATCGGCTGCGATTTGACGAAGCGACCAACCTGCCCTTCTCAGCCCGATCACCATGCCCCTCGTAAAGTCGTCTGTCTGCTGGAAATGCCTCCGTTGACGGCGGCCTGGCATTCTTAGCTATACACGTGTCCTGTGGCGCACGACAACACGTTCTACAATGACTGTCGGCTGAGAAATCACGGTACGAAGTGGGCCATTCGCCAACGCCGTGTCCCATTTATCGTTCGCTACGTGTGCAGCACAGCGGCGCATTTCACATCATGAGCATACCTCAGTGACGTCAGTCTACCCTGCAATTGGCATAAAGTTCTGACCACTCCTTCTTGGTGTTGCATTTGCTCTGTCAGTCAGTGTGCACTGGAGATAATGATCCTATTCCGTTTTATGAGATGGATCACGATACATAAAGATTTACCTAGATTCTAGTTGATGTTCCTGGGCACGCCTCAGGTTAGTATTAAGATACATGGATCTAATTTGGGTAATGGGTCGATGAGAGATTGAGGCCGGGGAAGTGTCGGGAATGATGTGAACAACGCCCTGCTCCGGTATCATGAGGTAGTCAATACAGATTACATTCAAACAGGTCATAGGTGCTATGCCCCTAATTTGGCATCTGCATGATTTGGGCGGAGTTCAGGCAATATATCGCTCAACCATGTTCCGCATAGCTCGCAATACGTCAGAGTATTAAGTGTAACAATTTCATTTCTTACTCTAGTGGATTAAATAAAAGTCATCAAAGTAGTTGAGCAGGGCAATTGGTCAGTTGCTCCTCGTCTATGGCAAGGGCCTAATATTAAGTTCAAAAATGTTCCGTAAATAGTGCAGAACACGATGATTACTGCGTAAATGAAGGAATCGATCAATCACCACCGGTCTGAATTTAGGGCAGTCGCCCTGGTGGTAGATTCCCTACCTGTTGTTTACCAAGTGTTTTCTTAAATAACTGCAGATAATTTTGAAATTTAGTGAACATACCCCTTGGTAAATTATTCCAGTCTCCAACTGCTCTTCCTATAAACTTTTATTTTCCACAATTTGTCCTCTCAAATTTAAACTTCATCTTCATATTGTGATCTTTCCTACTTTTAAAAACAACACTCAAACTTATTCGTCTACTAATGTCATTCCACGCCATCTCTCCACTGACAGCTCGGAACATACCACCTAGTCGAACAGCTCGTCTCCTTTCTCCCAAGTCTTCCCATCCCAAACTTTGCAACATTTTCGCAAACCTACTCTTTTGTCGGAAGTCACCCAGAAGAAATCGAGCTGCTTTTCTTTGGATGTTTCCAGTTCTCGAATCAAGTAATCCTGGTGAGGGTCCCATACACCGGAACCATACTCTAGTTAGGGTCTTACCAGAGATGTATATTTCTTTATATCCTTATTATAATCCCTAAATACATATGTGCAGAGATCTGAACCCTTTATTTACAATCCCGTTCATGTAATTACCCCAATGAAAATCTTCTTCATATATTAACACCTAGATACTTACAGTGATCCCCTTAAGGAACTTTAACCTCATCAACCCAGTAATTGAAACAGAGGACTTTTCCTATTAGTGAAACTCCCAACCTGACTTTTAACCTCGTTTATCATCATACCATTGCCTGCTGTTCATCTCACAACATTATCGAGGTCATGTTGCAGTTGCTCACCATCTTGTAATTAATTCATTATTCTAGACATTATAAATGCCTTATTTATGATTCCAGTTCTTTACTTATATCACTTACAGTATATACTGTACAGTATATATAAGAGAACATAAAGGTCAAATTTTTATTTATTTTAATTGTATGGTGATTATAACTACAAATTTTTAAGTCCAGGTCCAAGTGTTTCAGCCACTCTACAGCACTTTCTGAAAGATGAAACAGATCTCTGGGGCTTCCGGAGTAGGCATGAAGAGGGCAGCGTAGGATGACATAGTCCAATAGTCCATGGTCTTCTCTTCACTGCAATCACACATTAGAGAATCCATCCAACCCCACTTATGGCGTAAGAAATTGCAGCGTCCATGTCCAGTTCTCAGTCTGTTGAGGCGACACCATAGCTTTCTTGGGAGGTCGAATCCCTTCATTTCTGGGTTATATTTAGGTCATGAGCATTTGTTCCGGATGTTGAAATTGACCACTCATTCCGCCAGCTCTCGTTTAGATTAAAATTATCCCTCAAGAGCTGGCCGGCCACTACACTTGCTGGTCTCCTAGATCGAAGTCGTCGTGGCCAATAATAATAATAGTGCCTGAGAAATTCCCCTCTTAATGATTACAGGATCAGATAATGGTTCACATAATCTCATTCTCTGAGGAAGTGGTTCTAGACAGAATAGTATTGTGAAACGTCTGCTATAAAATCTTAGAAAGAAGAAAATGTGTTAAGTTACTCACATATTTTTCGGTAGAAGAACTCAAGTCACTGACCAATATTCAAAATTATGGTTATGGAACAAAACATTTTCCCCATTATGAAACAAAATAAGTACTGTATGCAACAAAAGCAATGTTAATACAACAGTATATGCAAATAAAGAATGTGTAAGTAAATTATTCGTACTCACATTGTTTCTCGCACAGACATCTGCACCCAGTTCGATCATACGATCCAAGATGGCCGTTCGGTTATCCTTGACTGCGTACATAAGCGGTGTCATGCCTGTCACCTGGAAAACAAGAATAACCGATTACAATTTAGAGCGTAGGTATTTACATTGACACATCATACAATACTCCAGCTATGTATCCGTTAACTATTTAAAGAAAATATAGACCAACAGAAATTTACTATATAAACATCTAGAATCAGCTACCTTAAGCTTCTGAATATGTAAAGATACCTGGCCATATGTACTGTAAAATGGATTATAAAAATTCGCCAGAGTCACATAACTCGGTGATCTTTTCTGAACCAGGCTTCTTAATGTTTAAATCGTGTCATCGATATCCAGATTTAAAAAATGCTCTCAGAAGGTATGGCAGAGGAAAGCTTCCCCAAGTAGGTAGCGCAGAAACCAAGGTGTCATTTTATTGTTAATGTTGTCCTGAAATTCATTTATGAAAAGTACAAATGTAGAAGTAGGTCAATTTTATAGTAAAAATATCCAAGACTGCATTATCCTACTTACAGTAGGAGGCTTGCAGTGGTTCCTAAACGGCGCACTAGTCGCCAGCGCCTTGGATAGGTGTGGCAATCCAACTGATGAGCCCACTGCTGCACTGGGGCGAAACGCTGGGAATTTCAGGACTGAAAAGGTCGGCCTATAAAGATCTTTAATGTTTAACATTTGCAGTCGATGAAATTAAATTACGGTTTTCTCTGAGAACATTTTTTACAGTATGAACATTTAACCTTTTCACACTCGTAGGATAGGCTTATCATTTCTCGCACTGTGATTCAAAGGTAAAATGAATAGCACATTTTTATATGTAAATAATATTAATGTTCATTCATTAACTAAGTTGTAGACAAATTCTCAGTTTGGGATAAACAAAATATCAGGGTAATCAGTCCTCGCTACTACCGAAAACTTGTGTAGCATATCTTGTCTTCGTTAAATTAAAGAATCACATCACATTTTGTGCAACAAGCAAATATGGACCCATTGCATACATCGGTTTCACTTGGTATTCCACTTGGGCCAGTGATCTTTAATCGAGTCTCTATTCTCTGTCTTTTTTGCCAGTGGCTTTACGTCGCACCGACACACATAGGTATATGGTGACGATGGAATAGGAAAGGCCTAGGAGTTAGAACAAATCGGTCGTGGCCTTAAGGTACAGCCCCAGCATTTTCCTGATGTGAAAATGGGAAACGACGGAAAACCCTCTTCAGGGATTCCGAGAGTGGGATTCGAACCGACTATCTCCCGGATGCAAGCTAGCAGCCGCGCGTCCCTAACCGCACGGCCAACTCGTCCGGAAAATGGTGTTTAACGAGGAAAACGAAAGCCAACCTTCAACTCAATGCAGACTGATGTAACCTCTTCCTGTAGATCCACAGCGCAGCCAACCACTGAGTAATTAATAAACCCCGAAATTTTAGGCAGTAAGTTTAGAATGCGAACTAATTTGGTTATTAGGAAATGTCGTCTACCCGCTCTTCCGAAGTGTAGCGAGAGTAACAAATTCTAGGGGTTATGATGGGCCATACCCCTAAGGTCTATGCAATACTCGTAGCTTAACCGTTGTACGGGCTAGACTATACTTGTTACTTGCTTCAGTAAGTTTGCATTGTAATCTATTAATGCATACGGACCCATGGTTAAATTGTTAGCGTGCTGGCCTTTGGCCAGAGGGGTACTGGGTTCGATTCCCATCAGTGTGGGGAATTTTGCCCATATTGGTTAATTTGGCTAGCACGGGGGCTGGGTGTTTGTGTTGTCGTCATCACCATTTCATCCTCATCACGACGTGCAGGTCGCCTACAGGAGTCAATTCAAAACCCTACAACTGGCATGTCAAACTTGTCCTCAGATACTCCAGGCTCTAAAAGTCATACGCCATTTCATTTTACTACATAAAAATCCTTGCTATTGTAATTAATGTCAAAAGTATTCTCTTGTGTAACATCTTGGAGGACATTGAAAGCGCGCACTAGTTCACAAAATTCCCTCTACAGTTACCTACATTTTATGTCGCATCGTCACAGTCAGGTCTTAGGCGGCGAAGAGTTAGAACAGGGCTACGATCGGCAGGGACCGGACTGTGGCCTTAATTAAGATACAGCCCTAGCATTTGACTGCCCTTCAATAGGAAATCATGGTAATCCATCTTGGCGCTGTCGACAGTCTGGTTCGAACCCACCATCTTCCCGAAGGCAAACTCACAGCTAAGTGACCTAAATCACGTGTCCAACTGGCTGGGTCTTGTTACAGGTATGCTACACCATGCGTTTAAGACTTAAACGCACTGTGCTGCGAGTTCAAATTTTATGTGACTACATACGGAATTCTTTGTGTCTGATTTTTGGGTTTAGTAGTCGGTGTAGTGGCCTTCGGCTCAGAAGGCCTTGGGTTCGATTCCCGGACGGTTCGAGAATTTTAACTGTTATGCTTAATTCCTCTGACTCGGGGAATGGGTGTAAGTGTTTGTTCACATAACACACCGCACGACCAATGAGCACTGAAACAAGGAATAATGAATATATCTCTGTACATAGGATTGCCGTCAAGAAGGGCATCGGGCCGTAGAACTGTGATTAATGTAGGGTCTACTTGAAAGTTGATAATTGAAAAAAGGCCAGGAAGTAGAAGTGGATTTGGAAGTGTTCACTATCACGCTATGGCGGTTTCGTATACGGACTTCACACCATTACTGCGCAGTAAATCTCACAATGACTGATCGAATGACTGGAACGTAACCCAGCAGATTAAAGGACGACACTACACTGCCCATCAGCCTCACGTACCAACACGATCCTGGTTTGACAAATTACGTCTTAGTAGGCGCAACCTTACGTCCACCATTCGCATCCGTCCCTGTCATGGCTGCTACCCAAACCATCTTCGTTGAATTAGAATACTGTATTCTCCTATGTGCGACAAGGATCAAGAGGAAATTGCCCATCTTACCTACATCATTCTCGGTTGCAGTAAATATCGACAGGCATGAAGTGTGTTATATGAAAACTTTGGCCCATAATCATGTCCCTTTTCCTACCATTGCAATATATTTACTAAGAAGATAAGGTACGAACTTGCCCAATGTTTACGCATGACTGATCTGCAGATCTGAATGAAATATCTGAGTGCGTTGTGAAGTGAGTAAAATGAGTTGCATTTCCTTGGTATTGAGATATTTCATCTGTTGAATGCATTTTAGATATAGTGTTAGTTGTATATATGGCAAGTATTTTTATGTATTTTTTCCATGATGTTTTGCTGGCTGCATGGCTACTTGCCGAATGCCAAATAAATTAAATTTTAAAAATGAAAGTGTTGACGGAGCGAAAGAATGACAGGACCTAGGATTTTCGCTTACAGATTCCGTCCAGCAATGCACCATTAGTCGTTCATTTCTGTACAAGCCATAGCGCTACTTGGTGCTCCCTCACACGACCACACTGAATTGAGGTTAAGTACATTTTTATTACAGTGAAATATTGATATGCTTTATGTTGCTTATGACTGGGACAGTTACCATATAAAAAAGTTTGAAACTTAAAGTTGGTTCTTTCCAGGAAAGAAACTTATAAATCTTGTTGATTCGCATTAGTCATAGTTTTCTTAGTGTTAGACACCAATAATTACTTGAAAATCAGTCTCAAGAGTGATGGTGATAATGCTTGTTGTTTAAAGGGACCTAATATCTAGGTCATCGGCCCCAGTCCTGAGAGTAGATTAATATATCTTCCTGCATGCTATTTAAGTAAACATCTTAATGAGAGTTACAAAGTTATTTTTTTTCATCCGAGTGAGTTGACTACGCCGTCCGCGTTGCGTAGCTATAAGCTTGCATTCGGAAGGTAACAGGTTCGAATCCCGCAATCAGTGGTTATGAAGATGTTCTTCTATGGCTTACCATTTTCTGACAGTGAGCAATTGACGTATGCGGTTAGGATCACACAGCTGTGAGCTTGCGTTTGGGAAATAGTGGGTAAGAACCCCACTGTCGGCAGCCCTGAAGATGGTTTTCCGTAGCTTCCCAATTTCACACCGCGCAAATGCTGGGGCTGTACCTTAATTAAGGTCACGGCTGCTTCCTTCCCACTCCTAGCCCTTTCCTAACCCACCGTAACCATAAGACCTATCTGTATCTGAACGACGTAAAGCAAAAAGTAGAAGAAGAAAAAGCAATTAACTCGATGGGCTCCACTTCCCCGGTTCTAGCCCTTCCCATTACCAGCGTCGCCGGAAACCTGTACTTAGTGTGACGTTAAACCACAAGCAATCTTTGTTTTGTTTACAAGTTGCTTTACTTCGCACCGATACAGATAGGACTTACGGCGACAATGGGAGAGGAAAGGGCTAGGAATGGGAAGGAAGCATACGTGGCCTGAAATAATGTACAGTATCTCCTGCATGCAAGCTTTGAGATTCGCGCCTTTAACCGCAAGGCCAACTCGCCCAGTACACGAGGAATCCTCACAGCCGTTAGTTTTATCATCCTAGACCGGTCAGCCTTCGGTTCAGAGGGCCCAGGTTTGAATCCTAGACGCATAGGCATTTTTGGGGTCGCTAAAGCCACCCAGGCTCATTTTATTTTATTTTTGGCTGGGGTATAAGACCTCCCTGACGCCACGTGATTCTTGAGATGAAAATCTCAACCCAGGATCGATCGGGATTCGAACCTCGGCCTTCTGGGTGGGAAGCTATCAGCTAAGCCACTGAGCTAATCACGGCCCCCGCATGCGTATTTGAACTACGTGTGGTTTGCCTGGTGTGAAAATGGGAAACCAGGAAAAATCATCTTCAGGGTCCTCGACAGTGGGGTTCGAACCCAATATCTCTTGAATACTCGATACTGCCCGCATTTAAGCAACTGCAGGTATCAAGCTCGGTAGCAAAATAATGATATACTGTATTTTACATCAAATAGTGGGAAACATCTGTACAACATTTCTGGAAAACAACAGAAAACCATGGCGCAACAGGCCCGAAGGGCCTTGGCCTACCAAGCGACCGCTTCTCATCTCGAAGGCCTGCAAATTACGACGTAACGTGTGGTCAGCGCGAGGATTTCTTTTTTACCATTTGTTTTCATGGCACCGACAAAGACAAGTTTTATGGCGACGATGAGATTGGAAAGGCCTAGGAGTGAGAAGGAAGTTGCGTGTCATTAATGAATTAATGAAGCCCCAGCATTTGCCTGGTGTGAAAATGGGAAACCACGGAAACCATCTTCAGGGTTGCCGACAGTGGGGCTCGAACCCAGTATCTCCTGCATGCAAGCTTTGAGATTCGCGCCTTTAACCGCAAGGCCAACTCGCCCAGTACACGAGGAATCCTCACAGCCGTTAGTTTTATCATCCTAGACCGGTCAGCCTTCGGTTCAGAGGGCCCAGGTTTGAATCCTAGACGCATAGGCATTTTTGAGGTCGCTAAAGCCACCCAGGCTCATTTTATTTTATTTTTGGCTGGGGGTTTAAGACCTCCCTGACGCTACGTGATTCTTGAGATGAAAATCTCAACCCAGGATGGATCGGTATTCGAACCTCGGCCTTCTGGGTGGGAAGCTATCAGCTAAGCCACTGAGCTAATCACGGCCCTCGCATGCGTATTTGAACTACGTGTGGTTAATTCTTCTGGCTTGGGGACTGGGTGTTTGAGTTCATCTAATGCACTTCCCTTTATGTACACACAACACTCTACCAACCACCACAGAATCATGCAATAGTGATTATTTCCTTCTATATAGAGTTGGAGAGAGGAAGGGCATCCAGCCGTAAAACTGTTCTATTTCCACACGTAGTACCGAACCCAATACATTGAAGAAAAGACCAGGAAGAAGAAGACAAAACAAGCTCAAACAACAACAGGAGTTTCTTCAATGCACAGTGCTGTATTGTTAGTGCACGCTGAAGTCTCTGATTTCTCTACCAATTGTCTTATCACGGCCGAGGGCAGCTAAGCTATATCATTAGAGATGAAATGGAACAAAGAAACTCCGTGAATCCCGTCATAGTAACCACCACTTTACTGATGATATCGTGGTCAAACCTATCCTTACCCTAATAATGATTGATGCTTTTGGATGTAACCTAGATACATTTTAGTTTCTCAGAAACATTTGGCAACTTTCTTGTCTTCACCAGATGTTATATTTAGCGGGAAGAACGAGTTACGTTAAATATAGGTCGCACCCATTCTCGACATCATTCAATATCGGACAAGATACTAGACTTGTGTGTGAAATAAAGATTTCCCTTTGGAATTTTAGAAAGTGGGGACGTGGTATTCGAGTAACATTTGTTTCGGGGTTCTCATCAGGGCAACTGTGATTCGAATTCCCGTCAATGCGTATGGGATTTTTAAGTGAAAAATCTCTTTCATGTATTTCGAATTTCATGAAACACTTGATGTCCCGAGGCTGCTATGATATCAACAGTCACGTAAATATACAAGCTTGCTTTCGTTGAAATATAATAGGCATCGAATGTGTTAGACGCATGGTTCGAGCCAGGTAGCTATTAGATTTCATTCGGGAAATTCTAGTTTTTAACTCTATTACGGGCATTCCTGGAGATAGTTTTCCTGAATGTCCTATTTTTATATCAGCAAAATATGCTTTAATTAAGTCTACGATAATTTTCTTCCCAGTCTTAGCCTTGTTCTATTCCATCGTCGTCATAAGATCTGACTGTGTTCGTGTGAAGTTATACCGGCTTTGGTAACAGCAAGTGGCATTGTTACCGGAGTAACAGGAGTGGTTTCTCTTTACCTCACCAAAAGAGAAATGGTTTGGAATGGAATTTGTAGACTAATATTCATAATTGGAGTAAATACTCGTTTATAGGAATATATATTAGTTACTGGAATATGTTACCTTTTTTCTTTTCAACTCTGTAGGTGACACGGAACTGTAACACTAGATCTGCCGTTCGCTAACTAGGATAGTGCAAGAGCAATATTAAGGAGTGTAATCGAATATATATTTATAGTTATATATATAAATATATATAAATATTTATATATAGTTGGCGTGGCTCCTGCAAGAACTCAAACATTAGATTGATTAACCAATTAATAATCGTATTTCGAGCATAAGCATAGATATTTCATATCTAAAAATTTAAAGAATTTAAACATTTTCAAACGCCATCTCCCTTTGATACTAAATCATCAGAAAGGACCGATCTGCTTACTAAATTTCCATCGAACTGAATTCCTCCTTGTCATTTTATTCCTTTCAGTAAACGATCAATGTAATTCAAAGTATGAACAATGAAAGTGAAAGATTGCAGCCGTATATAAAATGTATCATGTATCCAAATCATTAATGACAGCTGCATTGTTTAGAAATTATTGCTTATTATTTGAAAAGTACTTGTACAAAGTAATTGATTATTATTATCTGTTTATTTCTATTCACTTTATTTTCAAATTCTCCTCAAATCACAACTGAGTTAAGACGAAATTTTACACAACTTTTTTTTTTTGGAAGTTTATTTCCTATTTTAGCTAATCTTAAATTTCAGTAACTAACGAGCATTGAACTCTATAAACTTCAGCTCAGAGACTGTGTGGGTTTGTTTTTCCTTTCCGTGAAACATTCTACAATTTTAAAATGGAAATTTAGTTGCTTGATGTATCGTGACCTTGAGCACCTGCTGGCTTTCTTATTATCACCTGCACGCAAGCAGACGGCTTTATCAAATGCGTGTTGAAACCTCATTACTAATCTTTTTACCATTCATACATTATTACGTTATATCGTTTGTTTCCTCAGTCGGTTGCAAATAAGCGAAGGGGATTCTAAGAAGTTCCACAAAGAGGATTGTTTAGATAAGAAGAAACTTAGTGTGTATCATATTTTTGTCAGGTTTTATTGTAACATTAAGACACATAGTCACGCCTTCTACCTATGTAGGTGTTTTCAATTTTAATCATGTTTGTTAAATGTGAATTATGTATACAATGAGCATTAGCGTTTTAAAACTTCTGAATCATCAGGTTCCGATGATAATCAAAGCAGCGATATCAGAGGAGTGGTTATGTTGAACCGAGTGCGTTTAACTTTGGAAGAAATGCGAGAGTTCAGTAGTGAAAGACCAACTTCTACTACTTTCACATCGGTGTTGGAAAATTCATTATTAAATGTGGAGATTGGTGAGAATGGAAGTGTGTTTTATATGTGTCTAGGGCAACGACAAAGACAGATTATAATGTGATCTTGAGAAACACTGTCTCTGAATCAGTATAAATTTTAAACTATAGGACTTCACCAGCGAGTGCAATCTAAGTGAGTTTATTGTCGGGGAATTTGTCAAGGTAACTGCCATCATGACAGAAGAGGCCCCATGCGTCACCGATCAGTTGAACCTTATCAGCCCGTACTCTCCACGCCTTGGTTAATACACAGATTGTCATGCAGGGAATGTGTCTGCTCAGAAGTATGACGGCTCAGAGTACGTACAGTAAAATGTTTGTCACTGCAAAGTGTTGATCGATTTTAGATGAGAGCAATTGCTCAAAACTTAAGAACCTAAAAAGCAATACGGAATTCGTTGCTACAAAAGGACGACGACGACGATTATGATGATGATCATGATGATGATGATGAGTTCCAGCCATACATCTTATCAAATGGGGATGTTGGAGTTGTGGGTTATGGTCAGAATCTGTATCAAATTTGGGTGAAAATATTTTATGTAATGCATTGTGCGTTGCGCAAAAACTGAATGAAAATATGCTCATAAATTGCATGAAGTGCTTTCAAACACAGAAAATGAAAACTGAATCAGTTTTTCCTTCACAGTTACTCTAAGTGATAATTTATATATAAATGTGTACTTAGAGCTTCTAGGCTTGCAACCGATGATGTGGTTCAATATTCTTTTATAAATGTGTGATCTTCATACACTTGAAGATGTGTACCTTTTTCACTGATCACGGAAACCATTTTATTCCTAACTAGCCCGATTATTACCAATCACTGACAAGCTATAGCGAAGCATGGGTGGAGCATGTACATTATCGAGGACAGTGGTACCACTATGAATATCTACAGTATTGGCATCCTACACTGCTGAAAGGAGTGTGGCATCTGGTGACGCCACCAATAACTAAATGACTCAAATCGTGTTGGTAGTACCTCCTTAACTCAGCAATATGTTGCTTTCTAAACCCAACGATACAACTCTTGGATAATATAAATTCAAAATATTTAAATTACGTCCTGTATTAGAAGAAGAGATTGGTTTCCAAAAAGGTTGCTCAACTCTTAGAATGATTAATAAGAATAATTTATTGCAGCGGAAGTGGCCATAAAATACATAGGGTAATTCCGGGAGAGTTGCCGCACTTTTTATGTCTTTTGTTATATCTCAGTATATTTACTTTAAAAATTGTTGCAAATTCATCGAGCATAATTTAAAAACATGTACATTTGATCAGGGATGAACAAAATATTGGCAATTGAAAGTAAATGGGAGAAAGGAGGGAACAAAGGAATTGTTGCATCTGCGGCGTCTCTCCCTGGATCCCGGTATAGATGCCGACTTTGCTCGGGTGAGATGCCGCAAGTAAAATAATTAATGACAAAATCAAATTTAAGCCAATTTCTTCAACTTTAATATAACCGAACACTAGAACGTACTACAAGACAATTATATCCACATAATATAATCATTCAATGGTAAAAGAATCTATCTGATAATTTACAACATTAAATTAATCATAAATTTCGATTTACTATGAATGTGCATGTGCAATGGATTCTTCACTGTGTTATATAAAACCCCACGGCACTTGAGGCCCTTGAAAGGGCTCAGGCCTGCCGAGCGACCGCTGCTCAGCCCGAAGGCCTGCAGATTACGAGGAGCCTGTGGTCAGCACGACGCATCCTCTCGGCCGTTATTCTGGGCTTCCGAGACCGGGGCCGCCATCTCACCGTCAGATAACTCAATTCTAATCACGTAGACTGAGTGGACCACGAACCAGCCCTCAGGTCAAGAGAAAATTCCCTTACCTGGCCGGAAATCGAACCCGGGGCCTCCGGGTGAGAGGCAGGTACGCTATCCCTACACCACGGGGCCGTCGTGTTATATAAAGGAAACATCAAAATCATAATGAATATAATTCTGTCCTGACATAGTAATTTGAAAACATGTCTAAGGCAGGATTCTTGAATCAAAAACTGATGTTTATCCTCGTACAAGTTTTTACAGATTGTTTCTTAAAACTTTGTTCTCTAGCAATCTTGCTGCAACAGTCGTTATATGTGGAGCAAGATTCATGCAGCCACTGTTTGTAACTCAAACACTAGATACAGTCATCCTTTTTTGAATATCAGTTTGACTTCGGTGATTATTGAAGTAGCTGTACCTGCTGGACCCAGAGAGCCTTTTCCCAGATTTCCTGACTGCATTCTAAGTTTCAGTGTTCGTTCCGTCATTATTCTGCCTCCCTGATCAGTATTTCCTTGGCTTTCAGTCTTTTAACAGCCTCTCTTAAATGTTCCTCTGTCTATTGAGGTCTTTTAACAGTGCCCTTACTTTTATACTGAGCAGGCATGTCGCAAATTTTTATTTCTGAAAATAATATAATTTTATATAATAAAATAACGTTACCAATGAAATCAGTAAAATAGATTATGTATATTAAAAATTGTGAAACGATAAAATATTCGAATAAAATACCGGTACACTCTGAATAGTATTGAATGTTTCCAGATCGCTTGTAGAATCTGATAGCAATGAGGCATCTCACCCGGATTGTTGTGCGGCAACTCTCCCAACTATCAGGGAGCGACGCCGCACCCTCCTGTTGTCATACCTCAAGGCTATCATGGCCCAAAATTAGCTTACTGTCAACTACAGTTATGCTTCTGACGTCTACTGTACTAAAAACGTCTGATTTAAGCATTTGAAGCCAACTTAATATACAATAAATTAACACACGGAAAAACTTTGTCAGGAGGAAACGTGTACTCGCCTCAAGATATCGGCTATAATTAGCGTAATATACGAGCAAATTTCGTCACACTCGCAGACAGTAGTTCTTCCTTAGAAACTGAAAAACCACACGTATTGCCATCTAGCTGTAACGATGGGAACCTTTAGCTACAGTGTATGCGGCATCTCTACCGGGGCGGCATCTGTCCCGGATTTACCTTATCATTTGAGAAGTGCCTGTTCAAAGGGTTATGTTTCCACTTCAAAAAAATTCAGTGTTTTGTTCACATGCATTACAGTCGTTTAAAATTATCGAATGAAATGAGCAATCCAGACCAGAGATATGTAATTCCTTAAAAGCTGTGCCACATCTGAATATGGGTATGTTCAATGTGCCTTTTTATTATACAGTGCTGGCAAAACGTTTAAGGACACCTGTCAAAAGCAGATAATCATCTACAGGCCTTAAACATAGTGCTAACATACATTTTTGGCACTGAAGCTAAAAGTACAGGAGAAATGCCACCCATTAATGAAAACCAGAGGTCTCTAGCTCTACCCATTTCCAATTTAAGGTAGTTTTTGTAAGTTAAGGCATGCTTAAAAAGTCATATTTATAACAAAATAAATAATAACTTGAAAACGGTTTGAGCCAGTTTTCTGAATTTTGTTACACAAGCAGGTGTACCAGGTAGAAATCAACCAGTCATTACTAAAAGTCATTCAAAAATGTGTATTAAAATCTTAGGGGTGTTGAATGTTTGCTGAATTTTATGAAAAAGAGATAAAATGTAGGAGGAAGAAAAATAATTTTAAATTTCCCTCAATATGATGGCCATGTAGCCATCTTTCTAACAACTCTCCTTGGGTCACAGCAATGTGCTAGAAAGCCTTTGGCTACATGGCCATCATATGGAGGGAAATTCAAAATTATTTTTCTTCCTCCTACATTTTATCTCTTTTTCATAAAATTCAGCAAACATTCAACACCCCTAAAATTTTAATACAGATTTTTAAATGACTTTTAGTAATGACTGGTTGATTTCTACCTGGTACACCTGCTTGTGTAACAAAATTCAGAAAACTGGCTCAAACCGTTTTCAAGTTACTATTTATTTTGTTATAAATATATGACTTTTTAAGCATGCCTTAACTTACAAAAACTACCTTAAATTGGAAATGGGTAGAGCTAGAGACCTCTGGTTTTCATTAATGGGTGGCATTTCTCCTGTACTTTTAGCTCCAGTGCCAAAAAATGTATGTTAGCACAATGTTTAAGGCCTGTAGATGATTATCTGCTTTTGACAGGTGTCCTTAAACGTTTTGCCAGCACTGTACGTTTCTTCAGTTTCTCACAACTTTGTTAGAGTGAAAATAGCGCCTTTTGAACAGAGACTTATATGTGCGAAAGACAAACTATAAATATTGACTGCCACTTTGTGCAGAAGCTTATCATTGATATCTTCCGATTTGTACATATGGTATCCGCAGATATTATCAAATAAAATACGCGCACAAGTATCGTCGATCCGTGGAAAGAGTGATTTCCGTTTATCTTCAGGTGATATCTATGGATCGTCAGCGACGTTACGAAGTGGCGGAGCGCCTGGTCTGGGTCATCATTGCCTCCTTCGTGTAAAATTCTTCCCCAGATGTCTTCTCTTTTCTTTCTTCTTTTGCCTATTTAATTTTCCGAATTAGAATTGTAGGTCAGATCAAGTTTCCTTCTGACATCATCTGTCAAGAAGGTTTCTCGATCAAACACGTACACGACTGGAGGGAGTGTGTGTAGACACTCTACTGTAACCTTCAAGAAGCGAGCCTCGACGCTCTTTAGAGCATGGACGTCTTTCGTGCGCAGTTTGTCCCAGGTTAGTTAGTTCCAGTCCATACTTGAGAATGGGGACAATCTTTGTGTTGAAGATTGTTTGAGAAGTATTGTAAGAGACTGAGTCTTCGAGTGTAAAAAGTGTAGAAATAATAAATGTTACGTGGGGAAAATCAAATGATCATAAATATCTTTCAGTAAAATGTGTGATGCGATGTTTCGTAGCAACAGTACAGGCTGTGATGTGATGTATTGATGGATGGCCATGATATGCAGATCCACGCCCTATGCAGCTCTCTTTATACAGAGCCATGGTCTGTGCAGCTCTCTTTATACAGATTCATGGTCTGTGTAGCTCTCTGTACATACAGACCCATGGTCTGTGTAGCTGTCTGTACATACAGATCCATGGTCTGTGTAGCTGTCTGTACATACAGATCCATGGTCTGTGTAGCTGCCTGTACATACAGATCCACGCCCTGTGCAGCCCTCTTTATACAGAGCCATGGTCTGTGTAGCTGTCTTTATACAGATCCATGGTCTGTGCAGCTCTCTTTATACAGATACATGGTCTGTGCAGCTCTCTATATACATGGTGAAGCGAAATTCGCGCACTGGGGCGTCGCAGCGCGACTCCTCACATGCCAGCAATAGAATATTTATCTCACAAAAGTTCGTCCTGCGAGTATATCCGGCAGAAAAAGGACGTTGAAGAGTAGCAATCTGGCAACACTGTAACCACATGTAGGGTAACTATCTCTGTCAGCACACATTACACGTGCTTTACAGTTGGTGCAGTGGATAGAGTTTTGGGTTAGCATGCAGGAGATCGAGGGGGTCGATCCTGGGTTGAGGCGTATGTTTTTTATTTCGTAAATGTAGTCCAGGTGGTATGGTATCAGGCATCTTAATCGTCAACAGACCGGGCGAGTTGGCCGTGCGCGTAGAGGCGCGCGGCTGTGAGCTTGCATCCGGGAGATAGTAGGTTCGAATCCCACTATCGGCAGCCCTGAAGATGGTTTTCCGTGGTTTCCCATTTTCACACCAGGCAAATGCTGGGGTTGTACCTTAATTAAGGCCACGGCCGCTTCCTTCCAACTCCTAGGCCTTTCCTATCCCATCGTCGCCATAAGACCTATCTGTGTCGGTGCGACGTAAATCCCCTAGCAAAAAAAAAATCGTCAACAGCGATTGCAGCGGGTCCTCTAGAAACCATTTGCACTTACATACTACGATCCTAGAAATGCACGAACATTCGTTTTCATTGGTCAGCTTTGAAAGACCACGTCGTGGGCGTGAATTTATTCGCACCACTTCATCTACTAGGTGCATTACAACGTGTTCAGCGTTACTAAATTTTGCAAATGTAGGAGACATGTGACCTAAGAAACGGTGTCTTACAGTATATAATGTCCGATGGAAATTAGCAAATAAAAAAGTGCGCCTCAACCCAGGATCGAACCCTCTTCCTCCTGCATGCTAACCCAAAACTCTATCCACCGCAACAACTGTACAGAACGACTAGTACATGTTTACAGAGGTAGTTACCCTACATGTAGTTACAGTGTTGCCAGATTGCCACTCTTCAACGTTCTTTTTCTGTCGGATATACTCGCTGGACGAACTTTTGTGAGAGACAATTTTTTATTGCTAGCGTGTGAGGAGTCCCGCTGCGACGCCCGAGTGCGCGAATTTCGCTTTACCCTGTATAAAGATCCACGTCATGTGCAGCTCTCTTTATACAGATCCGTGGTCTGTGCAGCTCTCTTTATACAGACCCATGGTCTGTGCAGCTCTCTTTATACAGACCCATGGTCTGTGCAGCTCTCAAGGTACCGTTGCTAGGTAACATCGCGTCACACATTCTTTGCACGACGCCATTCCGTTAGGCAAATTTACGAATGACCGCCAGCTCTAAGACAAATTAATGTAAAAAATGATGTAATGTCTTCGTGTACGCGCTATTCACATACACCGTTAGCAGCAAATCACGCGCAACTCATGCATGGAAAACTGATCAAAACTGACCATTTACGCAGCTCTAGTAGCTTGTCTACAAAATCTGCTCACTATCTCGAGTATCGGATGTTATATCCAATCACAGAAACGATTGTATTGAGTCACCGTCTAGTTAACGTATCACAGTGATGGAACAAGAGGTGCTGCGTTAATGAGATTTCGTTTGCAATCTTGTGTCGAGTGCCGCACCGTGTTCTATGGCTGGTTCACACGCAAGTGAGCCGCAGAAATCAATTGTGTTGATTAGAGCAACCCACAGACCCGTCAAGATTCAGCCACAACAAACGGTGCTAATTGGATCTGACTAACACATCAAAGAGAGCAAACACATGGAGCTACAGGATGGCCAACAAATTAGGAAAGACTAAAAATATCAAAATATATAATCGAATAACAATAATGTTAATAATAATAAAAATAACAGGGTAACTTTCAGATACGAAATTCACAAATGGCAAGTAGCTCAACAGGAAAGACGTAAGAAGAACACTGGAGCAACCTGGCCTGGAGGCAAAGGAAGGTAAATGCATACCGCTAGGTACTTTGTGTAGTATACACATTTCTTATAATAATAAAATAATCATAATAATAAAATAATAATAAAATAATAATAATAATAATAATAATAATAATAATTGTACCGGTTGGTACACCTATACGCCGCACATTTGAATTTTCCGCCTTAAAGTACTCCTCTACAGTTGAAACTCTGAACTTGGAAACTGAATTAATTCAACCGTTTATCAGAAGATGTCACTGTGTTAATTTCGAATTGTTTTTGTTTATATTATCAAGAAGTGTGGACGTTCTCTCACAGATGTCTCTACCAAAAAACTATGATCATGCACCCTGGTGCGAAGTGATGGAACTTTTCTTGAAGATATTTTCTACTCATAAGTTTTCCTATAACTAAATTTCGTTCTTTCATTTGTGGGTTGGCAATATAAATCTTTTCTTTCCGCCAGTTCTGAAGTTAGCCAATCAATTATTTCTGTCATTAATTTTCAGCCAATTGTGTCTTTCTTCCTCAATTTTTGATGTGTAAATTTTAGTTAGCCGATAAACGCCTATGGGTGTGTCTTAATTATTCATGAAAGGTCTCGAATCTTCCCCGAGAGTATAAAAACTGCTGATTTTCTTGTCTCTCGGCCACTCGTACAACATCTAGCTTAGTGTATGGAAGTATAGCAGGAGGCGGGAAGCGCCTCTTTCATCTGCCAGCAGCTATTCTACAAGGTAATGGCCTTTTAACATCTTTATTTCTTGTTAGATCAGCAGTTTAGCCCTCGGGGAAGGTCCGATACCTTTTCAATGTAACCTACCTCTCTACAAATGTAACTTAGTGTCGGCCTACGTAAAAAATTTCTTATTACTGTAAATCGGGGATAGAGAGTGCTTTACCCTCTCGAGCTCCCCTTCATTTTGAGTTGAGGTGACTACGTTTTCATAACCGATTTTCTACTCTTAATGTATTGAAATTTTCTTATACGAGTCACATCCCTAATTTGGGAATAGCCCCTGTATCATAGGCCTAGTGCCCCTTAGGTTTTATAAGGTTTCATGTAGGAGCGCAAGCAACGCCTCTATTCATCTTGGTATTTTGGGCCATTTAATTAACCTATTATTTTTCTTTTAAAGCCCTGTAGGCTGGGTACGAGATACCCCTGTTTAATTCTTATAAGTTGCGCCTTGATGGCAAGTGATTGTAAAGCATTGTATTGCCTTTAATAGGCTTAAAATATTGAGAGCGTGTCAGCTCTTTATGGTGATTTGAAAGGTGCCTCTAGGAGGCTTGACATTACTAGGTGGGAGCAAGTGCTCCATGTAATGAGGGTTTTTTTGTCCTTCGGCAATTCGTGGTTGTGAGCTGAGAGCTCAGGAATTATAAACTTGGGGCTCGAAGCCCAGATCTTGTAATGAACTCCTAAAACTTGTGATTTCGTTGTACCTGATTTTGGCTTGTTGTTGATTTGTTACTTGTTGAATTTTGAAAGTCTATATGAAAATTGTTAAGTTCTGAAAATATAACCTTTATGAAAATTTTAATTCATCTTCCGGACTTGTCGTTAGACCCATTCCAGCCCGCACATTCTTTCACCTCTGCTGTTCCACAGATATCTCGGAATAATAATAATAATAATAAATAATAATAATAATAATAATAATAATAATAGACTAATAATAAACCTTCAATTGCAGAAGATTTCTTGAAAAAGTCCATCCCACTAGAAATTTCCCCGGTAAATGAATTTTTTAAATTAGTTGTTCCCAAATGGGAGGGGAGTGCGGGGGGCGGCACACTACACAAGGGTTGAGAGAGATCCACAAGGAGAGCATAGATGACTTACGCCGAGGAAAACAGAAACGTGTGACTTGATAAATAGAGAAATTAATATACTCGCTGCATTAAAACTTGTGAACCATCCATTGATGTTCTTTAATTTTGTGGCATTAAAATAATGGCTCTTAAGTGTGCAACGACTTGTTCTTGTGTACTTGCTTTAAAATGTCTGTAAATCTACTGACAGGAACCAAGATGAAGTTATCTGTATAAACGAAGTAATTTGCTGCATTTTCATTCTGTAGTATCCCATCCTGCCGTTTTGTAACTTCGTGAAATGATGAACAGTAGCGGAGAAATATTATGGAAATATCACAGGTTTCTCACTCTTCTAAAACAAAATTTTATTCTACCATGAACTCTCACAGCAACTTGATCAACTGCCTGATACAATCTAGCATTGATTCCGTAATCTCTAAGGATAGTGAACTCTTTTTCGATTGTTAATGTGGTTACGGTCTCTACAGAAATGCACAACATAATCAAAAGTGCATATTTCTCTCGCAATTTTTCTCACTTTTCCTCTTTGTTAGTTGTTTTACGTCGCACTTACTCCTCGAAGGTTTTCGGCGAAGAAACGATGGAAAAGGGCTAAGAATGGAAAGGGACCGTGGCCTTAATTGAAATTATTATTTCATGATGTGAAATTGGTAAACCACGGAAAGCCATCTTCAGGTCTACCGATGGTAGGATTTGAACCCACCATCTCCCGAAAGCAAGCTCATAACAACGCAAACGTAATCGCATGGCCAACTCACTGAGTCTCTCATTTACTTATCACGTATTACAAATAATATTCTCACTAGCCATTCACAGTTTGGAGCTGTATTGTTATCATCCAGCTTATTTTACACCAAGGACTGCATTATATGTATTTTTCCTGTTATATTTGGTATTATATTCATCTGGTTCCAAAATTTCCTTACAGCAATCCAATGAGTCGCCAGGATTCTTTTGTTGTAGCTTTACGTTGCACCGACACAGCCAGGTCTTATAGTGTCGATAGGATAGAACTAGGAAGGAAGTGACCGTATCCTTAATGAAGCTAATAGCACCAGCATTTTCCTGGTGCGAAAGTGGGAACCCACGGAAATCCATTTTCAGGACTGCCGAAAGTGGGTCTGTCTCTCAAACAGGTACACATCCTGAACTGCGTAACCGACTCGCTCGGACCACCAGGATTTACAACGAGTTTAGCTGCTTTATTTCAAACGCCGCAGTTTACATCTGCATGAAAATCTTTCTCAAAAACTTGCATCCTCTTCTCTCAAAGTACAACATATAACACTCCTTCCTAACTTTAAATATCACTCAATGTTTGTCACACTCACTGCTGAGAAGACCACCAGAACTCCTACTACATCAGAATGGATCCCAGATTGCTTTTTTTAACATATTAGTTACCAAGTCCAAAATCAAAGTTAGATATGATGATGATGATGATGATGATGATGATGATGATGATTGTTGTTTAAAGGGGCCTAATATCGGCCCCTAATGGTACGAAATGATACGAAATGCAAGGACAACTCAAAAGTCCAAAATTCATCCACTGACTGGAATTTAAAAGGTGATGATGAAGAATGAAAGGATAAATATGAATTTAAAATAATCAGCGGAGCCAACTCACAATACGGTACTCAAAGTTAGAAATAATTCCAAAATCGATCCACTGACTAGAATTCAAAAGGACGACGATGAACAAAGATTATGAACTTAAAACAATCAGTAGATCCGACCCGCTATGCCTCACCTTCCCAGAAACTCTACTGAAAAATTAGTATTACTGACCAAGGGAGTGCTTACAAAGCACAATTTTGAATCGATGATTCTTGTTGTCCAAAGGGGTCCAAAATCCAGGTCAACGGCCCATCATAATGGTAATTATCGGTAGTAAAATAGAACAATGGTATTTCTCAAGTTGCGGTACTAATCAAGAGTCGCGTAGACTCACGGTGTTCCAAACGTTATGGAACTACTCACAAGTATTGTACGTCGCACAGGTAACGCAAACCTATGGTATTTCTCACATGATGGCGCCACTCGTCGGCAACTCAAACCCATGGTGTTCCTCACATTAGTGTACTAATCGTAGGGACTCGTACTATCCCGTGGTGTTCCTCATATAGTGGGTACTAATCACAGGCAACGAAAGCCCGTGGTGTTTCGCATATAGTGTTACTAACCACAAGTACTGTAAACCGACAGTGAACTACTAATCACAAACCTATTGTGTACCTGACATAGTGGTACTACTCGCAAGTAAAAGCGACCCATGGTTTTCCCCGCGTGATGGTACTAACAACAAGTTTCATGGTTCTAATTCAATCATCCCTTTGTCTCCCCTTTTAGTCGCCTCTTACGATAGGCAGGGGATACCGTGGGTGTATTCTTCATCTGCATCCCCACCCACGGTGTGTAAAGTTAGATGTGTAAATTAAGAATTTTATCCATCGGTACGAAATTATAAGTTTATCATATGATAACATTTTGATGTTTATAATGTCACAGATCATAATAAAAGTAATAAATCAGTTAAATAGGAAGACATCCGTTTCCTTCTATGATGTACACAAAAATAGAAAAATATCAGATACGAAAATATAGTGGATAATGGCGCTTTAGCGCAAATACATCGCACAATGAAACCTCGTGAAGAAAACCTGTTGATTTTAAAGAAGTCCAAAACAATCCAATTTTTAAAACTTTTGAGCTAGGAATATTACAACTTACGAAGCAAGCAAGCAAGCAAGCAAGCAAGTAGAATAGAGTACTCCCATCTCCTAGTTCTCGATTACCTGAAACTCGAGAGAGAGCACTCTTTTATTGCAATTCATTAAGTTCGAAACGTGCATTAAATTTTCATCTCATAATTATTTGATTATTACCACACTAAATATAATTTATTTTGTCCTAGACGTTAATAATGCTATATTGTCTAGGACAAAATGTATCTTTCCTTAGCTTATTATTTAATGCTTATTTTTGTGTCACAAGTCTTTTTTGGAGTACTCTACCATTAACCTTACTTAACGGCTGAATTATGAATAGAATATGACACAACAATACAACAATTTATATAGTACTACTTCTTTCTTTGCTAGTTGCTTTACATCGCACCGACACAGATAGGTCTTATGGCGACGATGGGACAGGGAAGGGCTAGGAGTGGGAAGTAAACGGCCGTCGCCTTAATTAAGGTACAGCCTGGTGTGAAAATGGGAAACCATGGAAAACCATCTTCATTGCTTCATTATTCTAGGATACGCAGACCTCATCTTATCCTTATCCTTCACTACTATCGTTTGTATTTGTTTTGGTGTTTTTAATTTCCTTTCTCCACATACTTTTTAAAATTAAAAAAATTGCTATTCTTCCCGGTGTAATCTTCTCTTTCGCATTTGTATAGAATTATCTCTCTCTCTCTCTCTCTCTCTCTCTCTCTCTCTCTCTCTGACCCTTATTTTTATAAATTCCCATTAGCCACCACAAGTAAGTAAGTAAAAAAGACTGTCAAAAGAGAACCGACATTAGGAGTAGCACTTCCAAATATCTTAGTACGACCAATACTTAGAGTACATCGAAAGTTTGGATTGTTGCATATTTCTCATGTAAATAACATTGCCATAATTCACACCCGCCAACTCTCAGTGGAAAATTACACTAGAAACAATCTTTAATTTAATTTTACTTCATGTCCAATCTAAATTAATTACACCACGTTACATTACGTCTATACATGATTACTCGACATTACAAGATTATGCCACATTAGGAATTGTCAAATTAAATTCACTTTGCAAAGTGACAAACTGAAATTGATAGCTTTCGAAAGTAGAAGCATCGGTATCCAAAAACACACCATCTTTTTCATCGTACTGTACTTCAAGTACCGATATTATAGCTGCAGTCGCAAAAGTGCGCCCAGTATCCAGTATTCGGGAGATAGTGCGTTCGAATCCCACCGTCGGCAGCCCTGAAGACAGTTTTCCATAATTTCCCATTTTCACACCAGGCAAATGCTGGGGTTCTACCTAAATTAAAGCCACGGCCGCTTCCTTCCGACTACTAATCCTTTCCTGTTCCATCGTCGACATGAGACCTATCCGTGTCGCTGCGACGTAAAGCAACTTAAAATAAAGTACTTCAAGTTTCTCAATGCTCATGTTGGCGACTCTGCTTGAGACGCAAATAAACATAGATCGACAGCTAGATTAACTGGCTTTGGAAATGTGTGTAACGTCATAAGTTCAAAAATTCGGACTTCGTTTTTTAATAATAATTATGTGCCACTCATACACTATGGCATCATAACTCCTCAGTGACACCGTAATGATAAACCATTTGTAATGAAATACTTTCATTATTCCGGTACAACCGTGTTTCACTTCTTATGTTACGATAGTTACAGTACTGTTATACACTTCGTGTGAATTCCGAAGCTATTTGTTCTAATAATGACATGACACTAGCATATAATCTTTGCTACCATGTATTTTTTTTTCATGATTATATTGCTTTACTAGCACTCTTCTTTCGTTACCCTGTATCTTCTTTTTTTTTCGGAACAATTTCCTATTAACTTAATTTTCATAGAATTATATTGTTTTTGTTTCGTAATGTAGGTTTTTATTTTATTGATGGGCAATTGTAAGCGAACATTACCACCGGGATATTTTCTATTTGATGGTAATAACGGTAGTGATGGTGATAATAATGATAATGATCTACTCACTCTGCTGCAACCAATGATAACTGACCGGGCGAGTTAGCCATGCGGTTAGAGGCGCGCAGCTGTGAGCTCGCATCCGGGAGATAGTGGGTTCGAATCCCACTGTCGGCAGCCCTAAAGATGGTTTTCCGTGGTTTCCCGTTTTCACACCAGGCAAATGCTGGGGCTGTACCTTAATTAAGGCCACGGCCGCTTCCTTCCCATTCCTGGGCCTTTCATGCCCCATCGTCGCCATAAGACCTATCTGTGTCGGTGCGACGTAAAGCAACCAGCAAAAAGGGATCCAACTGCAAAGTTGCCTGAATTCAACCTTCCTCGCTCCACCTGGACCACACTTAACAAGATACGCTGCGGAGTAGGAGAAAATGCTTCTGATCTGCATCAGTGGGACTGGAAAGACTCTCCAGCTTGTGGCTGTGGCGCTGAAGTACAAACCATCGTGCACATTGTGAAGGACTGCCCTCTGCGAGATTTTGCTGGTTCCATCGTGTAACCCCTGAGGTACTCTCTTGGTTGGAAGAGCTGGACATTCGTGTATAAGAGACTGAAAGCCCTCCACATTAACCTTTTTAATTTTTAATATATATATGTGTGTGTGTGTGTGCGTGTGCTCAATAATACTTTAAATTGTATTCAATTTTGAAATATCCTGAAGCGGAAATACAGGTATGTAAACTATTGTCCCTTATTGTTAGCTACTAAGAAGAAAAAGAAAATCAGTTGAAATAGATTATGTTTGTTGTTTAAAAGGAGCTGCCTGGCCGAGGCGGTAAAGGCGTGCTCGGTTCGCCCGAAAGGACGTGGGTTCGAATCCCGTCAGGAAGTCGTAAAATTTAAGAAACGAGATCTCCACTTCCGGAGGTGCATATGGCCTTGAGGTTCACTCAGCCTACACCAAAAATGAGTACCAGCTTAATTCCTGGGGGCAAAGGCGGCCGAACCTAGAGCTAACCACTCTATCCCATCAAGTGCCGAGGTTAACAATGGTGGAAGCCTTTAACTTCTACTCCTACAAGGGCCTTCACGGCCTGTACGGCGGTGACTTTGCTTTGATTTGCTTTGTTCTTTTAAAGGGCCTAATAGCTAGGTCATCGGTCCCAAGTCGAAGATAAACAGACCTAAAGTTAAGATTCAAAATGTTTGCAGTGTTCTAGAGTATTAACTTCAATGATTGATTACGAAACTTGGAATTTTACAAATAACATTTCTAAATGTACACGATTTTATTATCTTTTGTGTTGAAAATTGGATTGACTCAGGTAGGTATCAGGCGACGACGGATAGGGTAGATTATATTACTAGGATGTCATCTCATATTCTACACATGATGAAAACTGCTTTAAAGAATGGATGATAAATGGAAAATATTCAGATCATTCTGACGTGGATTTCTTTCTAACATCCACGACTAAAATCTGGAAGGTTTGTGGTGAAGCAAATTTTGCATTTTCATCTGTGGTGGTTTTTTTATCATTTCGCTTTCTGAAAAAACAAGATAAATTGTTTTTCTGGCTATAATTTAGATCTCTCTGTGGAGAAAAAAAATGAATAAATATTGTCAGTCGAATTACTGAAGAGAATTCAAACTGTAACCCGCAATACATGTCTGAAATAGTGTAATAAATGCGCCACATCAAGTTCTGAGTGAAAGGGGGACTTACAAACTGGGTCATCATGTGAACGTGACCTGGTCACCTGACCCAGACCCACATCTGACCACCGTCTTGGGGTAATAATCTGCACCTCGCCATCAGCCTTCGTGACCAGCAAGTGGCCATTGTGACGTCACGTTATGACCTTCGTGCAAACTGCCAACTCTCACTTACTGGGGGAGCCGCAAAGCACCTACCATGGAAAGCACAAAGAATCCGTGTATTTAGCTGCATTATATACTCAAGAGTTTTACCATTCCTCCTGAAGAGGACCTGTAATTTAATTTAATCTTCTCAGTTTTTAAGTTGCCATTGCAACAAAGCATGATGACCTATGGCATTTTGGACTTTGGATGAATCTGCAAAACAAAAACAGGTACAGCAAAACCAGGGTTATCTGAAATGCCTCCGAATTTGCAAATCAATAAAACACGTACTATACTGCACGGGGGTTATCACGGTATGCAGTATTTAATGCCTTGTTCTTTCTAATGTGAAAATTAAAAGTGACGGTTGTATCAGATGTAGCCTACCGTGTACTGTACATTAATACCACTTTTAAATCAACACAGAAACTATAGTACGCACATGTGTCGTTATTTTAAATTGCCCTAAGATTTGTTGAACAAGGCAACGCCGGTCGACGTCTCCCTAACGAAAAGATGACGGGAGGGACGCAAGAAACAAACATAAATTACCGAGTTTTTTGAATAATTTATACTAAGAATATGCTGATGCACCATAATCCTAAACATGTCATTTTAACTGTACTAAAGAACGAGAGTTTAGCCTACAAAGAGAGTCTTGAATTCGTTTCGTCTTCAAAACATTCATAGTTGCGTAATATAATCATTTTTTAAAATAGCAATATATGTTCATGGCCTAACTAAATAAATAATTATCCGAAACGGCTACCCCCCCCCCATCAGGCCTTTAGTGCAGTTAACTACGGATGTACTCTACTTAGAAATCTGTCCAACCCCAAGTACTACCCAAATTAATGAAGTTCCTTTACCAAAAGTAGATGGCGTTCGGTACATTGGATTACAGCTACAAAAATATGGTTGCATTGAAGAATGAAGTAAAGACAAGTATAAATGCTGCATAGATGCGATTAAGAAAGGTCACGGTAGTTCTATGTGATAAGCCAAGGCTGATTCGCCTGAATTCCTAAGTGTATCTGGCAACTGTACGATCAGTTGTGCCTTACAGCACTGGTGCTGACTTACATCGTTCATACCAATTAATGAATCTGTTAATGAATTCTTTCCTTTTTCTATAATTATTAATAATCAATACGGATGTTAGCATGATGAACATCATCTTCAGTTAGGAACTTTTTATTTGCTGTTGGTTTAACGTCGCACTAACACATTGACGGCTTTCAGGATCAGAAGGATGGGGTAGGGTAAGGACTGGAAAAGCAGCGGTATAGCATTTGCCTGGTATGAAAATGGGAAACCACGGAAAACCATCTTTAGGAATGCCGATGGTGGAATTCAAACCCACGGTCTCCCTAAGCAAGCTCACAGCTGAGCGAAAATTAGTTATTATTATTATTATTATTATTATTATTATTATTATTATTATTATACCTAACTTCTTCATCACCACCACCATCATCATCATCACCAACAGTTATATTTTTCTACTGTGTATATTACTATAAACTATTAAACATATTAAACGCCGATTAAGACAAGGACACACCTCCCTAACTTCGACAGATTAAATCAATCATATATCTCTTTACTTTATCTATCTGAAGCAACAAGAATGTGTTTCTGTGACGATGCACTATGATAGATTTTGAACAGGTTTGCTAAACGTAAAGAACCTCCCTACAACTCAATAGAAGCATTCTCTTCCATGCACTCTATTGCATATTATAATGAATTTAAGTACATTTCAACTCTTGATGCTATAGCGTAAGATCACTTCCAGAACTGTAGCTGCGACAGCGATAACCCACATCGATCGCTGAACACCGCCTTCACGCCATGCTATAGGCAACCCGGTGTACAGGCGAGCACGAATGGCTGCAACTACAGCATACAGCACGGCGCTCTTCAGGTTTGAATGGAGTTTCTGTAAGATGGCACCAGTAAACTGCGAACTGGATATCTGATACCATGAATTTGATAGTTACTAATAATTTTAAATATACAAGATTTACTTGAATTGAAATTATACTGGAAACTGAAAATAGGAACAAATATTCTATTATGGTCGTTTCTTTCTGATGAGTCTACCCAGAAGTTGTACTTTTAAATTTAGCACTAGTTACAGATACATACTCGTATTCAAAATCTAAAATGTTTCATATACTGTATGCATCAAAAACATGAAATTCCAATTATTTATCACCTGCTGTCCACGTTTCCCTAGCAACGAAGTACAATCGAAAACGGTTTACAGGTGATAGTCGCACAAACAGCCTTTTATTTCTAAAAAATTCATATCTGTAAGTATTTTATTTGTAATACAGTATTTATGAAGTGGGACTGAGAGGAAGTTTTCTTCTAATGTTTCCACAGAGCGAACAGCAATTATATGCCAGTAAAATAGCAGCAATGTAAATTGATCAATAATGTCACACACGGTCTTCGCTAATGAATGAGATGATCGTCTGACCTTCCAAATTGTAGAAAGAGTTGAGTGATACACCCAATTCCTTCGCGATGCTGTAGTCGCCATATTATGTGTGACTTATCTTCAATATTGAAAAATTGCCCTTTCTTTTACATTTTCACATGAATTAATCAATCAATCAATCAATCAATCAATCAATCAATCAATCAATCAATCAATCAATCAATCAATCAATCAATCAATCACTATTGATCTGCATTTAGGGCAGTCACCCAGGTGGCAGATTCCCTATCTGTTGTTTTCCTAGCCTTTTTACAAATGATTTCAAAGAAATTGGAAATTTATTGAACATCTCGCTTGGTAAGTTATTACAATCCCTAACTCCCCTTCCTATATTTGAATATTTGCCCTCATTTATCCTCTTGAATTCCAACTTTATCTTCTTATTGTGATCTTTACTACTTTTAAAGACGCCATTCAAACTTATTCGTCTACCAACGTCATTCCACGCCACCTCTCCACTGATAGCTCGGAACATACCAATTAATCGATCAGCTCGTCTTCTTTCTCCCAGTTCTTCCCAGCCCAAACTTTGCAACATATTTTTAACGCTATTCATTTGTCGGAAATCACCCAGAACAAATCGAGCTGTTTCCTTTGGGTTTTTTTCCGTGCTTGAATCGAGTAATTCTAGTGAGGGTCCCATACACTGGAACCATACTCTAGTTGGGGTCTTACCAGAGACATACATGCCCTCTGCTTTGCATCCTTACTACAACCCCTAAACACCTTCAGAACCATGTGCAGAGATCTGTACCCTTTATTTACAATCCCATTTATGTGATTACCCCTATGAAGATCTTTCCTTATGTTAACACCTAGATATTTACAATGATCCCCAAATGAAACTTTCATCTCATCAACACAATAATTAAAACTGAGAGGTCTTTTCCTATTTGTGAAACTCACAACCTGACTTTTAACCCCGTTTATCATCATACCATTGCCTGATGTCCATCTCACAACATTATCGAGATCATGTTGCAGTTGCTCACAATCTTGTTATTTATTTATTACTCTATACAGAATAACATCATCCGCAAAAAGCCTTACGTTTGATTGCACTTCTTTACTCATATCATTTATATTTATAAGAAAACATAAAGGTCCAATAATACTGCCTTGAGGAATTCCCGTCTTAATTATCACAGGGTCATATAAAGCTTCACCTACTCTAATTCTCTGAGATCTATTTTCTGGAAATATAGCAACCCATTCAGTCACTCTTTCGTCAAGTCCAATTGCACTCATTTTTGCCAGTAATCTCCCATGATCCAACCTATCAAATGCTTAGACAGGTCAAAATAGCAAAATGCTTGTCTTGACTATTTAAAAGGGATACTGAAATATACAATCTATTGAAAACAAGAGTTTGAAAATGAGTTTTACATTCAGCATTCCTCAAATATTTAACAAACAAACAAAAATCAACATTGGACCTTATAGTCGATACATTTCTCTGAAAATGTGATTTAGAAAACACGTCGTTTTATACGATATGTCGTAATAAGCGATGTCGTACTAACCATCTTTCTAAAATACGGAGTTTACCGGGCGAGTTGGCCGTGCGCGTAGAGGCGCGCGGCTGTGAGCTTGCATCCGGGAGATAGTAGGTTCGAATCCCAATATCGGCAGCCCTGAAAATGGTTTTCCGTGGTTTCCCATTTTCACAACAGGCAAATGCTGGGGCTGTACCTTAATTAAGGCCACGGCCGCTTCCTTCCAACTCCTAAGCCTTTCCTATCCCATCGTCGCCATAAGACCTATCTGTGTCGGTGCGACGTAAAGCCCCAAGCAAAAAAAAATATACAGAGTTTATATAGGATTTGGACAGGACCGTTATATTTCGCCGTTATAGCCATTATGTCGTTAAAAGCGATGTCACACAATAAACGTTTTCGACCTTACTTATTTATTTTTTAATTTATTTATTTCTCTATTTCTTTCTTTTTATTTATTTATTTATTTATTTATTTATTTATTTATTTATTTATTTATTTATTTATTTATTTATTTATTTATTTACATATTGCGAATTCAGTGTCGTGCCAGTTTCTGCAATTATGGTTCCCACAACAGAATAGACGGTGTTTATCGTTGAACATTATTTCCGATCACACGGGGTGGGCGGTCAGGATGGACCGAGTTTCCTTCGCGTTAAAGAACAGTATGAGGAACCAGATAATCCCTTTCTCTCTTAGCTAGTTATCGTCCATGTTTCACTTTCACAGAATGCCACGTTCCAGAAGAAAGTGTTCAAAAACGTCCTTCTAATTCCTATATCAATGTTCGAAGTGAGAAAATTTATTTTCTAAAGAAAGGTTTTCCTTCCTTGTGCTAGTCTGCATTTTATATCCTCCTTACCTCTAGCATCATTAGCTATTTTACCACCCAAGTAACAATACTAATCTACTTCCTTCAAGACTTCATTTTCTAATCTAATATTTCCTGCATTCTACTTCAGCCTATTACATTTGTTTTGGGTTTGTTTTCATCCCAAGACTGTGTCCATACCATTCAAAAATTTCTCCAACCTTCTCAGATACCACAGCAATATTAAATTCGATGTCGATCGGCTGTAAAGATCAAATTATCATCATCAGTTTAACATAAACAGCAGAGGTTTTCAGAAGTCTTACAGAAGTAGCGTGTGCAATACAATATCATACTTTGTTTTAGAGCGGTGTGGTAACGTGGGAAGGAACACAAAACAAACCAGAAACGGAAATGCTCAATCATATTCATGACAAATAAGAATATGTGTTTCCTGTATACTGTAAATTGTAACATTATCCCAGTTTGGTGTAGCAATGAGAACTACTTTGTTATAAACACTCCTTGTAGTGGACTAGCGCTATTATGGAGAGAGAGAGTTAATTGAATTGGGCCTGAGCACAGAGATGCCGCTCAAACTCATAATAAACTCTGATGTTTCTTGCGTGCTGCCAAAGTTTATAAGTTCAGCAAGTTGCTGGTGTTTGAGTGTATTAATTAAAACTGCGAAGCTATTTGTGTTGGGATGTAGATTTACGAGCAATGAGCAAAGTATTTACATGGGCAATACACCACCTTCCTCTCCCACTCTGAAATAGTTGAGATAATTATGCCATTATGGATGAAATTTCCCCGAACAGATTATGTAAAGGGCAAAAGACAAAATGCTCTCATACTTGGAGGAAGTTCCCCTGTTCCAAGAATATAGCAGATGATATATTCTGCTAGGGGTTACATTAACTTCTTAGGTAGTCATTCACTGTCCGGCTCAGTGGCTCAATGGTCAGCGTAGGGTCCCGGATTCGATTCCCGGATTGTTCTGGTAGTGGTGGAGATTATTGTTTTAAGATGAAGTACAACTAGGCAACCATCCTCCATATAACACTAATCAGGGAGAAAAATGGAAGGGATCCAACACTTCTAAAAATGAAGGTATCGGCCAAAGGAAGACAAGGGCCACGAAGGGCGTGAAAATGAAAGACTCCCTAGGCCTCTATACGTAATACCGTCGGGTTCGGAAAAGAACAAGAGTTGAACAAGGGAGGTCGGATAGGACAGATGAAAGTGAGGATCCTGGCACAAGTAAGTGGAAGGAATGCCAGGACTCAGCTCAGTGCCCCGTGGTTGCCAGCCCACTCTCTAAAGTTCAGAGCCCCTGCGGCCCCTTTCAGTCGCCTCTTACGACAGGCAGGGGATACCGTGTGTGTTATTCTACGCCCCCACCCACAGGGGGACGACGATTCTGGGATTGTATTCGTGTATCGTTAATTCCTCTCGCTCGAGGGCTGGGTTTTTTTTTACATCTCAACACACATCCTCATATACACGTAACATACCATACTTCTAACCACCAGTATTTAGTTTTCAACTCGTGTACAAAGATCACTGTGTATGACCTAACTTGTATTTCCGTTCCTTCATTACGTGTTGTGTTCTGTTTATGCATTGATTATATTTTTCAGTTTGTATGTTACTTTTTACATTATGACATTTTCTCTTTCTCTTTTTTACTTTTTTGCTTCGGATATGTTATTTTGTTTTATTTTATTTCTTGAGCTTTGCTTACTTTCTTCATTATCTGTTATCCAAATCTCTTATTTAGCTTAGTTGTGTTTGATTTTATAATGGAATAGTCAGAGTCAATAGAGGAGTCACGGAACCAGATTGCCCAGCTCCAGGAACAAGCAAGCAAGGCAGACTTACGGATCTCCTCCGAGAAGACACAGTACATGACCAACATCGAAACAGCACCCAGAGGGATGACAGTGGAAGGAGGGAGGATTCGGAAAGTAGAGAAATTTAAATACCTGGGAGAGAAGATAGATAACAACGTGTCAGAGAAAGAGGCACTGATATCGAGAATCAACAAAATGTTAATAATAATGTTATTTGATTTACGTCCCACTAACTACTTTTACGGTCTTCGGAGACGCCGAGGTGCCGGAATTTAGTCCCGCAGGAGTTCTTTTACGTGCCAGTAAATCTACCGACACGAGGCTGTCGTATTTGAGCACCTTCAAATACCACCGGACTGAGCCAGGATCGAACTTGCCAAGTTGGGGTTAGAAGGCCAGCGCCTTAACCGTCTGAGCCACTCAGCCCGGCTCAACAAAATGAACTTAGCTTGTATGCCAAGTATGAACACCTACAACAAGAAGAAGATCTCAGGCAATGCAAAACTCAGACATTACCAGACAGTGATTCGCCCAGAATCCTTATATGCAGCTGAATGTTTGAACCTGATAAATGTAGGATTGGTCAAGAAGTTAGACCTGGTGGAGCGAAAAATTCTGAGGAAAATACTGGGAGCCCAAAGAACAGAGGATGGATCATACAGAAAGAAAGCAAACCAAGAACTGTACCGCAAGGTAGAAAAGATCTCAGACACCATCCGGAAGAGGAGAGTCATGTTCTTTGGATACAGAATGGACCAGGGAAGACTGACCAACCAGATAGTAAGGTTTTCTGAGACCAGGAAAACTGTGGTACGCTGGCATCAGGAAGTGAAGAAAGACCTGACAGAAATGGGAATATACGGATCGGAAATAAGCAACAGTGAAACTTACAAGTCGAAAATAAAGAATACAAAGTGATTCCAAGAAAAAGTTAGTTTGCGGATCTAAACACCATGGACGGCAGAGAGAAGAAGGTTGCATAGTGAAAGAATGAAGGATTACTGGGCGCAAATCAAAGCACAGAAGCAGCTGAAAAAGAATTAACGTGGTCCACAGTTGGCCAAAACGAAGGAAGGAATAGTACATTCATTTTATATATGTATTATCTTTTAATTTAATAATAATTATAATAATGTTATTGGCTTTACGTCCACAACTACTACTACCACTACGGTTTGTGGAGACGCCGAGGTGTCGGATTTTAGTCCCGCAGGTGTTATTTTACGTGCCAGTAAATCTACCGACACGAGAATGGCGTATTTTAGCACCCTCAAATACCACCGGACTGAGCCAGGATCGAACCTGCCAAGTTGGGCTCAGAAGGCCAGAGACTCAACACTCTGAGCCACTCAGCCCAGCTATCTTGTAATTTACATGATGAAGTGTAAGAGAGGGCCACGAGCCCTAAGTTCACCACCACCAAAGTCAAATAAATAAACAAAAATAAATAAATAAATAAATAAATAAATAAATAAATAAATAAATAAATAAATAAATAAATAGTAAATAAATAAAACGGTCTAGTGATTATATCCCTTCACATAGTATTCACGTTCGAAAGGGCATCCGGTCGTAAAACTGGGTCAAATTCACACGCTTCCTGACACCAAGATGTTTGAGAAAATGTCAGGAGAAGAAAACTAATGAAGCAGTGCTTAGAGAAATAAACACCCAGAGACATTTAATAACAACCATTAAAAGGAGAAAAGCATCAGTTTTTGGTCACATTCTCCGGCATAATGACTTCATAAAGAACTTGTTCGAAGGCAAGGTGATGGGAAAGAAAGGCAGTGGGGAAACCACGGAAGAAGATCATTGAAGAGGTAGTTGAGATGATGGGATGCCAAGGTTATGGAGAGATGAAAAGTATCGCAGAGAGAAGAGATCAATGGTTGTAGTGACAAGGCAAAGCCTTTAGATAATGATGATGATTTGCAACTTGGCAGGTGCAAGATCCGTGTGTCTCAGGATTACAGATTTTGGATTACTGATTGGTTAAAGAGACCAATTCTAAAAACCACAATATTTGGCAGATCAAATTTACCAAAGCTCCTTGTTTCTTTAGAACCTGGCATTGAGTTCTCATATTTTCTCGTTCCATTCTATAAAGGTTTTCCAAAGAAAACTGAGTGTTTCGTTGGTTTCTGTAATCGTTCATTGTTTGGAATACGTGAACATACAACAAGGAAATAGTGACCTTTGGGTGACACATCTACCTAAATATAGTCAACTTGTTGGTCCAAAGAGCGTCACAGGGCACACAGAGGTATTCGATCCAAAACCATGGGGAAAAAAAATCTGTAGTTACAAACAAGTCCGTCCCCGCATCACGAGAAAACTGCTGAAGATAATTTAATTAAAATCGGTATGCAAAGTCCAGGAATAAGCCACTACAATCTAGATTATAAATCATTTTATTCACTTTGAGAGAAATGGTAGTTTATGGGAAGGCCTAAAATTTAATTCTCAAATATTTATATTATTAGTGGTCTTATCTTAATGAGAATCGGAATGCAAAGTTGGGGTATAAGTCCCTACAATCAAGGTCATAACTAATTTGATTCACGCCGAGTGAAATGGTAGTTTAGGGGAAGGTCTAAAATCGAATTCTCTAATATTTATGTTACGAGTGGTCCTATCGATTAAAAAAACATAGCTGAAGTTATATAGTATTACATTTCCGATCATTTAAGTCTTCTACATTTTTACCGTACCGGCTATGATAAAGATATATTAATGAATTTGGATCTTTGTTGGCAAGTCCATATCAGCGCCGAGTCACGAGAAAATGGGTAAACAGAATTTAATGAAAATCGGTATGTAAAGTCGGGGAATTAAGGAACTACAGTCTACGCTATAAGTAATTTTTTTAAACCGCCCTACTTTCAGAGAGTCAAAAGAAAACTAAATGTTAAGGCCTACAATATAGAAAGCTCATAAAATTGATCAACAATAGCATTACATCGACCATTGTTTCTTGTGATGTGCTTTGTGTCTTCTGTTGCCACTCATCTTCGATAGATGGGATTACTGCTGTTGCGTGCCGAGTTTTTAAATTTAAATTTGCTTTACCGACACAGATAGGTCTTATGGCGACGATGGAATAGGAAAGAGCTAGGATTGGGAAGGAAGCGGTCGTGGCCTTAATTAAGGTACTGCCTGGTGTGAAAATGGGAAACCACGATAAACCATCTTCAGGTCTGCCAACAGTGGGGTTCTAACCCACTATCTCCCGGATGCAAGCTCACAGCTGCGCGTCCTACACCCCACGATCAACTCGCACGGTCGTACCGAGTATAACAGCCTGCCTGACTATTGGCGGGGAGTATCTGGGGAGTTACATGACTTTCTTCTTTAGCATGCCATTCCTCTGGTTCGTAAATTTTCTGATATATAATTTCGTGTGGCTATTTCTAGCTGAGTGCAGCCCTTGTAAGGCAGACCCTCCGATGAGGGTGGGCGGCATCTGCCATGTGTAGGTAACTGCGTGTTATTGTGGTGAAGGATAGTGTTATGGGTGGTGTGTGAGTTGCAGGGATGTTGGGGACAGCACAAACACCCAGCCCCCGGGCCAGTAGAATTAACCAATGAAGGTTAAAATCCCGGACCTGGCCGGGAATCGAACCCGGGATCCTCTGAACCGAAGGTCAGTACGCTGACCATTCAGCCAACGAGTCGGACAATTTTCTGATACTACTGGTACATAACACATTGGTTCATCATCGCATTCTATCTGTGCAGTCTCTACTCTGAGACACTGATTGGAATGAGCAGTGTGCATATTTAACGGAATAATGGCACAGAAGTGTTCACGGCTGTCAGCGGTCTGGTCATTTCAGCACTGGAACTTTGGACTGTTAGATCGATACCGTAGTACTGTTCGTTAAAAGTGAGAAAATATGCGGTATTTTATACCATAATATTATTTTTAACCGATACATTCCTACTGACGTTTTTGTAATGACATATGTTGACTTCAGTTAGGAAAACCACAAAGACAGTCTTTCTGAGAATCCAGTAGCGAAGCACGAGTTCATCAGAGAGTAGTTAATATGTTTCTTCCTTTGAACGTCATAAAACGTGTACCTGCATACTGAATTTCTTTCTTCCTCTCCAGATAATGTCAGAGCTGTTTTTTAAATTCAGTGTTTCTTATTTCTTCTTTCCTGTCATTAGTATATATTTATCAACCTTTCGTCCTGCGTTGTGTTCTAATCATGTCTGTATAATTTTTTGAATTAGAATTACCAATCAATTACTCACCATCGTCCAGACTACTCCCTTCTTGTAATAGTATTTAGCACGCAATGTCTGTCTGATTTATCTGAAGAGCTCTATATTTACTCCAAGCTCCTCCAAGAGCGGAAATTCTCTCTCAACCTGTCCACTACATCATTTCGTGTAAACGATGTTATTTGCAGGTACAAAAATCTTGCAAACAGGAGTGCTGAGAGCTATTTTTGTGCCAATATCGCCATAAACACGTGATACAATTAAATATTTCACGGTCTTCAAAATTCGTGAGATAAAGCAATGAAAGGTAGCAAGAAATCCTCATTACGGCCTTCACAGTGTAAATAAATACCAACTTGGAAATTTACATGAAGTTGATGATGATGATGATGATGCTTGTTGTTTTAAGGGGCCTAACATCGAAGGTCATCGGCCCCTAATGGTACGAAATGAAAGAACAAAAATTGCAAAGGCATCCACTGACCAAAATAAAAATAAAATATGGCATGAAGAATGAATGGATGGACAGGAACTCAACAAAACACAAAACAAACAAACAAAAACCAGTGGATCGGACTCAATACAGATCGAAAATAACATTATTACCGACCAAGGAACCACTTATAAAGCACAATGATGCTTGGTGTCTAAAGGGGGTGCAAAATCCACGTCTAAGGCCCCACAGAATGGTACATGTCGCGAGTAAAATAGAACCATGGTATGTGTCATGTTGGGGTATTAATCAGAAGTAGCGAAGACTCACGGTGTTCCACAAAAGATGGTACTACTCACAAGTACTACAATACGTACAAGTAACGCAGACCTATGTTGTGTCTCACACAATGGCCCAACTCAGAGTCAACGCAAACCGAGAAGGTTCCCCACCTAGGTGTACTACACGGGCGCCGGTATTCCCGTCGTGTTCCTCACATAGTGGGTACTAATCACAGGCAACGCAGACCCACGGTGCTGCTCATATAGTGGTACAACTCACAGGCTACGCCCAGACCCGCGTGTTGCACACATGGGTACGACGCACGGGTACTGGAATCCACCAGGCCAGGCTTTTACTGCTACTAATCACAAACCTATTTCGTACCGAATTTAGTGGTACTACTCGCAAGTACAGGCAACCTATGGTGTTCCCCGCGTGATGGTACGATTCAAAATTAGTTTCATGGTTCTAATTCAGTCAGCCCTTGGTCGCCCCTTTTAGTCGCCTCTTACGACAGGCAGGGGATACCGCGGGTATATTCTACATGTGCGTCCCCCACCCGCAGTGGGTAGTGTGTTTGGTCCGCGAGAGGTATTTTATTTCCCTCAAGTCCGCCGGCAAGCCGGTTAGGACCCCCCTATCCGCCACCTGGGACGCGCCACGTGGGAGTATCACCTCTCCCCCTGCTACGCCTGCGTAGCAGGTTCGTGGTTTACATGAAGTGGCTCGGGTCGTTGTGCCCAATTGCAAGAGTGTATGCATTCACCATAATTATGCTAGATCCAACTAAACTAATTTTCTATGAAATTTTATATTGTCTTTTCAGTTCACTGATGACCAGACTGTCTGTTTATCTGACAATATACATGTCTGTATATTAGGCACTTCAAAGTTAAAGAGTGAACTCAAATTGTCTTACTTCATTTCTTTAACCCGGCATCGGGCTCGTGGTGAGGGAATCCCTCATGCCTTGATTTCGTCACGTTCTACTGCGCAGTGGGTTTCGGCATGTGTCTATTTTCCTAGGTATTCCAAGTTTATTTTCCGCATCAGTATGCAACTGTTGCTTTTTGGTAAAGGTTCGTTCTTTCCGTTTGCGATGCATTGTCATCATCCTTGCAGTTCAGCGAGATTTTCGTCACCTTGCGCCTTGTAACGTTGGTATTTCTGGCATTATTGAAACGGTATATATATATTGTCTATATGTGAATATATTGAACTATGGGTGACAAACTGCATGGAAACTGTTACAGTGGATAGATGAAGTGGGAAAGGAGATGAACAGGAAGGACGAAGCAGTTCCGGTGTGATGTTGAACGGATTGAACAATATAGAGAAAGTGAGTTTTCGGGAATTGAAACGGAACATCTTGTTGAAAATTCTGACCATCTGGTACGAAATAAACCCATATACACTTGGATACAATAATGATTTATTATTATTATTATTATTATTATTATTATTATTATTATTATATTGGTTTCACATCCAACCAACTACTTTTTACGGTATGCGCACGACACATCAACATTTTAAATAGAACACGCAGTAATGTCGCTCTCACAGAAGAGAGCGTGCGCTGGACATACACCATTATGTCCTTACTGCTTCACTACTGCTTTCAACGAACTAAATCTGTGCTGCTCCCAATCTCATAATAATGAACCAAGACGTAGACCACGTTCTAAGTGAATAGGAGGCAAGTAGAGAACAATTTTGGACAAACACCTCTTGGGAAATACACGGCTCAGTTATAATATCATCAGGTCGGCCATACTACAAAGTTCAAAAAAATTAGGGGAACATGTTTTTGAACGTATTCCGTGCTCCACAAAATAATACCTCACACCCAAGTAGATTACCAACTAAATCTTAATTCTTTACCGTTGAAGTGTACAAAAGAACATCGATGGATTCGCGTTCATTTTCAGAACACAAACGGGAATGTCCAAAGAGGGGCAAAAGCAAAGTTATAGCAGTCCTCCGGCGTGGATTTTTATCACAGTTGGAGAGCTTCGGTATGGTGTATATCCCCCACGAACATTTATGACAGCTTGGCACCTACGTGGCAAACTCCGTATAAGTCGACGGAGGTCACGTTGCGGTATCAGGTCCCATTCTTCAATGAGAGCCTGTTCGAGGGCTTGGAGAGTCTGTGGTGGAACAGGACGCCCACGAACATTTCTGTTAAGCCTATCCCACACATGTTCGATGGGATTAAGGTCGGGACTCAATGCTGGCCATTCCATCTCTTGAATGTCCAATTCTCGCAAGACAGCTCTGGTGAAGCGCGCCGGCATTGTCGTGCATGAGTACGAATTCAGGGACAACACCGAATGCAGCAACAAACATATGCTGTAGCAGTATCTGCTCGATGCAGCGGTAAGATTACCACGGACGGCTACAAGATCCGTACGGCCATCAATACTGATGCGACCCCACACCATCACAGAATCTTGTCCGAATCGGTCGCCTTCCTGGACATTTGGCATGGACTGCTCACCATGGCGTCTCCATGCACGCTGACGTCCATTACGCTGTGTCAGGGAAAATCTGGACTCGTTTGTGAACAACGCAGGTCTCCATTGGCGAAGTTGCCAGTTGACGTGGGTTCGATCAAACAGAAGGCGAGCTGCGCGATGTTGCTGCTTTAAACGGGGCACTCGAACAGGACGTCTGGGTCGTAAGGATACTTCTCTTAACCTGTCCCAGGCACCGTGACTCCACTAACCCTCCTTAGGTCTTGTTGCAGTTCTCTGACAGTTGCCGAATGACGCCGCAACGCACAGATGGTCAGGTATCGGCCATCCTGTGGGGTTGTCATGCGTCCACGACCTTTTCCTACCCTCTTTGTGAACTGGCCTGTCTCACTGTAGCGATTCCACAAACATTGAATAACTGACGGAGACACATTGAGTTCCCCAGCAACACGACGAAAAGTTCATCCTTCCTGGATCAAAGTGACGACCCTTGTGACTTGAACCTCGTTAAAAATGTCTCATAGGATGTGCTGGTTTACGTAAAACGTGCTCAAATGACCGCAGTAGTCTGTGTACCTTACAACGACACACGGACGCGCCGCTATTCACTTTGTTCTGAGAGGTCACCTGACTGTTTAATGCATGACCACGCCTACAGATGGAGTATAACTTCAAGGTATGCTGTACGACTATTGGAACCCCATCTACCAAATTAATGTTCGCATACCAGACGTTACAAAACTAGTTCCCCTATTTTTTTGAACAGTGTAGTACAATACCACCTCTGATGTTGCTGTATACAATACTATATACTGTCGTACCTGTCGAAACTGTCGCTTGGCGGCACTCAGCATCCGTGGCTGTCCAAGCTGTTGTTTAAAACTGATCCTTCATCTCCCCAAATGTTGCAAAATCTGTAGATGAGGAGGCCAAGAAAGCCTACCTACATTAGCACGAAATAAGGTTAAGGAAATCCTAGCGTTATTGGGACCGGCATATCTTGTTGGAATATTGGCCGTTGTATCCGCTCCTAGAATAGAAGCGAGTGTGAAGGGGCAAGGTGCAAGGCAACAAAAATCTTAGGGTTCTTACATAGGAATTTAAGAGACTCTAGTCCACGAGCTTTAAGGTCAGCTTACCTTTACATAGTTCAGCTTATACTGACGTATGGTCTACCTTCTTGCCAGAGAACATGAGTAAGCTGCGGAGAGTAGAGCACCACATGGAAAAGGTAATTAACAGTCACTCTTCCTCCAATCCAATAAGTTTACGTTCCATTGAAACAACAGCCAAACCAGCTCACCTGATATTTTTCGGAAAATCCCTCTCTGCCTCAATAGATACTGATCCCTTCCAAAGTTTATCACTTGTTTACCGCTCATCTCCAGGAGGAAGAGGAGTCAACCTTTTGTTCGGTCTCTCTCCTGTACATGGGTGAAGGACATACTGGTAGATTTAAAGTAAATGAGCAAGTCTTCCTCTACCATTCGACCGTACTTGAGTGAAGGACAGACTAGTAGATTGAAAGAAGTACGTGAGCCCACGATTGAATGAATGATTAGCCAACTGTCGATAGAGAGAATTAATATGAGCAATCAGAAATCATGTCCATTCATCCATTATCTAAAGGCTAACCCTTGTCGCTGCAGTCACATCCCGCGGTCTACAGCAGTCCTCCTCATCGTGGCAGAGGAAGCAAAACCCAGCTGAGTGATGATGTTCCTAAGGTATGAGAGACGTGGTCTTCCTCTCCTCGACTTCTTCCCTAGGATCTTTCCTTCGAAGACATTCTGGAGAAAGGTGTCATGTCGTAGGACGTGTCCAAGATATTTAGCTTTCCTCTGCTCTACTGAATAAATTAAGGTCCGTTTCTCATTAACGTCATTCAAGATTTGGATATTAGTCTTATTTTCTGTCCAACTCGTCCCTGTCAGTCTTCTCCAGAACCACATTTTCGCAGATTCTAGTACCGATTGTGCTTGTTTTTCCGAAGTCCAGGTCTCACAACCGTAAGTTAGAACACTCCAAAAAAATGTTTTAACAAATTTCTACTTGGTTTCAATTTCTATGTGCTTATTTAACAATAGATTTTTCCTACTTTGAACACTTGTTTTGCCATAGCAATTCTTCTTTTGACTTCTGTCAGGCACTGATTATCATTGGTAATAACACTACCCAGATAACAATATTCTTTAACCTGATCTATTTTTTCACAGCCTAATTTAATGTGTGTTTTCAATTCAGTCTTCTTCTTTTGAACGACCATCATTTTCGTTTTCTTTGTGTTTATTTTTAGCCTGAACTTCTCTAACGTGTTGTTTAGTATACCGAGCATCCTAGTCATTTTGTGCTCTGAATCAGCTATCAATGCAATATCATGTGCAAAGCGAATACTGTGAATTTGTTTACCATACATGCATATTTTGCACAGTATATTTAAACCACGTGTATGTCCAACATATGTCCATTTTTCTATGGGGTCAGGTGTGAAGTGAGGCAGTTTTTCGTAGCGATTTTTTACGACGGGATATCCTTCCTGATGTCAGCGTCATCAGAGGAGTTATATGAGATAATATTAATGACGTGGTATACGATAGTAGGGAAAGGATGAAACCCGCTGCCGGGACATAGCCAAGTCCTGTCATATAGCACCAAGAGTTCAATTCAAGGCTTAACGTCCCCAACCGACAGACGAATCACCATCAAGAGCGGCATATGCCCTCAGTCCATATGAACACTGCGGAGAGGTTCGGGATTGAATCCAAGCTTTCGAATCTAGTGATTAAAAATTTATACCACCACATCTGCTACCCTGCCGACTAACATTCTTACGGCGAATTGTTGTCGACCAACGACGGGACTCTAACCGGCTAACCACGATATCAGACCGTATAGATTGTACGGCTTAACGATCAGGGCCACCATGCAGGTTATCTGTATGCCATCAAGAATGACTTTGATAAAATCTAAAAACCTGAAAACAAACCATCATTACAAGAAATACCTAGTAACAAGATGAAAAATCACTGAAATGAATATGTTTATATTCATGAAACACTTTTGATGGTTTCACCATAAATGACTAAATCATCCAGCATTGTGCAATATGGCTTGAAAAAATTATCATTTTCAGGGGGGGCTTTACGTCGCACCGACACAGATAGTTCTTATGGCATCATTTTCAGGAATATTGCGACAGATCGCAGACATGATATACAGGATGGTCGTAAACAACGTGTACCTGGTATATGAGTGCAAGGACTTTGGTCATACTGATAAGTAATTTGAAAAAAATTACGTCGATATCTCGCGCCGTCGTCATTTGATCAGCTGCTGAAGTTAGCCAATCAGATCGCTTCGCGAGCGAGCGACTTCAGGCGGGCTTTGCGAGGCACTGTTGGTAAACATGCACGTGGCTTATGACCGGCTTGAGAGCGCCGATAGAAAAATAAACTTCTCCAGGGGAGAGACTTGAACAAGGACCTCCTTGCTGATAGGCTCGGCCCATAGTAAGCACGCTACAGTAGCACTGGCTGTCCGACTCGTTGGCTGAATGATCAGCGTACTGGCCTTCGGTTCAGAGGGTCCCGGGTTCGATTCCCTGGCGTCAGGGATTTTAACCTCCACTGGTTAATTCCAGTAGCTCGGGGGCTGGATGTTTGTGCTGTCCCTAACATCCCTGCAACTCACAGACCACACAACACTATCCTCCAGCACAATAACAAGCAGTGACATACATACGACAGATGCCGCCCAACCTCGTCAGAGGGTCTGCCTTACATGGCCTGCACCCGGCTAGAAATAGCCACACGAAATTATAGTGGCACTGGCTGAAACCCACAGTGTGTTAGTGTTTGATGCTAATTTCTCGGCATGGCTATCAAGTCCGACCACGCAGCGTACAGATTTAGCAACACCGCCTCCTACAGCTCATTTCAATTCGTCCGCGAAGTGATATGATTGGCTAACTTCAGCAGCTGATAAAATAACAACGGCTCGAGATATTTACGGTTTTTTAATTACCTATCAGTATGACCAACCCTCTAAGGCTCATATACTCGGTTCACGTTGTTTCCAACCACCCTGTATATTGCCCATGGGTGTTCCCGACTAGTTGAACAGACCACCTGCACGGAACAGTGCTGAGGTTTTGAGATTTTAACCTCAAAGCAAGGCTCATCAAACCGCAGGAAATGAGCAGAAGTATCTGGGATGAACTGCAGAAGTAACAGCAAGAAAGAAAATACTATAATCTCTATATTTAAAAAATTTACGAAAACTAAAGTCAGTCAGTTCGGCCATTCTATCCGGTCGATTTCCTTAATTTTTGTTTTAACTTAAAGGTATTCATGCGCAAATTTGGCATCAGGTACTATAAATCACTTAACTTCCACTTTCCTCAAATTATTTCATTTTTTCAATTTTTTGTATCTTTGAAGCAATCATATCTTTGGTTCTAATTGAGATACGGAGTTCGTTTTGGCCTAAGAACACTCAGTGGATCAGGTTCTTTGGTTCAGCTCTTAACTATTCAAATTGGTTCATTCTGAGTAAAGTTATGAGTGCACATTAAATTTGACGTCTCATTTCTTCAACATTTTTTCTCATTGAACCAACCATATCTTTGGTTCTAATTGAGGTACGCAGTCCGTTTTGGTCTAAAAACGCTCAGTGGATCAAGCGCTTTCTTTTGAGGTAATAACTACTTAAATTGGTAGATTATGAGAATAGTTATGAGTACATTTGTCTCCATGACGAAGATCTTTGAAGGACTTTTTAATAGTTCGGCGCGCAGTGTTGTTCCAAGGAACGTTAAATTCAATTTCTTTGTGTAATGTATTTTCAAGTGTTTTCTTGACACAATATTACATTCTATTACCGTAGCAGATCATGTGCTTTATTTCATTAAGTCGGAACTTTGCAAATACATCCGTGAGGATAGTAACGAACAACACCATACATTGTACATTGCGGGCGAAGCCAGCGGGAAACTGCTAGTTTCTTATTAATTAGGATTAGATCACCGAGCGAGTTGGCCGTGCGGTTGCATTCGGGAGATAGTGGGTTTGAAACCCACCGTCGGCAGCCCTGAAGATGGGTTTCCATGGTTTCCCATTTTCACAGCAGGTAAATGCTGAGACTGTAACTTGAATAAGACCGCGGACGCTGCGTCCCCTTTCCCATCCTATCGACACCGGAAACCGTCTATGTGTTAGTGCGACGTTAAACAAGTAGTTCATAGTTTTAGTTCACTTTCTAGTTTCTAGTAATACCATCTACCTAATCATCATCATCATCTTCGATAACATCACTGTCATCTTTATAAATTCAGTACAGTTCTGATACAGGTTAGTAAATAATTTTACCGAGCTCGATAGCTGCAGTCGCTTAAGTGCGGCCAGTATCCAGTAATCGGAAGATAGTGGGTTCGAGCCCCACTGTCGGCAGCCCTGAAGGTGGTTTCCCATTTTCACACCAGGCAAATACTGGGGCTGTACCTTAATTAAGGCCACGGCCGCTTCCTTCCACTTCCTAGGCCTTTCCTATCCCATCGTCACCATAAGACATATCTGTGTCGGTGCGACGTAAAGCAAATAGCAAAAAAGGAAGTAAATAATTTTAATTTTTATATTTTAAATACCTCTTTATATTATGTGCATATATAACTGAATATATGTAATGATATTCTACTGAAGAAGTGTGTATTATGTTTTTAGAATTGGCTTTACAGATAGGTTTTTTTTTCTCGACGATGGGATGGGAAAGGTCTACGAGTGGGAAGGAAGCGGCCTTAATTAAGGTATAGCCCCAGCATTTGCATGGTGTGAAAATGGGAAACCATGGAAAACCATATTCAGGGCTGCCGACAGTGGGTTTCAAAACCACTATCACCCGAATGCAAGCTTACAGCTGCCCGTCCGTAAACCGCACGGCCAATTCGCCCGGTATTGTTATTTCATATTATTATTATTATTATAATTTTAGAAGGATTTTCATAGGAGATAATATAATTTTAAGTTAATATTTGTTTTTATTTCATGCAGATGGCAGACAAGACATATTGCCCACGAGTGTTCCCGACTAGTTGAACAGATGGCCTTCACGGAGCACTGCTGTGGTTTGGATAATTTAACCTCAAAGCAAGACTGATTCAACCGCAGGAAATGAGCAGATATAGCTGGGATGAGTGTGTGTGTTTCACATCATTAGGTTTATACCTGTCTCTAGCATAATAAATAAGTATACTTTTCAATATGGAGCCTCCGTGGCTTAGGCGGCAGCGCGCCGGCCTCTCACCGCTGGATTCCGTGATTCAAATCCCGGTCACTCCATGTGAGATTTGTACTGAACAAAGCGGAGGCGGTACAGGTTTTTCTCCGGGTACTCCGGTTTCCTCTCTCATCTTTCATTCCAGTAACACTCTCTAATATCATTTCATTTCATCTGTCATTCATTAATCATTGTCCCAGAGGAGTGTGGCAGGCTTCGGCAGCCGGCACAATTCTTATCTTCGCCCCTGGATGGGGGCTTCATTCATTCCATTCCTGACCCGGTCGGATGACTGGAAACAGGCTGTGGATTTTTCTTTTCATTTTTCAATACCTGATAAAACATGCGAGAGGCATAACTGCTGCTTTGAATTGCTCTTTCAACGCTTGAGGATTGTTCCGCTTATGATATGAATCGATATCAGGTATACTTCGGTGGAAATTGATAGTTGGAATAACAACATTAATGTATGCCATTAAGATATAGTTGCGTCGCATGTAATTAGCGTGTTGCAGTAATGTCGAACAAAAACTTAATGCACTGTCACCTACTGTACACTTAGTTAACACACAAGAACACGTGCATACATTCCTGGAACTAAACTCCTCCCCTCTGGCTCGCATTACAGCTTTCAGGCGTGTGAACGAGAACTGACCGAGTAAGACGCTGCGCGGTTTGCGTCAATTAGCTATCAGCTTTCATTCGTGAGATTTCGAACCCCACTGTCGATAGCCCTGAAGATGGTTTTCCGTGGTTTCCCATTTTCACAGTAGGCAAATGGTGGGTTTGTACCTTAATTACGGCCGCGGTCGCTTCCTTTCAACTCCTAGCCCTTTCCTATCTCATCGTCGCCATAAGACGAGAACTTTTCATATAAATTGTAAATAATATCCCATTTAATCATATATATTGGAATCATTTTACATATTCATGGCGTAGACAGAGTTTGAAACCAGGAAGTACTGAAAAGAATAGGACAGACGCCAAGCTTGACACCATACATGAGGGAAAAATGGAACATCTCGATTGGGCGCCTTATCAGGCATGAAAGTCTACTGGGCACTATTTCAAGGGTTCTGTGGAGGAAAGATATTACAGAGACAAGCCAGAACTGAACTATATCGCACAACTAATGGAGATGATGGGCTGCCAGTCCAACGTAGATCTTAAACGATTGACACCAGACCGCGACTCTTGGGGAACTGCTGCCAACCAACCTCTGGGTTGACAAACTTGAAAGAAAACAGTTCATGGTACTCGTCCTTTTTCAGACCGCGACTCTTGGGGAACTGCTGCCAACCAACCTCTGGGTTGACAAACTTGAAAGAAAACAGTTCATGGTACTCGTCCTTTTTCACTATACCTTCCACATTTCTGTATTGTAAATAAAATATTGGTAATATTGAAGGCACCATTGTATATTCAGTCACTCCCGAGGCGATTACCAACGGCAAGTGTGGATCAACAGAGTTATCTTCCTGTATACCACTTGCAATATATTATGTATACGAGAAAGCGTTTCATCACAGGCCAAGAAAGCCCTTCGGGGAGTGGAAGGTAAAGGTTTCTACCATTCGTAACCTCGGCGCAAAGTGGAACGAAACTGGCTTTATTCCCGCTCCTATTTGTCATCAGAAATCGACGTGGTAATTATTTTGGTGTAGGGCGAGTAAACTACGGAATAAATCTCACGTAAAAATAGGAAGTGTAAGTGATTACTATGAAAAGATGCATTCTAGTTAGAACCCTGCGCGGATATACAAAATAGTACCCGGCTCCGCTCTGCATCCCCACTTCCTTCATCCGTACCCGCATTCGCATCCGCGAGATCATCGCTTCTCTAGCCAAGATCCACACAGCATCATCTCTGAAGTGGACTAATCACTAATTCCACGCAACGCCTATTTTTGCTTGGCCGGCGGCCTCCACTGCTTTACTATTGCACCCAGCCGACCTCAGTATCGCAAATCGGCCGGACAACAAATTGGAAGTCGGCCTTCCAATCACTCCAAAAGGCCATATCCACGATGTTTAACTCGACTATTCTGAAGACGATCTACTCCACTTCTTCCGCATTAACTGCATCCCAGTTACCAATGCATCTCGGGTCCAGGAGAACTTTGTCCCAACAAGTCGGGTCCTTATACAACTACCCACAGAAGACGCCGCACAGAAATTGATCCAGGACAGTGTGTACATCTCCACCTCCCGGAATCGAGTGGAACCTTGTCCGCAGTACTTCGACAGCGCTTTTGAGATGCCTGCAACAACATTGCCACCTCCATGGATACCAACTCCACAGACTTCGTCCTCATCCTATACCACCCCTATCGCCACCACCACCACCACAATCACCTCTGCTTACACTTCCCCCAACGTTCCTATAACCACGACCGTTATGTCCTATCGTTCCTCCTTTCTGACGTCTTCTCTCCTCATCCGTCCCACCCCTGATCAACCTAGTTCTCAGCATACAACTGTCCAGTTACCCGCCGATGACACCGCCACTTCTCCTCCTGCAGGTACGGCACGTCTACCATCGTCGCCACCATCGCCCGACTACGCATGTGTTGTCCAAAGAGTGGACCCACTAATATCAACAGAAGACATCGCCAATGAACTCCACCTGGCAGGACTGCCCGTTCGAAGAGCTACCCGGATTTACAATGCATCAGGACCCACATATTTAGTGAGACGACATCTTCAGACCCCGGACGATGCCCAACATCTTATCGCCAGTGGTTCGCATCTTCACGGCCGCCACCGTCAGGTCGAACCGTCACGCTCTCCTCCCCAACTTTTGAACCACCCTAACACATCTCGTCGCCGTCCCCGTCAAGCTCTCCCATTCCATCTACCTAGTCCACATAACCGTTCTTACCCTCCCCGACCTATCTTTTTTCCCCAACATCGCCCACAACCGATCTCCTCCGTCTCTTATTCACTTCCCTAGTCAATATATCTTCCTTATTTCACATCCTCGCCCTCCAACTTACCCCTAGCACCCTCGCATACTAACCCTTAATTTCCCTCTTAGTACTCTCCTCTAAATTTTCACTCAAACACATCCCCGGTATTTACATATCCGCGCACACCTCCTTATTCCTTACTTCGAATTACCCTTCTCCTCACACTATCGCTCCTTCCCCAGCCAGCCGAAACTCCTGGCCAGGGTGGAGGCGTAACCTTCACGGTAGCCCGCCCCTACCCTTCAGGGAGGGGAATGAAAACATAGATAGAAGAGATAGCATCCGCGAAAGGTAATCCGTATCCGCGAATTCTTATCCATGCATAGTGAAACTATTTAACTACACTGTATTACACCCAAGGTATTGAAACTGATAGATCTGTTAACATAGTACAATAGCCCTGACACCTGACACCAGAACCCCTACAGTCACAGGTTTATGAGGGATTTTCTCTTGCGACAGCTACTGACGGATTGACCTTTGTTCCTTCTTCCATTAATTGCAGACAGAAGCCAGTTAAGCTTAGATCAGATGTCAAGGGTCGTCTAACCGCAAACAAAAATAAGAGTATACCTGAGTGAAAATCAATAAACATTATTTAGTGATTATCAGGAAAATTATCCACAGTGCCATGCCGTTTTCATTCGCCAAGACACTAACTTCGCGGATATCCACATCCGTCCAGGACTCTAATTATAGTCCAGCTCGGCAAAATAAATTTCTATATAAACCGACCTTCCTTTTTCAAGGCCATACAAATAAAGCATTCTTCGCAAACGAGTAGGTATGTGTCCTCGCGACATCCAGCACATTACGAGATTTTTAAAAAAGGTAAAAATAGCCGATTGGTCTGCCTCTCTTGTGTAGTGGTTAGCGTAATTAGCTACCACTCCTCGGAGGTCTGGGTTGGATTCCCGGCTCTGCCATAAAATTTGAAAAGTGGTATGAGGGCTGGAACGGGGTCCAGTCAGCCTCAGAAGGTAAATTGAGTAGGGAGGGGGGGTTCAATTCCCTATAGTCACAGTGTATTCTCATCCGCAATCGTTTTAAATATTCGTTCCAGTTTCAAATATGAATTAACATTGATGTTAACTATTCCTGCTGCCTTCCTTTGTACTAGGAAGCTATGAAGACTTTAAAAAAAATGTTTATTCACGGCTGGATTCTAACCATCCATCCGGTGTCAGTCCTGACAGGTGAAGAGCACATTGTCACTTCAGCCACACTTGTCTTACAACCCTCGACTCTTAGCAATAGTTGTTCAGGTGATGTTGAAAGGATGTCCAGTCAGTATGTCTGGTATTTAGGTAACTGGGGTCTGAAGTGATTTTGATATTAATATCTGAATTGGTTGTAAGTAGGACTGGGTTATGGTCAGAGTCAGTGGCCCATATGGTTTCCGTTTCAATATCATGCTGAAGACTCTTAGAACACGCACTTTGAATACATGCCCACCCACCTCGCAATGTAATATTCTATAACTCTGATTCCCTGTTCCAAAATATTCATTTTGCATTCTGCAACAATAGATCACTTAGCACATCCTATTAACTACAGTAGTTCATATTAGCGGAATAAAGGCGACCGATTAACAGTTGTGGTCATCCTTGAATGGGAGAGAAGAGTTTGCATTCATTCGCTTAGTTTAGTAGCGGCATGAGGATACTATTTAGGTCTTGAAGTGGGTCGGTAGATGCAGAGTGGGTCTCAGACCATAAGTGGCCGCGGCTGGTCCGTGGTCCAACCAAGCGGAGAAGGGATGGCCACGGCTCTACCGTGGCTCTACGCCTCTGCATTCGGGAGACGAGAGAGGACTAGACCTCACGGCTGGCCCCAACCGTCGGCTGTCCTGAAAATGGTTTTCCGTGGTTTTCCATTCTCCTGCACTAAGGCAAATGACGGGACAGTTACTAATATTGGCCACGGCCGCCAACCCTCTCACCTCCCCCGCACGACTCCTCCTCCGATGCAAATCTCCTGACCTGAAAGAGGGCATCGCCGTCTAAGAGGCCCGCCTCCCCCTTCAGGGTAGGAATGAATACATTTTAGTAATGGTGTAGCTTAAAGTGTTAAGAAGGACAGTTGGTAAGCCATACCTTCTTTCTTTCTTTATTTATTTATTTATTTATTTATTTATTTATTTATTTATCAGTTTACCCTCCAGGGTTAGTTTTCCCTTCGGACTCAGCGAAGGATCCCACCTCTACCGCCTCAAGGACAGTGTTCTGGAGCGTGAGACTTTGGGTCGGGGGGTACAACTGGAGAGGAGGACCAGTACCTCGCCCAGGCAGCCTCACCTGCTATGCTGAACAGGGCCTTGTGAGGGGATGGGAAGATCGGAAGGGATAGATAAGGAAGAGGGAAGAATTGGCCGTGGCCTTAAGTGAGGTACCATCCCTGCATTTGTCTGGAGGAGAAGTGGGCAACCACGGAAAACCACTTCGAGGATGGTTGAGGTGGGATCGAATTCACCCACCTCTCTACTCAGTTGACCTCCCGAGGCTGAGTGGGCCCCGTTCTAGTCCTTGCACCAGTTTTCAAATTTCGTGGCAGAGCCGGGAATCGAACCCGGGTCTTCGGGGCTGGCAGCTAATCACACTAACCACTTCACCACAGATAAGCCGTACTTCCTCTTACAATAACCACCACCAGCACCACTACCAAACCTGCCTGTAAAAGGACGCACAGGGAAAGTTCTATTCCCCGTCAGACTCACTTACCCAAATGGCTGCGCTATCGCATAAATAGAACGATGCTTTAAAATGGGGTTCTAGTAATTTACGTCATCCATCAACAAGTTGTCTCATGCTTATTCATGCGTCATTAAGCCATAAAGTCTGATATGGGCACCAAGTCGGGCCAGGTCCTGTCGGCGACCGAAATTAATAGCTCTCAGTTGTCACGCGTTTGTTTTACTATGGACTACTTAACAAAAATGTAGGGCGAGCGACACCGCCTACAACTTGCATGATCCACGCTCCTCCTAACTAAATTCATATGAATTTTTTTCTAGCTCCTCTGAAAAAACAGAGCACTTATTGACGGGGAGCCCATATACTGTACACCCCGTTTACAAAAAACAATTATCAGATGGGTTAATGATTTTTTATAAAGATAGGGTTTTTTTTTTTGCTAGTTGCTTTACGTCGCACCAACACAGATAGGTCTTATGGCGACGATGGGACAGGAAATGGGTAGGAGTGGGAAGGGAGCGGCCGTGGCTTTAATTAAGGTACAGCCCCAGCATTTGCCTGGTGTGAAAATGGGAAACCACGAAAAACCATTTTCAGGGCCGCCGATAGTGGGGTTCGAACCTACCATCTCCCGAATACTGGATACTGGCCGCAATTAAGCGACTGCAGCTATCGAGCTCGGTTAAAGATAGGTTTAGATGTAACCACAAACTATGTCAGTATAATTCAGTAGTATATTCAACGAAATGAATTAAATGGTGGTAATGGTGGTGGTGGTGGTGGTGGTGGTAATTGTTTTAAGAGGAAGTACAACTAGGTAACCATCCTTTATATAACACTAATCAGAGACCAAAAGGGGTCCGCCACTTCTTAAAATGAAGGTATCGCCCAAAGAAAAACAAGGACCATGAAGGGCTTGAAAATGAAAGACTCCCTAGGTCTCGCAACCTAATAGCGTCAGGGTCGGAAAACAAATTTAGTTGACCAAGAGAGGTCAGATAGGATAGATGAAAGTGAGGAGCCTGGCACAACTTAGTGGAAGAAATGCCAGGACTCAGATAGGGCCCCGTGGTTACCAACTCAAGTTCAGAGCCCTAGGGGCTACCACGGGGATTATTCTACCGCCCACACTCACAGGGGAGAGGTGAAATGAATTAAGTAGGGGTTTCTTTGATCTGCTTTTTTTTTGCCACCCGTTTAACTACCTTAAATGGGTTTTTTCGGTGACGATTGGATACGAAAGGGCTACGATTGGAAAGGCAGCAGCCGTGGCGTCAGTTAGGGTGCGCCCCAGTATTTGAATGGTGTCTTCAGGGTAGTCGAGGGTGAGATTCAAACCCACTATCTTCCAAATGCTTACAGCCACGCTTCCGATCCACACAGCCAAGTCTCTCTGTTACAGTTTGCACTAATATTTTAGGCGACAATGTGTTTGGGATTTAAATAATAAATGAATGAATTAATCAGTTGATCAATCCTGAATTTAAGCTTTTGCAATAAAATGTATCGGTTGTATCTCTCGTGTAGAAGACGTGACAGTCGAACGACTGCTACACTTTTGAAAGAGAGGTGGGAATTAACGAGTAAATTACGGGAAGAAAAGGGCCTACACTAAGAAAGGACCTCACCATTAATATTAATTAGATAGATAAATAATGCCTCCTTTTGTGGCGATGTTAGGACTCAAGACTCTCTCTTACACTTAACCACTAGAAAATATAAATCAATACATAATCTATATAGAGCATCCGAACCTCATGTGGCAGCGCGCCGGCCTCTCACCGCTGGGTTCCGAGGTTCAAATCCCGGTTACTTCATGTGAGATTTGTGCTGGATAAAACGGAGGCGGGACAGGCATTTCTTCGGGTTCTCCGGTTTCCGCTGACATCTTTCATTACAGCAGCACTCTCCAAATATCATGTCATTTCATCTGTCAGTCATTAATCATTGCACCAGAGGAGTGCGACAGGCTTCGTCAGCCGGAACATTTCCTATCCCCGCCGCTGGATGGGTGCTTCATTCATTCCATACCTGACCCGGTCAAATGACTGGAAACAGGCTGTGGATTTTCATGTCCTCCTCACAGCAGGTAGTCCGACTCAGTGGTATTACAAGAGACGGAGAAAATTCTGCTTAACATCTCTCGCTTGCACTTGACAACACACACTCAAATCACTTCACACAGCAGTTGCACGCAGACAGGTTCGAACAAACAATCTTTTAACAATCACGACGCACGGCGACTGTTCTTTAGCTCGACTCCAAATCAGTCCGATAACTCAATCAATCAACACATCAACTCAAGTAAGTCAAAGTCATTTCAAGTACCCGCTCCACTCAGTGAACTAACCATTACACTACAGAGGTGGACTGTATTAGTAATGAATGCTAATCATCTGTGAATGGGAGAGTATTTTCTTTATTCATTCATTCATGCATGCATAAATTGGTCAGTTTTAGTCTATCTATTTTTCCGATTTCTTCAGCGCTAACACATCTTAAGCAAACAGTCTAAAGATTTTTCTCATAATCTACTGTATATCTATAAAATCAAAAGTACGTTTTTTGTTCGTTTCACAAACTTGAACCAAGTCTCATGAGGCTCTCTTACAGGTCGTAAAGGTAGGTTATATCGTCAAAGATTTAATAATAAAATTGGTCATAAAATGTGATATAGGGATAGAATGTTTTATGTATTGACGTCATTTTTATACCAAAGCTCTTAAGGAATAGACTGGACACACAAAAAAGTTTGGAACTTAGAATATCAAAGAATGTGGTCAAACCTCGTACAGATACATTACTTGGCACTTGCCTACATTCTGGTCTATGGTACAGTCTGGTCATTTTTCTCTGCAAAATTAATATCACTCCCATAAATGAATCGGACGGGTCGTACAGGTAGTTTTATATCGTCAAAGATATTATAAAACTGGTTATAACATGTGGTATACAAGTAGAAGTTTTTAATGTGTTGACGCCATTTTTATAACAAAACAAAGGAATAGCTTGAAACTTAAAACAGCAAGGAATATCTATAGTATATTCTAGCGATTTATGGATGTAGTCATAGCTGACATCCAGAATCGATACCCGTCGACCATCTTGTATGCTGATGTGTTCCTTGCGGATCAGTCCCGAAGTAATCTGGAAAATCTGCAAATTTGGAAAGACCGTTTAGGGGAATATGGCTTGCACCTAAACGTCACTAAAACCGAGTGTGGGCAATGTGCCATGCAAACTGCTTGTACCATTCGCATAGACGGGCAAGACCTAGTTAAAGCCAACCAATTTAAATACCTTGGATCACTCAACACCTTAGACGGAAATACATTACCTGACATCCGAGCATGAGTAAATGCTTCATGGCTGAAGTGGCGTGATGTCACTGGTGTGAAGAAAATTTCCTCCAGCCTGAAAGGAAAAGTCTACAAATCTCTCGTCCGACCAGTTGCACTATATGGGTCGGAATGCTGGCCTACGTCTAAAAAGCACGAGCAGGTTCTATACGATATTGTGGAGATGTTACGTTGGTCACTGGGTTTTACTGACTGGACCATGTCAGAAATGATGTCCGAAGGCGATTGGGAGTGGCACATATCCGAGAGAGGCTGCGAGAAGCACGAATTAGATGGTATAGTCATGCCGTCCAAAGCCCTGCAGACCCAAGGATACATACAGCCTCCCAATTTAATATTAATGATAGTAACAATAATAACAATAATATTATTGGTTTTACGTCCCACTGAGTATTTTTGCGGTTTACGGAGACTCTGAGGTGCCGGAATTTAGTCCCGCAGGAGTTCTTTTACGTGCCAGTAAATCTACCGACACGAGGCTGACGTATTCGAGCACCTTCAAATACCACCGGAGTAGGCCAGGATCGAAGTTGGAGTTAGAAGCACAGCACCTCAATCGTCTGAGACACTCAACCCGACATATTCAGTCATTCGTTCACTCATCTGTTACCCAGAAAGTCAGTGGGACCTACTCATGAAGTGCTCGTCGCAAGGCAAGTAGGTGAGTAGATCTTTCTTTTTAACAGTTGGCTTTACGTCGCATCGACACAGACAGGTTTTACGCGACGATGGGAGAGGACAGGCCTGGGAGATGGAATGAGGTGGCCGTGGCCTTAAGGTACAGCCCCAGCATTTTCCTGGTGTGAAAATGGAGAAACCACGGAAAACCATCTTCAGGGCTGCCGACAGTGGGGTTCAAACCCACTATCTCCGGATACAACCTCAGAGCTGAGTAGGCCTAACCGCACGGCCAACTCGCCCGGGGAGTGTATCTCTAACCAGCCCCAAGATGCAGGTAAAAAATCCCTGCCCTGACCAAGAATTGAATCCCGTGCCTCCGGGTAAAAGGCAAGCCAGCTAGCTGAAGGAGTGTCAGACTGACGACGCCTGAAAAAATATACAGTCTGATCGGCTGATGTGCCAATGTATTTGAACTACAAATACAAAGCACGATTCCGATGAAGGAAATCCCAGAGAATTATAAAATCAGAGAAGGGACCACCAGTTTCTATGGAGTTCCTCAGTGACTAAAAAGACAAATTCCAGAGCCAAAAACTCTGCTGCAGTGCTGAAACATGATTTACCAAAACTCTGTTTATTTCTGGTGATAGTGTGTTGGGGGAAGGATAAATGGCCTGAACTAACTGGAAAGTAGGTATGCTTTTAATATTAAGGGACAGCCTTTGTGTAAAAATGAGAAATCAGGAAAAGCTATCCGACAAGTCCAAATTCACCTTATAATCATTCTAAAATGTTATGTTCAGTGGTGCAGTTTGTTCGCCGTCGTCCTTCTGTTCGCAAGACAGTGGGTTTTACTGTGGAATCTGAGAGTGTTTAATATGATAACTCCACGTCTTGGGTTCGATTCCAGACCGGGTCGAGGATTTTAACTGTATATCCTCGTTGCGCCTCGAAATACCGTGACAATGATTAGGGGAGAAATACTGACCCGCAGCACATGTGTCACAGATCGAAAATTCATTGATATAGTTAATGCAGTACAGAACCTTTCTGGTCAGAGTTCTACAGTAGGCTGAAATATTTCCACATAGCGGTTTTTCTAGGAGCAACGGCGATATAGTTAATTCTTCTCGTTCGGGGACTGAGTGTTCATGTTTGTCAGAATACACGTCTTTATCTATACAGAACACATCGCACTAGAAACAACCACAGTAACACGCAATAGTCAATACATCCCTCTACATAGGGTCAGCGTCAGGCAAGGTAACCGGGCGTAAAACTGGGCTGAATCCATACAAACTGCTCAACACAGGTAACTGGAAGAAGGCCAAGTAGAAGAATTGGATGACTTGGTGGCATTGCCTTCCAACGACAAAGAGTTGTACGTCAAAGAGCTATGACACTCCGAGTGTCTTAAGATCTGCAGCATCTGAAGGGACGTTCAAAAATTATTATTATTATTATTATTATTATTATTATTATTATTATTATTATTATTATTATTATTATTATTATTATTACATCGTTATGTCTGACTTAGTGGAACTCATTTAGTTGTTTTTGCTTTCTTCTACTCCCAAAATCTCTTCATCTTCTCCTTAAGGTTTTTCGTGCGTTTGTCTGTTCAGCTGTTAGTGGTTTTGGTGTTGGTTTCGTGTGCAAATTGGTGGTTATCGGTTAGTGTTCGGAATTTACCTCTATCCCATATAATTTCCTCGGTGATTTTGATTTCCTGGAAGTCTGTTTAAGCTTCACTAAGCCAGTTCTTGGATTTTAATGAAAGAGCAAGGTTGAAAATTATTTTGGTCATTCTATCCACGCTCATTCTGAAAATATGCTCATAGAATTTCAAACACCTTTTTCTGAAGGTTTGCGAGATGTTTTCGACATATTTTCTGAGATTTTCTTTTCAACCAGATTCTATCTCTAAAAAACTAGGTCGAATATTTTCCGTAGAATTTCTCTTTCTTGGTTTCCTATGTCTTTGATTAATGATCTACCACCCATGATTAAGGCTTCCGATGCGTATAATACTTCGGGTTTGATTACTATATATAATGCCTTAGTTTTGCTTTGCTAGATATTGATTTTGTATATGAATTCCAGCTAATTCTGTAAGCTTTCCTGTAATTTAAGATCCTCTCTAACTAACTAACTAACTAATGAAGTTATTTCATTCCTGTCCTTTGACAGGCGGGCCGTCAGCTAAACCAGGAGCTCTTAGGCCTTTTATTGTTGATTTCTTGATAATTTGACTTTAAATGTGATTGTATGTGTTGTACATACGTTTTAATTGTTGCTGACTCTGGCGCAGAGATCGCCGGACCACCAAGGGGAACCAACCCAGGGAGAGGGCCCGCACCGCACCCCCCCCCCTCCATAGTTTTGACCCCGTTTATTGAATTCTTTGCTTTGTACATATTTACATTTATTTACAATTTTGTTAATTATTTTGTTTGATTTGTTGAGCCTCTTCTTCGGCTAGATTCTTTAGGTCCATTTTTGCTTTTTGTATTTGCAACATATGTGTCAAGTAATACAATCCACTTATATATCATTGCACAAGTTACATTATTTTATATTTATTCATACAGTGATTTACACTACTTAGTACGTCTCTTGTTTAGGTATGGTCTGTCTTTTCTTAGCGTTAATTGTTTGTTTGTAAACATCGTATTTACCTCACGATTTAACCCCAGAGGGTTTATTGACTTCTCTCAGGTATTTAAACGTGTTTACTTGAGAAATTTTGTCAAATGTTATTATTATTATTATTATTATTATTTTTATTATTATTATTATTATTATTATTGTACCGGGAGGTACATCTCAACGCCGCGCATTCAAAATCAGCTCCTAAATGAACTCCTCTATTGGTCAAACAATGAAACTGAAACTACACCAACTTGGAACTTTAATCGGAAGATGTCACCACTAAAATATTGAGTAATTTTGTTATTGTGAAGTTTTCTAAACTGACTGAATTTCTCCTAGTTTTGGTTGCTATACATCAAGAAGTTTGGATATTTCTCCACAGATGTCACTAATAAAAACTATGATTATGCACCCAGGTGCAAGGTGAAAGAACTTATAATTTAAAGAAGTTTCATATTCCTAGGTTTTCCTTAACTGATCTATGTTCATTTATTTCTGGGTTGGCAATACTTCCTTTTTCTTTCCGCCAGTTTTGAATCTGGCCAATGAAAAATTTCTGTAATTAATTTTCAACCTATCACAGGCTTCTTGTTCGACTCTAGTGTAACTTTGAGATTAACCAATTAAATTGAGAGGGTGTGGCTGGTTTAGTCTTGAAAGATCTCGAACCTTCCCTGAGGGTTTATAAACTGCGGCTTTTCACGTTTCCTTGCCAATTGATCGTCGTCTTTCTGAGTGTGTGTGTTAAGCAGGAGGCGGACGGCCTCTTTCGTCGGCAGCAGATCATCTATAAGGTAATGGCCACGTAAATTACATCTTTCTTGTTGTAGCTACCTCCGCAGCTTAATCCGAGGGGAAAGGTCCGAATCTTTAGTTATGTAACCTAATTTTCTAAAATGCAACTGTCTTCCGGCTAATGTAAAAATTTCATAAAATCTTTAACTGTAAACCGGGGATAGAGAGTGATGTACCCTCTCGAGCTCCCCTTCATCTTGGTTTTAGGTGACTACGTTTTGTAACTGTTTTTCTTCCTTTCCGTAATGCATAAATTGAACCTTTATTCGTGTCACCTCTGTAGCTTGGGATAACCCCCTGTATCTCTGGGCCAAGAGTCCCGTTAGGACTTTATTCTTCATTATCTAGGAGTGCAAGTGTACGCCTCCATTCATTTTGTGTTCGGGCCGTTTTTTGTTTTTTTAACCTGTTCTTTTTCGTAAAGGCACTGTAGGTTGGGTACTAGATACCCCTGTATTAAACCTTGTCATTTGTAATTCTGAGAGTGTAACATTTGAGGTAATATTGCCTTGAACGGGCTATAAGAAATGGAGAGCCTGTTTGCTCTTTTCAAAGTTTGTAATTGTGAAGGGTGCCTCTGGAAGGCTTGACATTTGAAATTGAGGAAGCAAGTGCTCTTGAATTAGGGGATTTGTGCCCTTAACTAAAGGATTTCTTATTTTAATTGAAGTTCTGTACACTGAATACGGTATCTCTGACATTGTAAAATACGGTCTTGAAGCCCAAAATTGTTAAAGTTCTGAATCTTGGATTTTCCTAGTCTTGTTTCAAGATTGCTTTGTACCTGATATATTGTCATGTTCACTCAGTGAAAAAGATTGTTAAGTTGTTTTTGGAAAATAAATATAACCTTTTAAAGTTTTAACTCAATTTTGATATTGTAGATAGACCCATTCACCCCGGCACCTTCTTTAACCTCTTTCTGCTCCACGGATAACCCCGGAACAATTATTATTATTATTATTATTATTATTATTATCATTATCATTATCATTATCATTATCATTATCATTATCATTATTATTATTATTATTATTATTCAATGGATAGATTTTTGGCGACGATGGAATAATTATTGGGATGGTAGCGGCTGTGGTCTTATTAGATTAAAGATATAGCCCCAAAATTTGCCTTGTCCGAAAATGAAGATCCACAGAGAAACCTCCTTCAGGGCAGCCGATGGAGGGGTTACTTTATGCAATTTCACAGCTGGAAGAGTAGGACCTGCTTGTCTATTTCACTTGTTTCTGAAGATTGTAATTATGTTTTACTTTTTTGACTGTTGGTTGCTTTACTTTCATTAGGTTTAGATCGATGCTACTGTAGACCCTAATGAACGTAGAACTTTTTAAGAGTGATTTGCAAGTCAAAAATTATGTAACTGTGCTACAAGTGGCAGCATAAATAACTTCACCCCAGGAAGCAGCCCTTGTAGCACGCTGGTGATGGTTCATGCGTCAAGACTAATCTTACTAATGACAGGCCAATATTTAAATCATTTAAGCTGATTATAGAGTAAACTACAAAAATAACTTCATGACAGATAAAGAATGTTTTGCAAGACTCAGAATATATCAGGCAAGTGCTGTTTATAATAACGATATCTTTACATACACGAAAATCATTACATAAATTATTCATTGTTAAGAAGAAGACGATCCTTAACTTGTCAGTAAATCTACTGACACGAGGCTGACGTATTTGAGCACTTTCAAATACACACGGATTAAGCCGGAATCGAACCCACCAACTTGAGCTCAGAACGCCAGCGCTCTACCCCTGAGCTACTCGTCCCGGCTTTTTCATTGTTCTTCTGTTCCCAAGAATTTTACATTCCAGCAGATGTCGGTGGCATTTGAGGGTTTCCAAATGAGATAAATACGTATTGTCAGATTCAAACATGAAATAAATTTTCGACATCTCTCAAAATCTATAAAAATTGAAGGAGTACTAAATAGATATAATAATTTAATTGTTACTAAGTCTTCCTTCTTCTACGATTGAGCTCAGAAGGCCACCGCTTATACTGTCCAAGCCACCCATGATGCAAATTCAAAATTTGCTCCATTGATTTTGAGAAATCTGATAATGAGGAATTTGAAGAATGTAATTCCTGTCTCATTTCAACCATCATATAGAGAAGCAAATTCTTTCCGTAGCATCCAAATGTGATTAGTGAGTTATTTTTTGGAAGTGATTAGTGATTTATTTGCTGAACATTACAGACTTCTGCCCAAATACATGTTCCCTACAAACCAAATAATAAAATATAATAAAATAAAATAAAAAATATAAATCTACTGTGTGGGCACTCACGTGGAGAGGGAGACCGAACCACATGTAAGCGCCACCCCTATAACTCTAAATATCTTCACTTAATCTTGTGACCCCGCACACAGGTGGTAACCAATCCACATGTGAGACGCCACACCTATAACTACTGACCGGGCGTGCTGTCCCACCCTGGCACCATCCAAACTTGCCATCGTTCCACTGTGGACAAGACTTTCCCCTAGCAGCTAATATAAGGAATCAAAGACTGCCTTACTGATCTGCGTCACTGCTTGACAAAAGAACTGAAGAACTCAGAAGCGGAGGAGGATAGGAAATGAAACTTCAGGTGTTGAGAGGGTATGTGATGATTTTGTAGTCACTGGAATTACAAGTCAAATTTACAAAGAACTTGGCCTACGAGCACTCTTATCAGTATGACGTTGCCATCTGGCCTGGATGCATGTACTGATTCGGTTGAGAAGTCGTTGTATTTTCTTCTGAGGCAAGCTGGCCCACAGCTGTTGTACTTGGTCCTTGATATCCTGGATACTGGAACTGGGACAGAGTTGACGTCCTAGCTGGTCCCAACATATGTTCTATCGGAGACATTTGGGGATTTTACTGGCCAAAGGAGTATTTAAACATCACGCAAACAGTTCATAGAGCCACGTGGCCGAATATTGTCCCACGATACCGTCGTATGAGAGGTAACACAGGAAGACGCAGAATTTGTGCCCTCAGAGTTCCCTCAAAACACTACCAGCCGAGAATGAATTCATACCCGGTGGCTCCCCACAAGATGATGCGAAGAGTAACACCGCTGTTCCTCTCCAAATCATCAGAAGAATGGGACCTCTCCCCAGGTCACCGCCATAGTCGCAGACGACGGTCCTCCGAGGTAGTACAGAACCACGATTTATCGCTGAACACAATGCGACGCCACTCATCAACAGTCCATAGTTCCCGGTCACGGCACCACTACAGACGCAGCCGTTTGTGTTGTGGTGTTAAGGGCAGCCTACGTATGGGACGGTAATTTCCTAGTCCGGATACTGCTAGTCTCCGACCAATTGTGCGGGATGATACAGAATGCCGAAGGGTGTCCATTACTTGTTCTCGGATAGAAGGCGCAGATGTTAAGGAGTTACGATATGCTTAGTGCACAATACGGCGATCCTCCCTTGTGGTGGTCGGACGTGGTCGACGGAACCTTGAAGATGAGTATGCCTGCCCTCATGTTCCTATGCAGTACAACTACTGAACCAACCGATTGCTCTTGTTGACAATCAAAAAGACCTAGGAGTGCATTTTGACAGTAAATTGTTGTTTGTCTCGCACATAAACAGGGTTACCTCACGTGCCATGTCACTCCTTGGTTTACTATACAGGTTTTCTGACATCACAGATGTAAATGCCCTCAGAGTATTCTACGTCTCCTGTATCTTACCTATTGTTGAAGACGCCTCTCCAGTCTGGTCCATTTCTGCTTCTTCTAACCTCAGCCACCTTGACCGTGTAAAATCTTTTTTCTGTGCTATCGTCAGAGCCAGGGTCCCTGCATGTCGCAATCTAAGCACTATCCAAGTGCTTGGGAAACTGAACCTCAAGACTCTTTCTGCTCGGAGGAAAGTAGCCGACCTAAAGCTGCTATACAAAGCAGTTAATGGTCTGTTTAGGTCTCCAGATTTAGCTTCCTTATTCCCCCTCCACGTCCCATCCTGTAATACCAGAATGAAGACCCTATTCCGTACTCCCGGCTTTCTCTCACCCAAAGGTCCCTTTCGGTACGTATTCCAGCAATGTTTAATATATTATCTATTAACAACAACCTAGATCTCTTCGTAACGTTTCCTTCCTTCTGTCATGATATTTATAATATAACTTAATTTTCCTTCTTGTTCTTTCCCGTTCTGCTCCTGTATTTACTGTAAATGTATTTTTCTTTGTTAATATCGTTGTTTATGTAAATATATATTATATAGAATTGTACAGTTTTCATTGTGTATATTTGTGCCCTTAGTAAATATTTATATATCTTTAATTTTAGATTCATATCTATTGTACATAGCTCAGATCGTTGTAATTCGGCGTTATGCTGTTGCTGATCCTGAAGAAATAAATAAAAAATAAATAAATAAATAAATAAATAAAAAATAAAAACATCGGGTCATTGCCACAACCGAATGCCTCACAAATCTGGATATTGCACGATTCGACCAGCCGGCAAAAAGTAAACCCACAATGAGGCGCCTGTCAAACTCTCTCAAGTGTTTATAATGCTGTCTCCGACGACTAGGCGGCGTCTCCGTATCCTTTACAGTGATCACTCAACATCTGACGCTGCTCACGCCCCTTATATACCCTACCAGACCTGAAAGAACTAAACACGGAAAACTAATGCACTCTGGTAGCCGTTCTACCTGCCACAGAGAATTGCAACTCTAATCATTTACATATTCATCAATGATGTGTATGTGTACGAAGTTACATTGACATCCGACTATTTTTTCTGGGTGCTTCAATTATTTTTATCAGATAGTGTATTTGAGAATGAATGACAACAGTTCTCCAATTAATGGATATTTGCAAAGTATATGTTCTCCTCAAGAGCCTCCGTGGCTCAGGCAGCAGCGCACTAGCCTCTCACTGCTGCGTTCCGTGGTTCAAATTCCGGTCACTCCATGTGAGATATGTGCTGAACAAAGCGGAGTCGGGACAGATTTTCTCCGGGTACTCCGGTTTTCCCTGCCATATTTCATTCCAGCAACACTCTCCAATATAATTTCATTTCATCTGTCATTCATTAGTCATTGCCCCAGAGGAGTGCGACAGGCTTCGGCAGCCGGCGCAATTCCTATCCTTGCCACTAGATGGGGCTTCACTGATTCCATCCCTGATCCTGTCAAAATGACTGGAAACAGGCTGTGGATTTTCATGTCCTCCTCACAGCAGGTAGTCCGGCTCACTGATATTACCTGAGAATGCGAAAATCCTGCTTAACACCTCTCGCTTTCACTTAACTCTACACACTCAAGTCACTTCACACAGCACTTGCACGCAGACAGGTTCGAACAAACAATCTGTTAACAATCACGACGCACGGCGACTGTTCTTCAGCTCGACTCCAAATCAGTCCGGTAAATCAATCAATCAATCAATCAATCAATCAATCAATGAACACATCAACTTAAGTAAGTGACTGAATGGGTTGCTATATTTCTAGAAAATAGATCTCAGAGAATTAGGGTAGGTGAAGCTTTATCTGACCCTGTAATGATTAAGAGGGGAATTCCTCAAGGCATTATTATCGGACCTTTATGTTTTCTTATATATATAAATGATATGAGTAAAGGAGTGGAATCGGAGGTAAGGCTTTTTGCGGATGATGTTATTCTCTATAGAGTGATAAATAAGTTAAAAGATTGTGAGCAACTGCAGCGTGACCTCGAAAATGTTGTGAGATGGACAGCAGGCAATGGTATGATGATAAACGGGGTTAAAAGTCAGGTTGTGAGTTTCACAAATAGGAAAAGTCCTCTCAGTTTTAATTACTGCGTTGATGGGGTGAAAGTTCCTTTTGGGGATCATTGTAAGTATCTAGGTGTTAATATAAGGAAAGATCTTCATTGGGGTAATCACATAAATGAGATTGTAAATAAAGGGTACAGATCTCTGCACATGGTTATGAGGGTGTTTAGGGGTTGTAGTAAGGATGTAAAGGAGAGGGCATATAAGTCTCTGGTAAGACCCCAAGTAGAGTATGGTTCCAGTGTATGGGACCCTCACCAGGATTACCTGATTCAAGAACTGGAATCAATCCAAAGAAAAGCAGCTCGATTTGTTCTGGGTGATTTCCGACAAAAGAGTAGCGTTACAAAAATGTTGCAATGTTTGGGTTGGGAAGAATTGGGAGAAAGAAGAAGAGCTGCTCGACTAAGTGGTATGTTCCGAGCTGTCAGCGGAGAGTTGGCGTGGAATGACATTAGTAGACGAATAAGTTTGAATGGCGTTTATAAAAGTAGGAAAGATCACAATATGAAGATAAAGTTGGAATTCAAGAGGACAAACTGGGGCAAATATTCATTTATAGGAAGGGGAGTTAGGGATTGGAATAACTTACCAAGGGAGATGTTCAATAAATTTCCAATTTCTTTGAAATCATTTAGGAAAAGGCTAGGAAAGCAACAGATAGGGAATCTGCCACCTGGGCGACTGCCCTAAATGCAGATCAGTATTGATTGATTGATTGATTGATTGATTGATTGATTGATTGATTGATTGATTGATTGATTGATTGATTGATTGATTGATTGATTGATTGATTGATTGATTGATTGATTGATTGATTGATTGATTGAAGTCAAAGCCATTTCTCGTCGCCGCTCTACTCAGTAAACTAAATATCACACTACAGTCTACAGAGGTGGACTGTATTAGTAATAAATGCAGTTAATGAACACACTTTCCTCATATGCTAGTCATCCGTGAATGGGAGAGTATTTTCTTTATTCATTCATTCATGCATAAATTGGTCAGTTTTAGTCTATCTATTTGTCCGATTCCTTCAGCGGTAACACATCTTAAACATGCAGTACACTAATAACGAGGAAATGCATTACCGAGGAGGAATCGTCTATTTCTTGAGACTACATCAGTTGTGGCAGTTCTCTCGGGAAATGGGTCAAAGAAACACACAAGAAGTCATTACCTGAGAAGACGGACTAGGAGTAGAACCCGCGATGCATATGCATGCATGATTCGATCTCATTAAGCGTATGACTTACAACAGCTTCACAGCTGCACTCAATCTCCATCGCCAATGCATTAGGTTCGATTCTTTGCCACTAACATTCCTGGGTTCATCGCGTGCACTACTGTTTCCAAATGGTTGAAAGTTTTTGCATTTCACTGAGAAACTTTGAAAGCTATGTATATCATGCAAGAATCATGTCATTAATATCGATCTCGTTCCTAAAACTACCAAGAGGCTTGTTAATTAAACTATCAAAAATATTCAATCACTTCTAGTTACCTCAAGTTTCATAGCTTAGTTGGTATCAGGTTCAAGCAGGGTTGAATAGCTCAGACGGTAGAACAATTAATTTTTGAGCCACCGGGCGAGTTGGCCGTGCGGTTAGGGGCGTGCAGCTGTAAGCTTGCATCCGGGAGTTAGTAAGTTCGAAACCCACTGTCGGCAGCGCTGAAGATGGTTTTCCGTGGTTTCCCATTTTCACACCAGGCAAATGCTGGGGCTGTACCTTGATTAAGACCACGGCCGCTTCATTCGCACTCCTAGCCCTTTCCTATCCCATCATTGCCATAAGGCCTATCTGTGTTGGTGCGACGTAAAGTATTTGAGCTCAAGTTGGTGGGTTCGATCCCAGTTCAGTCCGGTGGTATTTGCAGGTGCTTAAGTTCAACAGTTCCATGTCGGTAGATTTACCGAAATAAACTTCTGAGGGGCAAAATTCCGGCATCTCGGCGTCTCCAAAAATCGTAAAAATATTACCAGCACGTGAAACCAGTAACAGTATTATTGTCAGGTAAAGGAACCATGGAGGTTCGAAGACCCTGCACTTACGACCAATACCTTACTCGTTTCGCTCACATTTGAGCAAGGTGGCGTTTTTCTTTCTTTTCTTTGCTTTTCTTTCCTGTTCTTACAGTTTGCTTTACGTCGCACCAACCCAGATAGATTTTATGGCGACGATAGGGTAGGAAAGAGCTAGGAGTGGGAATGAAGCGGCCGTGGTCTTAATTGAGGTACAGCCCCAGCATTTGCCTGGTGTGAAAATGGGAAATCACGGAAAACCAACTTCAGGTCTGCCGAAAGTCGGGTTCGAACCCACTCTCTCCCGCAGGCAAGCTCGCAGCTGCGCGCCCCTAAACAAACTGCCAACTCGCTCAGCGTGTTCTGTTGATGGTGCGAATGGAGCGGTCTACTGCCTGTCGAATCTCTGCAACAGTTCTGAGCTCACGAATCGTCTGGTTTCGATCACTGTCCATTAACGCGGCAAGAGCATGCACTTCTTCTTCACTCGTAGGACGACCTGCCCGATGAATGTCCGCTACAGTTTGCCGACCATCGACTTGTACCCAACGTGCCACTGTTCTGTAAGGCAATACAGATTCCCCGCAAGGCTCTTGAAGACCTTGATGACACTGTCGTGCTGTACGACCTCTGGCACGTTCAATCTTGATCCAACTCCGTTGTTCCTGTTTGGAAAACATAGTGACAACGTTACGTTAGACCGCTAGCTCACACGTGGCTGTGTTTCTCTCGCTTGTGCGCACGCAGGTGATGTGGGAAGGGCGAGTCCATTTGCTCTGAGGTAAGGTAGGTAGGTAACCAACATGCGCTATCAGCGACAATATTAGATTCCGTTGCATAGCGTCTCCACAGCAATGTTGCCACTATTTAAATTCCAACCCTTGAACCAATGATATTTTCTAAATAAGATAATGTTCATTGAAGAACAATTCACGTATTATTATTATTATTATTATTATTATTATTATTATTATTATTATTATTATTATTATTATTATTATTATTATTTCGAATGGGCCACCAGAGGACCACGTGCCAATTTCAATTCCTTCTTCTTTGTTCTTTCCTTTTCTTCCAGTACGCTTTCATCTGTTCACTATGTTTCTTCTTTCTGTCTTCAGACCACTTTGAACCAGTCTTTTTTACTTTCCTACCTTGGAATCCTATTTTCAATACTTCTTCCCGAAAGCCTTCTCTATTATTTATTTCTTCTGTTGTTATATTGTTTTTTTCTAAATCCTTTCTTAATTCATTGACCCAGCTTGTCGTTGATTTCTTACTCCACAAATATCTGAAAATCTTACTGGTTAATCTACTATCTTGCATTCGATATAAATGTCCAAAAAACATAAGTCTCCTTTTCCTCATTACATCTGATATATTTTCTATGTTTTGATATATTTCAGCATTACTTCGTAATTTCCAACCTTCTGCTGTGTTTTGTGGGCCTAATACTTTCCTCATGATTCGCCTTTCTAGTATTTCTAGCTTATCTAAATTATATTTTAATGCCAGACACTCGCTTGCATATAGGCATTCTGGCTTCACTACTGTGTTGTAATGCCTTATTTTTGCATTTTTGGATAGGCATCTTTTATTGTAGATATCTATGGTGACACCATAAGCTCTCTCCATTTTATGTACCCTCTCCTCTACTGCAGATTTTTCTAAACCATTTTCTTGGATTATTTCCCCTAGATATTTGAATTTTTTTACCCTCTCTATTTGGCCAATATCTGTTTTCAGAAATTTTGGTGCATCCCAAATATTTGTTAAAAATTTTGTTTTTTTCTGCAGAAATTCTTAAGCCAGTTCTCCTGGCGATTCTTTCCAAGACATTTACTTGGGTTACAGCAGATGTCACATTTTCAGAAAGTATTGCAAAGTCATCTGCAAATGCAAGACAATTTATTTCAATCCTTTTGTTTCCTCTTCCTAACCTTATCGGTGAAATGTTGAGTTCAATAAGTTTTTCGTTCCAAATTCTCACGATTTTCTCTAGGACACAATTAAAAAGAATTGGGTATAGTCCGTCGCCTTGTCGTACACCAGTTTTTATTTTGAAAGGCTGTGATATCTCTCCCAGAAATTTCACTTTAGAGACTGTGTCTGTAAGTGTTTCACGGATTAGATTTGCCAGTTTAGACTTTATGCCAAATTCTCGAATTATTTTATATATAGTTTCTCTGTCAACAGAATCAAAAGCTTTATTGAAATCTACAAACATGACTACAATGTCCTTTGAATTAAGTAACCTGTGGCGAATTATTGACTTAAGATTAAATATTTGTTCTGAGCATGATCTTCCTTTCCTTAAACCACCTTGATATTCACCTAAATGATTGTCTATTATTATTATGGAGCAGTTAGAGGGCATTACTGTTATGCTATTGCACCGTTTGAAGAATTACGTAACTCAGATACGGCTACTTTCTTCTGAATACCTCAGAGTAAATACAAAAATGTTCTATTAAGCCTGGAATTCGTGAACGTCATACCGGGTATGCTATCAAGACAATCTCCCATCCACGAGATATTTCCATTCCTAGACATTCCGTTGCTTGTGTATCGATCAATCATTCGTGTGGAATACGAGAAGCGTAGGACAGAATTCCGAACAACCTGAAAACGTTTTAGCCGTATCAAACGTTCGGAGAAATGACGGTCAAATTGAAGGGCAAGGTGTATATGTCTTGCACCTATTTTTCTGTTCTATATGACACTGGATGTTCGATCAAGATAATGAAGCGTGATGAACAACTGCATGTGATGTCAAAACGATTTGATGGTCATTATGCATGGTCATCACCATCCTTGCCAAAAGCGTGCTGTGCCTAACACCTTTCTCATCCGAACAAAGGAGGTTTGTGAGGAGGATAAATTAAACGGTGAACTTGAGTTTCTAACTAGAGTATTCCAGAGCAATGACTAATCAAGGAAGCATACTGCCACGTGTTTCTCGTCCTTTGAGTCTGGCCTTCTTGCCATACGTACAATCTGTCACGGATATGATTAGCAATGTTCTCAGAAGGCAAAATATCAAGACCATATTTAAGCCTAATATCATCATAGGCAATTGCTTGCGATTTCTTAAATATTCTGTTGGTTTAAATTGCTGGAATATATATGATTCCTTGCTCCTGTGGATCGGTTTTTGTTGGCCAAACCTGTAGGAAGGTGGCAACAAGGGTTAAGGAACATCCTAGGCACTTACGTCTTTGCCAGCCAGAGAAGTTTGTTGTGGCAGAACATGCCATACTTAATGACCATCAAATCATTTTTGATGCAACTTCTGTCATTTGTAAAGAGAAATATTTTATACCTAGAACCATTCATGATGCGATAGAAATTGCTAAACACCCGAACAATTTTAACAAATATGACTGCTATGTGATGAGTAGATCATGGCTACCCTCCAGACTCAGTTCGTCAACATCGTTCTCCTTGACACTGGAGGCCCTGGAATAAACTACAGTAGGGTCTTTCTTATCTTGAGTCTACAGTAGTTGTTATGGAGTGACTGTTGCCAATAAATCTTTGTTATTGCTCTTGAATACGATCCTGGTTGCAGATTCGAAACGCGTCAACATATTATAAGTATTACACGACCTGACATCTCCATAATCTACATATTAAAAGAGTTTACTGAAAACAGCTTTCGCAAATCGGTCCAGTAGAACTGCCCGCTGGTGAATCACGAGATATTGATAGATCTCTAAGTTAAGGCAACTTTGAGTAATCATAAAATACAATCATTAACTGACCACTTCAGTATTTGCAGGCGAAAGCTTACGCAATACATTCCGTACTTAGCAGGTTGCTAAGCGACTAACACTTTCATTAATATTCTGACATATGAGATTTTCATCCTTAGTAATGTCATTGCATGCAGCAGTGTTTCATTACAACCTATCAAGCCAGAGAATATAAACTTATCTTTGACTGTCCAACCTTCCTCAGCTTCCAAACAGATTCAACAGATGGCAGAGCGTTCCTAGTAACTTACATGCTGCTAAGAGAAAAAAGTCTGCGTTCAAACAGACCTCAGTATCACATACGCCTTAGACATTATCTGGGAACACCAAAGGATAACTTAGCTACACTAGAAAGAGTGCCCGACTCCATAGCTAAATGGTTAGCGTACTGGACTTTGGTCACAGCAGTCCTGGGTACGAGCGTCGGGAATTTTAACCATCATTGGTTAATTCCGCTCGCACGGGGGCTGGGTGCATGTGTCGCCTTCATCATCATTTCAGCCTCATCATGATGCGGAGGTCGCCTACGGGTGTCTAATTAAAAAACTTGTAGCTGGCGAGCCGAAATTGTCCTCGGACACTCCCGGCACTAGAAGCCATACTAGAAAGAGTGAAGATCATGCATCTTAAAAAAGTTTTCTGCCTGGCAAAAAACGCGCCTTCGCGACTAATCTATGAGCTCACAAGACAACCATTCTATACAGAAGAACTGCTATTAAAAATACCATTCCGCTTTACGACGCAATACCAAGCTTTACATCAAGAACTGCAGGATAAAGAAAAGCGAATATATGGATAGATTTTTACCAAACAGAAGACATGATGACGTCTGAATAGATGAGTTCTGACTACAAACTGAGGCATACCATCACGCGCTTCTTCTTAAATATTCAACCATAGAAACCATATGTTAAACCATATAAAAGGGCAGGCAAAACAAACAATAAGGCTACGACAGATAATATCAAGAAGAGTTATCTGACCTATTTATAACAAGTTCTGCGGGGTATTATGGGTCCTCTTGTTATATATTATAATGTTATTTTGATTAACTTTCTTACTCTACAGACAGCTCATACGAAAACAAAAATGTTTTTTATGTCCCTTCACCTGCGACTGTCATGCAAAGATTTACTGGAACAAATAAGCTGGATATCAATGCTTTTATTTTGTGTAAGATCCTACTGCATGATCTTTACAGCTTTAAATGCTCTGTTCTTCCCCCACGCTTTGTTTATGTAACTGTGAACTATCTCTTCACGACAATCACGATTACTCAAATACCAGTAATGACATAGCGTGTACGAACGATAACCATAGACATACACTGTAACTACAACAATACCGCATTAACCTGTAACTGATCCCCATTATTTCTAGATTGTAGATAATAGTCATAAAAAGCACAGATACATACACGGGAAGTTAGAGTTTATATTGTTGAGTTATCAAAAAAAGGCAAGTGAAATATGCTTACTGTTTGAGCTTACATTTTAAAAGGTCACTATTGCATTTCTATTTCAAGGTTGAAGATTCCTAGATCTAGCTTTCTAGGTCGTTCTAATTAACTATTCCGATGCACCACATTGATAATAATAGGTTTCTCTGTGAGAGTCCGCCCCTGTGGTATAATGGTTAGTGGGATTAGCGGCCACCCTCAGAGGTCCGCGTTCGATTCCCGGCTCTGCCACGAAATTTGAAAAAAGGTACGAGAGCTGGAAAGGGTTCCACTCAGCCTCGGAAAGTCAACTGATCAAGAGGGTTTCGATTCCCACCTCAGCCATCCTCGAAGTGGTTTTCCGAGGTTTCTGAACTTCTCTCCGAGGCAAATGCCGGAATGGTACCTAACTTAAGGCCATGACCACTTCCTTCCCTCTTCTTTATCCCTACCAGTTTTCCCATCCCCTCACAAGGCCCCTGATCAATATAGCAGGTGAGGCCACCTGGGCGAGGTTCCGGTCCTCCTCACCAGATGTATCCCCCCTCATGGCACTACAGCCCTCGAAGGGCCTTGGCCTACCAGGCGACCGCTGCTCAGCCCAAAGGCCTGCAGATTGCGAGGTGTCGTGTGGTCAGCACGAAGAATCCTCTCAGCCGTTATTCTTGGTTTTCTAGACCGGGGCCGCTATCTCACCGTCAGATAGCTCCTCAATTCTAATCATGCAGGCTGAGTGGACCTCGAACCAACCCTCAGGTCCAGGTAAAAATCCCTGACCTGGTCGGGAATCGAACCCGGGGCCTCCGGGTAAGAGGCAGGCACACTACCCCTACACCACGGGGCCGGTCACCAGATGTATTCCCCCTCCCCTCATGGCACTACAGCCCTCGAAGGGCCTTGGCCTGCCAGGCGACCGCTGCTCACCCCGAAGGCCTGCAGATTACGAGGTGTCGTGTGGTCAGCACGACGAATCCTCTCGACCGTTATCACCAGATGTATCACTGACTCAAAGTCTCACGCTTCAGGACACTAAAGGCTTGGTTTCTCAGAACCGACGCATGCGAGGTGCGAGGTGCGAGGCCCGCCTCGCACAAATCCAGACTACACGAGCTTATGCAAGTGGTTTCTCAAGCTGCGCGCTGCGCAGTGTACGCAACCTCGCAGAGAGACCTCGCAGCGTCACCGCGCACTGATTCGTCCGGCCAGATTTGTGCGAGGCGACAGCAGTGCGAGGCGACATTGTTTCTGTTCTTGTTTTTACTGTTTTAAGCAACACGATGAGCTTTACGGACGAAGTGGAGGAGGAACTGATTAAAGAAGTTCGAATGCACCCAGTGTTGTATAACTCACAACACAAGAGCTACAAAAACAACGTTGTGAAAGACAACTCATGGAAAATGATATCACTGAAGTTGGGTAGAACAGCTAATAAATGTTGCTAGTTTTATGTATTATACGATGGTCTTGAGAAGGAAAGAGTTCGTAAAAATAGAAACTCCAAAAACGGAGGTATCAGACGATTAATGTTAATTTACTGTCATTTGGAACCCCGTTCTTGGGATTCTTTTTTTTTTTTTTCATTGATGTGGTAGCTGCCTCTGTGGATCGGTGGTAGGGTGTCGTCTATTATTATTATTATTATTATTATTATTATTATTATTATTATTATTTTATTATTGATGTTACTTATAACAAATATGAGTTCAGTTTCAAAGTATTAAATAATTAACAGATTTAGAAATATATCAACCAATAAATCCATTACTTTAATATCAAATATGCCAATATATATAATTTTGCAAAATTTGAGTTCAGTATTGTTCACTTAATAAAATCACGTGTTTTATTTTAATAACGATGTTCATTCCGTTATTATGCTAATTGGGTCACAGAAAAAAGTAAACTATAGGTAAACAAATACATGTTTGTCCGTTAGAAAAAAAACTTTCCCTCCACCCTGTTAGCATATTCTCTTTGTCATACCGATTCTCTCTCCCTGCTACAAAAATATTTCTTGAAGCTGTCTCTTATCATGAAAGCATCGTGTATAGAATTACCTCCGTTGTCAGCTGCCAGAGGAATCATGTTTTCTTCTGTTAATTCCAAATAGCCAATAAAGTGTTAATTTGGGCAAGGAATTCGCTCATTCCGGAGAAGGTTGTGGACGATACAGGCTGACATCACAAGATCATCAACAGTTTCCATTGATACTGCTATAGGGGTGAAGAAAACCCTCCAGTACTGACACATAATCCGCTTCCTCTTCCAACAGTAGCGCACAGGCTGCGAGACATGTGCTCGGCAACTGATCCGCTTCGCAGCCTGGGAAACCACGAGCCTCGCAGCGTCACTGGGATGAAAGTACGCAACGTCGGCCTCGCACCTCGCACCTCGCATGCGTCAGTTCTGAGAAACCAAGCCTTAACCTGGGACGGTAGAGGTGGGATCCCTCGTTGAGTCCCGGAGAAAAATCAACCCCGGAAGTTAAATGGATAATGGAATTAAATGAAAATCTCTGAGGAAGAACACTGAGTACCGCGCGAATGTAAATCAGTTGAGCTACAAAGCCAAAATAATAACTTGATTTGCACTTGATTTTCAGACTATCATTTTCTTTCGCTGATGTAAGTCTGGTTCAGAGAGTAAACAGTTCATTTTCCCCATTTGCACACGAGGCAAATGCTGAGATCTGTTTGGCGGTTTCGATAAGTGATATTTGAGGGTGCTCAAATACGTAGGTGGATTTGCTGGCAAGTAAGAAGACGCTGTGTCCGTTGAAGACCGTGAAAATACTTAGAGGGAGGTAAAACTATAATATATATGTATTGTAGACGGTGAAACTTTGTCGAGTTTTACTGCTCAGCTGGGCTGAGTGGATCAGACGGTAAAGGCCCAGGTTTTTCGAAACCAAGTTGATCGAGCTCGATAGCTGCAGTCGCTGAAGTGCGGCGAGTATCCAGTATTTGGGAGATAGTGGGTTCGAACCCCACTCTCGGCAGCCCTGAAGATGGTTTTCCGTGGTTTCCAATTGTCACACCAGGCACACCCTAAGTAAGTCCACTGACGCTTCCTTCCCACTCCTACAGTCGCACTTTCCTTTCCACTCGTCGCCATAAGACCTATCTGTGTCGGTGCGCGTAAAGCAACTTGTAAAAAAATAAGTTGGCAGGTTCGATCTTGTCTCAGTCCGGTGGTACATGAAGGTGCTCAGAGACGTGGGCTCCATGTCGGTAGATTTACCAGCACCTAAAATAACTCCTTCGGAACAAAATTTCAGCACCTCGGCGTCTCCAAAAACCGTAAAAATAGTTGGGACTTAAAACCATTATTATTCCTCGTCCTCCTGTTCCCTTACCCAGCTCCTGCTGAGTCAGGGAATTTATGGCACTTCTCCAATTTTCTCTCTCCTTCCGCGATTTTTCCTCCATCACTTTGTCCCTGTACAGGTTTCTTCATCTTGCACTCCTCTTTATTGAATCGATCCACCTTGTTCTACGTCTTCCTGTCACTCACTTTTCATCGAACATCATCTCCATCATCTGTTCTGGTTTTCTTTCCTCCTCCATCCTATTTACATGCCCAAACCATCTTAGTTTACTCCTATCAATTCTCTCATTTAGGTTTTCCATTCCCACGTACATTCACACATCTTCATTTCTTAATCTATTTTTTCCTTAATGCATCCCCCCCCCATGGGACTACAGCCCTTGAAGGACCTTGGCCTAACAAGCGACCCCTGCTCACCCGAAGGCCTGCAGATTACGAGGTGTCGTGTGGTTAGCACGGCGAATCTCCTCGGCCGTTATTCTTGGTTTTCTAGACCGGGACCGCTATCTCACCGTCAGACAGCTCCTCAATTCTAATCACGTAGGCTGAGTGGACCTCGAGCCAGCCCTCAGGTCCAGGTAAAAATCCCTGACCTGGCCGGGAATCGAACCCGGGGCCTCCGGGTAAGAGGCAAGCACGCTACCCCTACACCACGGGGCCGGCAGGTACTGCATTTCACTAGCTTGAGTTCTACTCCCCTCCCTACTTGTCATTGTCCAGGTCTCAGCCGCATAGGTCAATATGGGTGCATAATACATTCTGTACATTATCACTTTACACTTCCTTGGTACTTCCTTATTCCAGACAAGGTTTCTTAGACTCTGCCCTGTTGCACTCTCTTGCTATCTCCATGTCCAGCCTTGTATTCTGCATTAATTCACTCCCTAGGTATTTGAAACTGTCAATTTCAAGGCTTTGACCACCAATGTTCACAATGCCTTCCCTTGAATTATTTATTATTATTCAATGCCCTAGAGGAGTGCGACAGGCATCGACAGCCGGCACAATTCCTATCCTCGCCGCTAGATAGGGGCTTCATTCATTCCATTCCTGACCCGGTCGAATGTCTGGAAACAGGCTGTGGATTTTCATTATTTTCATTATTATAATAATTATTATTATTTACCAGTCAAACAGCCAAGCAAGCAAACTTATTATGCTATTTATTTTAAGTCTCACCGACTCAGACAAGCTTTATGGCAACGATGGGATAGGACACGTCCGTGTCCTTAATAAAGGTACAGCTCCAGCATTCGACTGGTGTGAAAATGGGAAACCATGGAAAACATTCTTCAGGGCTGCCGACAGTGAAGTTCGAAACCACTAGTCCTAAATGCGAGCCTAACACCCACATGCCTCGAACCGCGCAGCTAACTCGCTCTGTAGTAAGCTTATTGTTATACGAAAGACTACATATCATGGTCATAGGCATGTGATCTCCACTTTTAGTGCAATTCGAACAATGGCCATCGTCGGAAGTTGATGGTAACAGTTGAGTTGACAATCGATTCTACAACTCTGCATAATACATTAATGATGGGAAACAGACAGGAACAGAACATACCAGCATCCCGTATGAAACTCTTCCTTACATGAAATTTTCAATATTTCCTCCGTTATCCTGTATATATGATGTATCAGCGCATTCGAGATTCAATGGGACATATAGGTACCAAAATAATACAGAAGTTGTTTCGTTTCACACATAGATACACAAGAAGGTGGAATTAATAAATAGTATCCCTCTATCTTTTAAACTAAACAATCAAAATGATCAAATAAGGCATCTTACGCGGACGTGAATGGATGCCGAACTTTTAGACTAGCTTCGTAAAATTATAACAGACGACCGGTATTTGCCAGCTAAGTTGGAATCCAATAATGATTATTATTTTCCATAAATTGGCCCTCTAAGATTAAGGGAACTAAAAAACTGACAGCAGGCTACTAGTTTATTGTTTGTCATACGATAATTTAAGTTATAATGGCAAGCAGAAGGACGAAATTAAATCAAGAATAAGCTCGTTCAGGCAACTTGGCATTCTTAGTGGAGATCAATAAATGTGACCTTGTTGGACTTTCTCTGTCAACTTCTTGAGAATTCTGCGCAAATTTAAACTGAGTACAGCCTGGTCATTCCGAACAATCCTCTCATGATAAGATTACATTAAACCAAAGACGAAATAGCATTGTAACGGCTGTTGGAGATTCTGGGAGGTGATGTTAAGAAGGTTATAATCGGTTAAATACGTCTCATCTGCGGAACAAATTCTCACTGGAACATTTTTGAAGTTATTGATACCCCTGTTAACAGCAGGGTGAACAAGGTCGAAGATCTGAGCAGGTGACTACTACTACTACTACTACTACTACTATGTTGTCCCTGGAGGGGACGGCGGGCCTCCTAGACAGCAAAACCGTCCCTCAGGCGAGGAAGATGTGATCCAGTAAAATAGATGTTCGGAGAAGGTGACGGCGGTTGGCAGCAGTGCCCTATACCAAGAACTGTCCCGTCACTCACCTTAGTGTAGGAGAATGGAAAACCATGGAAAACCAATCTCAGGACAGCCAACGGTGGAGACCAGCCCCTCTCAGTCTTCCGAATTCAGAGGCGCAGAGTCCCCCTGTGGGTGGGGATTGTAGAATAACACCCACGGTATCCCCTGCCTGTCGTAAGAAGTGACTAATAGGGGACCCAGGGCTCTCAGCTTGGGGACGTGGGTTGGAGACCATGGGCCCTGAGTGAGCTGAGTCCTGGAAATGCTTCCACTTACTTGTGCCAGGCTCCTCACCTTCATCTATCCTATCTCACCTCCCTTGGTCAACTCTTATTCTTTTCCGATCCCGACGGAATTAGGTTCCGAGGCCTACGGAGTCTTTCATTTTCGTGCCCTTCGTGGCTCTTGTCTTCCTTTGGCCAATACCTTCATTTTTCGAAGTGTCGGATCCCTTCCATTTTTCTCTTTCTGATTAGTGTTATATCGAGGATGGTTGCCTAGTTGCTCTTCCTCTCAAAACAATAATCACTACCACCACCAGAGACGTAGAGCCACGGCAGATCCGCCACCACTCCTCTGCTCGGTTGGTCGGTCGGAGTGCAGAGCTGTCGGACCACGGACCAGCCGTGGGCACTTGTGGGCCGACGCCTACTCTGCAATCGCCGACCGCGGTGAGTAGCAATGAAACGACTGTCAATATATCAGCAATGTCTAGGAACCTGTCCCACTTCGAGGTAGGGAAGGTTCAGAATTGTTGATATAATTGAAATCGAGACATAGTGTTTAGGTCTGAAGATTAAAATTAGCTGGTAATGGAAAACCTTGTCTACTGGAGATCGATAATCTTTGAGAGGGAAGGGAGTGGGGAAGAGACCCTGTCTATTAAGAAAGATGATCTGTAGGAGGTTACATTTTTCTTCCAGGCGTGATATTTAGGAACGAGAAAATTATGCAAAAATTATGTGAAACGATTCCTAAAGTTGCTGAGAGAAGAGATCCTTCCTTCATGCTAGCCAATGATACGCCAACCTGCTCCTAGAAGTATTGTTCTTCGCAGGGAAAGATTTAAAATGGACAATATGTCTGAAACGTGGCAATTTCCTCTGTTCTTATTGGAAGCAGAGCAGTTTCTATTGGGTCACTGCCTTCGTAATATACAGGCCGTACTGTAGAAAGCGCATCAAGCCAATCAGCTGATCGATTGAGGCGAGCTAAGTGAATGTTACAAGTTGTACCTGTGAATGTAATCCATAAGGATTGGGGGCGTTCTTAGGATAATTGTGATCGTTGAGAGACAAAAATTTATATTTAAGTAAATTGCATGTTTTTTATTTAAATTTATCACACCAGCATTTATGTAAACAGCTGTTGTTAAGATAATGAGTCCTCATAGCTTAGGTTAGGCATGGTGTCTTCACGTGGTGAGTAATGTAAATTCAAGGGACGTAATACTTCTCGTGTAATTTATTCATTTAATTGTTATCGTATAACACGTTTTTTGTGGAAATATAATGTACTACAAATTTAAATACAGTGTGTGAAAGTTCGCATTTGCCACAACGCTGAGAAATTGTGCGTACCACAGCGAAAATACAACTATACAAGTAAATAGACATTAATATTTTCATTTTCTTCGTATGGGGGCAGGTAACCTTTATGAGAAACGAAAATTCCAACCGAAAAAATACCTATTACGAAGAATAAATGTGTATGTTTCACTCATTTTCCAGAGCTGTTGATGAGTTCTGCTTTTGACTTTCTTGTTTCACAGATTTACAGCAGAGCGTTTAATTGTTGATAAAGAACAAGTAAAAAAGTGGACAGTAACCAACTGAACCTACATATGGTTATTTCTTGGGTTCGTAATGTTGAGTACGCGCTGCCTTTTCTCCCCAAAATTAATGCAAGTAAGAACCATTCCTCGGTGGTTTCCGTGAATGTGGGAAGTAACTAACACATCTGGATGATCAGTGCATTAATATTTGGGAAAACATGGGCTATTTCTAAACAAAAAATGATACAAATGTTTGTATAGAAGAAAGGGTTTCAAGAAAGTCTTCGAAGGATAGTGCCAGAAGTGTCAAAAAGAACTAAGAAAGCTACTGTATTTATGGCCATCTAGCGGTATAGAACTAAAATTTATTATTGTACGTTTGTTGTCTCCATATTTGTATTAATGCATAATAATTATTTGTTGGGTACATTGACGAGTAAAACACTGAAGCTTTGATCGCGTAGATCGCACTTCAAACCTACTTCTCCTAAAATTACATAGACCTGACTTACGACTTACGATGTGATGACAGGTTTTAGTGATCTCACCTGTAATATTAATACAACATTTGTAAATATTTCATAATTACAAAAGGTACAGACGCGTCACGTCCTTGCATTACACGAGTCGGACGGAGGAAACGGTTCGCCTCTTTGTGTGACGTCATCGGACGTACAGTACGGCCTGTACATCACGAAGGCAGTGATTGTGTCTGATAGAGCTGGCATCATGTGTGACCCACTGTTGCCACATTTCGCGAGAACAATGAAACCGCGGAGCTTCCAAGTGACGTGTCATGGCGTGTGCCGGATGTAATTGCAGTGTCCGCAACGTTCCTACATTAAGTAGATGAAATTCACAGATTATTTAATTAATTATGGGTTGGTTAAGGTTTTGAATCATTGTGGATTTTCTAACAGAGGTATCAAAGTGAAAGTGTGGGGCCATCTGCACCTACCAACCCTGAATTGTACATGTACAAATGTAGGATAATAATAATAATAATAATAATAATAATAATAATAATAATGATAATAATAAGCCCAATGGTCTTGTCACTAGCCGGACCTATTTTGGCAGCCTTGTTTTTGTCTAGCGCGCTGTGACGTCGTGTTAGCCGCGCCATGTTGGATTCCTTACCTCTCTTTTCCATCCCCCGCAAGCAAAGTTTCACCCTATAGGGGATATGCGTTACGTCTCAGAACGTGATCGTCAGAGTTCATTAAATGATCAAAGCAGACAGTTAACTTGCGTTATGAGCAGTTAATGAAGAACGAAACATTACACTGATTACGAAAAAGTCAGTGTCTTTAGAGTGGTGAACCATTCAGGACGATAATAGCGTGACGGTTTAATGGGCGTTTCTTTCAAGTACCATTAATAATAATAATAATAATAATAATAATAATAATAATAATAATAATAATAATAATAATAATAATAATAATAATAATAATAATAATGCCTACATAACCTCAGGTTGTCGATTAATGGCAAATACATGCTACAAGTATAGACATGACTAAATTGCAAAAACCATTCACCATTAACCTAATCCAGTTTAGTACAACATATTGGAAGTACAAACCCCAATCAGTCTTGGAAAGTGAAAATTACAAACTTTACTGTGATAGAACTATCATCACTGCTAAAACTATTACCTGCAATAGACCAGATATAACATAATCTGCTTCATAATTGACATGGCCTGCCCTATTACAAGTTATAAATCTCATTTTACAACCGTATTGGATTTCAGAATAAGAAATTATTATGTTAATAAAAACCACCTTTCGAGTATTAGAAAGGTGGTTTTTATTAACATAATAATTTCTTAGCCTGCCCTAATCATCACAACCTCTAATCAACACATACAGAGAAGATTTCCAAGTACACAATTTGGCCACAAAAATAAAAACCATGTGGATACTCAACAATGCTATCACCATTCCAGTAGTTATTGAATGTAATGATATTATACCAAAGACACTACAATGGAGCATTGAATCACTTAATTTTTACCATCTCACAGAAAATTACAAAAGGCAGCAATCCTGGCCACTTGCCATATACTTCTAGTGAGGAAGTTTATTGGCATGAACCATCCACCATATACAAAGGACTAATCATCCACTAATAATCTTGACGATTTATGTATAGTAAATATCCTATAAATACACTGACTGACAGAGCAAATGCAACACCAAGAAGGAGTGGTCAGAACTTTATGCCAATTGCAGGGTAGACTGACGTCACTGAGGTATGCTCATGATGTGAAATGCGCCGCTGTGCTGCGCACGTAGCGAACGATAAATGGGACAAGGCGTTGGCGAATGGCCCACTTCGTACCGTGATTTCTCAGCCGACAGTCATTGTAGAACGTGTTGTCGTGTGCCACAGGACACGTGTATAGCTAAGAATGCCAGGCCGCCGTCAACGGAGGCATTTCCAGCAGACAGACGACTTTACGAGGGGTATGGTGATCGGGCTGAGAAAGCCAGGTTGGTCGCTTCGTCAAATCGCAGCCGATACCCATAGGGATGTGTCCACGGTGCAGCGCCTGTGGCGAAGATGGTTGGCGCAGGGACATGTGGCACGTGCGAGAGGTCCAGGCGCAGCCCGAGTGACGTCAGCACGCGAGGATCGGCGCATCCGCCGCCAAGCGGTGGCAGCCCCGCACGCCACGTCAACCGCCATTCTTCAGCATGTGCAAGACACCCTGGCTGTTTCAATATCGACCAGAACAATTTCCCGTCGATTGGTTGAAGGAGGCCTGCACTCCCGGCGTCCGCTCAGAAGACTACCATTGACTCCACAGCATAGACGTGCACGCCTGGCATGGTGCCGGGCTAGAGGACTTGGATGAGGGAATGGCGGAACGTCGTGTTCTCCGATGAGTCACGCTTCTGTTCTGTCAGTGATAGTCACCGCAGACGCGTGTGGCGTCGGCATGGAGAAATTTCAAATCCGGCCGTAACTGTGGAGCGCCCTACCGCTAGACAACGCGGCATCATGGTTTGGGGCGCTATTGCGTATGATTCCACGTCACCTCTAGTGCGTATTCAAAGCACGTTAAATGCCCACCGCTACGTGCAGCATGTGCTGCGGCCGGTGGCACTCCCGTACCTTCAGGGGCTGCCCAATGCTCTGTTTCAGCAGGATAATGCCCGCCCACACACTGCTAGCATCTCCCAACAGGCTCTACGAGGTGTACAGATGCCTCCGTGGCCAGCGTACTCTCCGGATCTCTCACCAATCGAACACGTGTGGGATCTCATTGGACGCCGTTTGCAAACTCTGCCCCAGCCTCGTACGGACGACCAACTGTGGCAAATGGTTGACAGAGAATGGAGAACCATCCCTCAGGACACCATCCGCACTCTTATTGACTCTGTACCTGGACGTGTTTCTGCGTGCATCGCCGCTCGCGGTGGTCCTACATCCTACTGGGTCGATGCCGTGCGCATTGTGTAACCTGCATATCGGTTTGAAATAAACATCAATTATTCGTCCATGCCGTCTCTGTTTTTTCCCCAACTTTCATCCCTTTCGAACCACTCCTCCTTGGTGTTGCATTTGCTCTGTCAATCAGTGTATATCTCAAATTTGATTGTCAACAATGTAAATATATACTGGTTTGTAGCCTTATATGAAGGGATTTATAGACTATTACGTGTTGGGGGCGACTGTTGTAAATGTAATTTGTTGTAACTTGTGAAGAGGATTTTTTCGTACAAACACAAACACCCAATCCCCGAGAATGAATAATACATAGTTAAAATTTCCAGTCTGACCGGGAATCGAACTCACGGCTTTCTGAACCGAAGACCAATGGCAGTGGTGGTGGTAGTTACTCTTTTAAGAGGAACTACATCTGGGCAACCATCCACAGTTAACACTAATCAGGGGGAAAAAAATGGAAAAGAGGTCCGACACTTTCAGCAAAAGAAAGATAAAGGCTATGAAGGGTGTGAAAATTATATACTCCCTACGTTTCAAAAAGCTAATACCATCGCGGTCGGGAAAGAACAAATAGTTGTCCAAGGAAAGTCGGATAGGAAAAAATAAAAGCGAGGAGCCTGACACAAGGAAGTTGAAGCAATGCCAGATTCAGCTAAGGGAACCATGGTTGCCAACCCACGCACTCAAGTTGTGAACTCCTTGTTTCCCTTTCAGTCGTCTCTTACGACAGGCAGAGGACACAGTGAATATTATTCTCCCACCCCTACCCACAGGTTTCCGAAGAGGAGTACAACAACCATTCAGCCAATGTGCTAGACTATAATAATAATTGTTACGGGGATACCCGTGGGATGCAGAGGTGAAAGAAGGTGCGGGCTGGAATGAGTCTATCCACAACGCCGAGATATGAATTAAAATTTCATTAAAGGTTATATTTTCGAAAATAGCAAAACTTAACAATTTTCACATAGAATTAGAAAATTTAACAAGTAACAACAAGTGAACAAGTAACCGACACTCAGGTACAAGACCAGGAAAAGCCAAGATTTAGAGACAATTTAACAAGCTGGGCTTCAAGCCCCAAGTATTACATTTCCTGAGCTCTCAGCTCACAAACACATATTACCAAAGGGCAGAAATCCCTCAATTACATGGAGCACCTGCTCCCACCTAGCAATGTCAAGCCTCCTAGGGGCACTTCGCCAATACATAAAAGAGCTGACCCGCTCTTAGTTTTCCAAGCCTATTAAAGGCATACCATACCTTACAATCACTTGCCATCAAGGCACAAATTACACCACTGAAACGGGGGTATCTTGTGCCCAATCTACTGGGCCTTAGCAGAAAAGGAATAGGTTAAGTAAATGGCCCAAAATACAAAATGAATGGAGGCGTGTACATGTACTCCTGACTGAAACTTTTTAAAACCTAAGAGGCCCAAGGCCGATGGAACAGGGGCTATTCCCAAACTATGGAGGTGACTCGTTTACAGAATAAATTTAACACATTAAGGAAGAGTAGAAAATCGGTTACAAAAACGTAGTCACCTCAAATCAAAAATGAAGGGGAGCTCGAGAGGGTAAAGCACTCTCTATTCCCGATTTACAGTTAAAGATATATGAAGTTTTAAAAGCGACGGCAATTACATGGTTGAAGACAGGTTACATAGTAAAGGTTTCGGACCTTCCCCGCGGGTTAAACTGCTGAGCTAGCAAGAAATAAAGATGTTAGGCGGCCATTACCTTATTGAAGAACTGCTGCCTGAAGAAAGAGGCGCTTCCCGCCTCCTGCTACACGTCCATAAACTAAATTAAATGTTGATGATGTGGCCGAGAGACAAGAAAATCAGCAGTTTTTATACCCTCGAGGAAAATTCGAGACCTTTCATGAATAAAACAGCCACACCCACAGGCTGTTATTGGCTAGCTAAACGTTACACATCAAAATCGAAGAAGAAAGACACGATTGGTCAAAAATTAATTACAGAAATAATTGATTGGCTAACTTCAAAACTGGCGGAAAGAAAAGATTAATATTGCCAACCCACAAATGAAAGAACGAAATTTAGTAATAAGGAAACTTATGAGTACAAAATATCTTCAAAAAAGTTCCTTCACTTCGCACCAGGGTGCGTGATCATAGTTTTTTTTGTTAGAGGCATCTATAAAAGAATGTCCACACTTCTTGATCAAAAACAAAACAAGTTGAAATCCACGCAGTATTGACAACTTCGTAATCACAAAATTCACGGTAGTGACATCTTCTGAGAAACTTATGAGTTGATCCAGTTTTTAACGTTCAGAGTTTCTCCAGTAGAGGAGGACTTTAAGGCGGAAAATTCAAATGTGCGGCGTAGAGGTGTACCAGCCGGTACAATAATAATAATAATAATAATAATAATAATAATAATAATAATAATAATCGTAAGAACTTAAGCACTATGTCCGGACATTTCGATTTAACGCGTGTCTCAATTTCGACGTTCCAGTTTACTCTACCAGAGGAAGACACACCTGTCACACGTTACCTGGCATACAACGTATGACTGAATTTTAATTATTTGGGGGGGGGGGTAAAATTGACCCCAGAGAACTTTTACTTCACGATTTCGAGTGCCGAATCAGCTCGCTTCCGCCATTCAGTTAACCATGCACATTGGACTCGCCGCATACAAAACTGATTTTTCGCGGAACTAAGTTGTCTGAACCATCAGACAGTAATCAACTTCAACCATACGAGAACACGCAATCTTGGAATCCGGGAGCAAACCTTAACCACTGATCCACACAGGTAGCTGCTTATTTGTTTGGGAAGGCTACATAAGTAGTTTACTATACAGTATAATTCAAAAATCAATATTTTTGACGATCACTATTTTGTTATTATTAGGAAGAGAATACAATGAACGCGTCTTAAGTTCCGTTCTTTTGTGAATTGCCGAGGTGTTGAGTCAATTCGCGACTTCAAATATGGTCTCTTCCATGTACACTAACCTGTAAAACGGGACGAACATTTGGTAATCTTGAAGGTAACGATATTCCTCGATGTTATCGAACTCAGGAACTAAATGTTTGTATGTACGCATGTATGCATGTATGCATGTATGTATGTTCCGTCCTCTGCCCGAAGGTTGGTTGGATCCTCAACAGCTCAACCATTACCTGACATAGATTGCCTAGCCATCACTGAAGAGACGTACCAGGGAAATGAGTAAGGTCGTTTCCGGTTACTTTCCTCACTGAGCCAGTAGTTGCTGTTACATATCAGTCTGCCAAGCCCACTGAAAAGCATGCTCCACCGGGCGAGTTGGCCGTGCGGTTAGAGCCGCCTAGCTGTGCGCTTGCATCCGGGAGGTAGTGGATTCGAATCCCACAGTCGGCAGCCCTGAAGATGGTTTTTCGTGGTTTCCCATTTTCACACCAGACAAATGCTTGGGCTGTACCGTAATTAAGGCCACGGCCGCTTCCTTTCCACTCCTAGAACTTTCCTATCCGATCGTCGCCATAAGACCTATCTGTGTCGGTGCGTCGTAAAGCCAATTGTAAAAAAGTGCATGCACCAACCGACACTTTGAACTATGAAAAAATGAAATGGCGTATGGCTTTTAGTGCCGAGAGTGTCCGAGGACATGTTCGGCTCGCCAGGTGCAGGTCTTTTGATTTGACTCCCGTAGGCGACCTGCGCGTCGTGATAAAGATGAAATGATGATGAAGACGACACATACACCCAGCTCTCGAGCCATCGAAATTAACCAATGTTGGTTAAAATTCCCGACCCTGTCAGGAATCGAACCCGGGACCCCTGCGACCAAAGGCCAGCACGGGAGCCGGACACTTTGAACTATGAACTGGCTGCAAAAGGAATAGCATTACTAGCATCGCTCACACCCCAGTCACTTTCATATTGTCAAAGCCAAGGGTAAGACAGGCAGATTAGTGAAGGTAACAAAATTGCTCTAGCCCATACCAGAACACAAGTAGCTGCCTGGCCGAGGCGGTGCAAGGCGTGTTCGGTTCAACCCGGAGGACGAGGGTTCGATTCCCCATCAGGATGTCGAAACGAGATTTCCACTTCCGGAGGTGCACATGGCCCTGAGATTCACTCAGCCTACACCAGAAATTAGTACCAGGTTAGTTCTTGCGGTCAAAGGCGGCCGGACGTAGAGTTAACCACTCTACACCATCAAGTGCCGAGGTTACACCCCTCCCAGGGCCTCCATGGCCTGTACTTTGTATTTTAAACCAGAAGACGTAATGCACTGTAGAGACTAGGTCTCACCACTGTGTTCTCGCAGAGCGTGGTAAGAGATCGTAGTCGCTGGCGACGCACGGAAGGGTCTGACTTCGATCCACACTGGAATGAATATTCACTCTGAATTAGTGAAACGTTATAAATAGAGTTAACTGCGCGATCTCATACACGGGTGCCCTGGAATACTGCCTCTAATAATTGTCTATAATCGACACTTAGTCACCAGTCTATTAGTCTTAAATTGTTTTCCTCGTTTCATGCTGTATAATAATAATAATAATAATAATAATAATAATAATAATAATAATAATAATAATAATAATAATAATAATAATAATAAATAATTTAATTTTTTAATTAATTTCGTGTGGCTATTTCCAGCCGAGTGCAGCCCTTGTAAGGCAGACCCTCCGACGAGGGTGGGCGGCATCTGCCGTGTGTAGGTAACTGCGTGCAATTGTGGTGGAGGATAGTGTTGTGTGTGGTGTGTGAGTTGCAGGGATGTTGGGGACAGAACAAACACCCAGCCCCCGGGCCATTGGAATAAACCAATGAAGGTTAAAATCCCCGACCCAGCCGGAAATCGAACTCGGGACCCTCTAAACCGAAGGCCAGTACGCTGACCATTCAGCCAACGAGTCGGACATAATAATAATAATAATTTTAAATAATAATATTAAATCATACACTTTATCATTGCGTACTTATGAGTACAAATGAAATGGCGTATGGCTTTTAGTGCCGGGAGTGTCTGTTTGGCTCGCCAGATCTAGGTCTTTTGATTTGGCGCCCGTAGACGACCTGCACGTCGTGATGAGGATGAAATGATGATGATGACGACACATACACCCAGTCTCCGTGCCAGCGAAATTAACCAATGATGGTTAAAATTCCTGACTCAGCTGGGAATCGAACCAGGGACCCCTGTGACCAAAGGCCAGCAGCTAACCATTTAGCCATGGAGCCGGACTTTATGAGTACAGTAGAGAGAAGACACAGCATATTTGTCAGAAGGTGAAGCAAGTATGTATGTCAACAGCTAGCTCACGTTTCATATGTGACGCGAATCGAACAGGGTTGTCCGCAGGTGGCAAATGAAGTACGTTTGAATACATTAGATTTTCTCGAGAAGAACTTGTCGGATTTTCAAAATAATCACGGTGAAAGTTTTGTAGATTTAAGACTATGTGTAGAAAACAGCGCAGTTCTATTTAAGAAAACAAAGTTAGTGGCATTATCTCCGAAAATATTGACGCCATGAAAAAGTACTCAATGTCCGATTATGAGCCCCTTGGTACTGTTACTGAAAGTGAAAACGGAACGTTATTTTTTTCTTATTTTATAATTTGCCTTACGTCGCACCGACGCAGATAGGTCTTACGGCGACGGTGGGATAGGAAACGCCTAAGAGTGGGAAGGAACCGGCGGCCATATTAAGGTAGAGCCCCAGCATTTCCCTGGTGTGAAAATGGGAAACCACGGAAAACCATCTTCATAGTAAAAGACATATAATCCTTCTGATAGCAATCTAAATTTAGGAGTCAATATGACTCAGTCAAATCAAGCATGAAAGTAACTGAAAGCAGTTCATGTTGTTAAAATATCCTGTGACGAAAATATTATGTCATGAAGGTAGACGGCTGGACATCGTAAGTTCCATTGGATTTATAATTCTTAACTTCAAAGGTTCAATATTAGAGTAACAATTTTCTGAATACAATAACATTATAGTATAATGTGATTAATTGAATTCGTCACAGGCTTGTTGATAAAAGATCATTGGGGCAATCACATAAATGGGATTGTAAATAAACGGTACAGATCTCTGCACATGGTTATGAGGGTGTTTAGGGATTGTAGTAAGGATGTAAAGGAGAGGGCATATAAATCTTTGGTAATACCCCAACTATAGTATGGTTCCAGTGTATGGGACCCTCACCAGGATTACTTGATTCATGAACTGGAAGAAATCCAAAGAAAAGCAGCTCGATTTGTTCTGGGTGATTTCCGACAAAAGAGCAGCGTTACAAATATGTTGCAAAGTTTGCGTTGGGAAGACTTGGGAGAAATAAGACGAGCTGCTCGAATTATGTTCCGAGCTGTCAGTCGAGAGATGGCGCGGAATGACATTAGTAGACGAATAAGTTTCAGTGGTGTCTTTAAAAGTAGGAAAGATCACAATACGAAGATAAAGTTGGAATTCAAGAGGACAAATTGGAGTAAATATTCGTTTATAGGAAGGGGAGTTAGGGATTGAAATAACTTACCAAGGGAGATGTTCAATAAATTTCCAATTTCTTTGAAATCGTCCAACAAAAGGCTAGGAAACAACAGATAGCGAATCTGCCACCTGGGCGATTGCCCTAAATACAGATCAGTATTGATTGATAAACAACGTATGTTTGTAGTGGAACTGAACTTATTTTATTTAGATGGAATTTTCTCAATGTATTGGATATGTTGCAGGACACACCATGTGATTCCGTATAATATTGAGGATTGTGAGAATTAATTTCTTCGCCCCATTCATCTCTCTCTCTCTCTCTCTCTCTCTCTCTCTCTCTCTCTCTCTCGTTTACCTTGTCAACAGTTATTTGAAAAAAGAGCAACGATGCTGAACGAATAAATACTATCAGTATAAAATATTTTTTGATATAATATTTTCAATAAAATACTAAAAATCAGTGATACCGGACACATAAGCCTACGTATAAAGATAGATTTCATGCAATGATATCGTGAAAAAGCATCTATTACTTACGCACTCCGTACTCCATTCTTACGCGTTTAACATCTTCGAGCTGCCCTGCACAACTTTCAGGGAGCAGCATCGAACTGGTTGCGCGTGTCTGGTTTCAGCTATACCCCTCAGTTTCTTTTGTTTTCGATGAGGAAAGGTCAGCAGTGCCACAACGTATTCACAGTTGCCAACCAGATAGACTTGTATTTCACTGTAGGACCTCTGAGGCATTTAAATGTTTTTATAATGATCACAACATTCCCTTGCCTAATTGAAAAGTACCGACCGATAAAGCTAAGCTGTGTTTACGTTTTCAAAGGACAAGTAGATGTTGTCCGTATCATCGGTTTCACTTGGTACACCACTTCAACTCCAGGAAAATGCAGAATTGACATCAGTGGGTTTCGTTTTTCAGTTCCTTGTTTAACCAAGAAATTCAAGCAAGTACCTGTAAAATTTTACCTTCGACGTCCCCAGTTGATCTGGAACCATCCGTCAGCTGAAATATACCAGTGGTTAGGATGGCAATAGGAATTGCTCCTTCTCAGTGCTGGGGTAGTCCGACTTGTTGGCTGAATGGTCAGCGTACTGGCCTTCGGTTCAGAGGGTCACGGGTTCGATTCCCGGCCGGGTCGCCGGTTTTAAAACTTCATTGGTTAATTCCAATGGCCCGGGGGCTGGGTGTTTGTGCTGTCCCCAACATCCCCGCAACTCACACACTACACAGAACACTACCCTCCACCACAATAACACGCAGGTACCTACACATGGCAGATGCCGCCCACCCTCATCAGAGGGTCTGCCTTACAAGGGCTGCACTCGGCTAGAAATATCCACACGAAATTATTATTATTATTATAAATTCATGCAAATTCGCGTACGATTTTCAATATGATGAGAACGTGGTGTCAGGAAAGACATCCAGTCTTATATCCCCGACGAGTATGGGTGTTCACCTGATCACACATAAAAGCACGAAAGTGGTATCGAAAAAATGAATAAAAATAATAATAACACCATACACACAGACAAGCATATTCATTATAGACCACTATACCTTTCAACGTTCAGTCTGCAAGCCCCTGTGAATTTACTAAACGCCGCCACAGTCCTCTGTTTGTAACTAGTTCTGTTGCCTCAGTTCATTCCTAACTTAGCTTTTGTCTCCTTATTCCGAGTACCATCCTGCCATTGTTCCCACCTTTTGTACCAGCAGTTATTCTCGCTACTTTCAGGTCTGTTACATGTAACTTGTGAATAAGATATTCTGATTCCACCCAGCTTTCGATCCCGTAAATGAAAGTTGGTCTGGAAACAGGCTGATGTAAAGATAGTATCGTCTGGGAGCCGACTTCTTTTTTACGCAGTACCGTTAATCGCAACTGCGAGCTCACTGCATTAGCTTTCCTGCACCTTGATTCAATCTCGCTTACTATACTACTTCCTTGAGAAAACATACTCCTAGATATTCGAAATTATCTACCTGTTCCAGTTTTTTATTCCCAACCTGACATTCAGTTCCCTTGGTTTTCTTTTCTACTGACATCAATTTAGTCTTGGCAAGGATAATTTTCATACCTTGTTCATTGCCCCTATTTTTATTTCCAAGACATCAGACTGCAGGCTTTCGGGACAATCTGCCATTGAGACAAAGTCGTCAACATAGACCAGACTGCTTACCACATTTCCACCTAACTGAATCCCTCCCTGCCACGTTATACATTTCAGCATATGAGCCATGTAAACTATGAATAACAAAGGTGAAAGATTACAGCCTTGTCTAACCCCTGGAAGTACCTTGAAACAAAAACTCATTCTAACATCAATTCTCACTGCATTCCAATTGTCAACATAAATGCTTTTGATTGATTTTAATGATCTATCCTTAATCCCATAGTCCCCCAGGATGGCAAACATCTCTTCCCTCGGTACTCTGTCACATGATTTTTCTAGATCTACCAAACATAAACATGCCGGGCTGAGTGGCTCAGACGGTTAAGGCGCTGGCCGACCCCAACTTGGCAGGTTCGATCCTGGCTCAGTCCGGTGGTATTCGAAGGTGCTCAAATACGTCAGCCTCGTGTTAGTAAATTTACTGACACGTAAAAGAACTCCTGCGGGACTAAATTCCGGCATCTAGGCGTCTCCTAAAACCGTAAAAGGGTATTTAGTGGGACGTAAAGCAAATAACATTATTAAACATAAACATAACTGTCTATTCCTCTCGTAGCATTTTTCAATTACCTGGCGCATATTGAAAATCTGAACCTGACAGCCCCTTTGTGGTCTGAAACCATACCGGTTTTCATCCAAATACCTCTCAACCACAGATCTCACCCTCCCTTCCAAGATTCCTGTGGACACTTTGCCTGATATACTCATCAATGAGATACCTCGATAGTTGTTGCAATCCTTCCTCTTCCCTTACTTATAGATTGGTGTGGTTACTGTTTTGTTCAATCAGAAGATATCTTACCAACACTCCATGCTAATCCTATTATTCTATGAAACCATTTCATCCCTGCTTTACCACTATATTTCACAATTTAAGGTCTAATTGCATCTACTCGTGCTGCTTAAGACAATGGAGTTTATATACAGCCCCTTCCACTGCATAAAACATAATTTCACCAACATCATTTTCTCCCCATGAGTTCGCTTGTTTGCGACGTCACCAAGAAGATTTCCTTTTACGTTGAGAAGATTTTCAAAACATTCCTTCCACCTGTCCAGTGATTCTCTGGGATCTATTATGAGTTCACCTGAATTACCCAAAACACCATTCATTTCGTTTTTCCCTCCCTTCCTAAGATTATTTATTACTGTCCAGAGAGGTTTCCCTGCTGCTTGACCTAGCCTTTCCAGGTTATTATCAAAATTTTCTCACGACATCTTTTTGGATTCAACAACTATTTGTTTTGCTCTGTTTATTTCATCTATGTATAGTTTCCTGTGTGCATCAGTCCTTGTTTAGAGCCATTTTTGATACGCCTTCTCTTTACGTTTACAAGCTACTCTTACTTCATCATTCCACCATAATGTTCGCTCTTTTCCTTTACACACAGTTGTTCCTAGGCATGTCCTTGTTGTTTCTACTAAAGTATCCCTGTAATGGCAACCATTCTCTTTCTATATTCTGAACCTGCTTACTGGCCACTGTTTGGAACTTTTCACTAATCATATCCATATACTTCTGTCTAATTTCCTCGTCCTGGAAATGTTCTACCCTTATTCGTCTGCAGACTGATTCTACCTTCTCTGTGCTAGGCGTAGAGATATTGTGTTCACTACAAATCAGACAATGGTCCGTATCATCGAAAAATCACCGGAAAATCCGAACATTCCTAACGGATTTCCTACCAAGCTCGATAGCTGCAATCCCTTAAGTGCGGCCAGTATCCAGAATTCGGGAGAATTTGAACCGCACTGTCGGTAGCACAGAAGATGTTTTTCCATGGTTTCCCATTTTCACGCCAGTACCTTAATTAAGGCCACGACCGATTCCTTCCCACTACTAGCCCTTTCCTGTCCCATCGTCTCTATAAGAACTATATGTGTCGGTGTGACGAAAAAATGAAAAAGGCATATTTCTCGAATTCGAAGTCGGTTAAGATATAGTTTATTATGGATCTGGTGCTCCAGCCCTCCCATGTGGAGCGGTGAATAGCCTTATGCTTGAAGAATGGATTCGTAACTGCTAAACCCATAATAGCACAGAAGTCAGCAAACGCTTCCCATTCCGATTAGCTTGCATATCTTCCCCACATTTACCAATCACCCTTTCGTATCCCTTAGTTCTATTTCCAACTCTCGCATTGAAATCACCCATTAGCACTCTCCTATCCTCGCAGTTGACCCTCACTACGATGTCATTCAGTGCTTCATAAAACTTGTTAACTTTATCCTCATCTGCACCATCACATGGTGAATACACTGAAACAGTTCTCGTCCTAATTCCTCCAACTGTCAAATCTACCCACATTAATCGCTAATTTATGTGCCTAACAGAA